>NC_090933.1:397076713-397379744 GCF_040938575.1 Ambystoma mexicanum
CTGACTGAGGAGGGGATAAATGGGCGTCTTAGCAACTTGCGGGAAGATGGTAAGAATTTGATGGAGAGTGATTACCAAAAAGTTATTCCCTCGCCGCCCACCTGAGCAGGGAAACTGGCAAAAAAGGCTTTTATCCTGCTTTGTTTCACATACCTGTCTGGTACAATGCTGGAAATAATGCTGTAGTCTGGAGTAGGGTTAATCTATCCCTTGGCTGCTCTCGTTTTGGCCCCTGCTTGGGGGTAGGTATTGGCATCCTTTTACACCTGGTGAATGTTCAGGAAACTCGGGAACACCCCGCCCAATTAAACGCGGCCCAGAATGCACGTATGGGCTGGTCAGAGATCTTGCGTTTCCCCTAGCCATGCGTGGGTGTGTATGCCATTCAATCTTGTTTTTATTCTTTGTATTCTGGAACCTGTAGTTTTGCTGTTTGGGTTTTAAATTCCATAGTACAAGTCAAAGAATCCAAAGGAAAAATACAAGACTGCATGAACTACTCAAAAAAGACATGAGCTAACTTGAGCTTTGCCTGACATGTGCCTGCACTACACAAGCAAAAAAACTCATGGGGTGGCAGTCAGGTGCTGGGACAAATATGGTATGTTCCACTGGCCTTTTTGTAATGCATGCTCACAATTGGGACCGTCTCGTGGCGGTTCAGACACTGTACATTGGATCCTAAATTATGTTTAGTGGCAATAAGCACACTCTTATAACAGTGACACGTGTTAGGGGATTAGGTGGGGTGCCATTATGATAGTAGTATTCAGAAGTCTCGTTTGGGGGAGCTGAATTGTGACGGTCTTGCCCTCATACCCAACCCTCTTCCCCCCTCCCCCCAACACCCCACCCTTTAGAACGGTTGTCCAGGTAAGACGTTCTCGTTTGGGTCGCTGCGGTTCTACTACATGCAGGCTAGTATTTAAAAGCAGTGGACCCCGTGCTTAAAACGTGTTTATTTTTATACAGGAGTTCGCTTAGTTTACTAATTTTATACAAAAATGCAGATCATGGTTTGGTAATAAAAGGAGCTTTATTTCAATGCTGCAGACTTTTTAAAAATAAACGTTATTTAAACCCTTTTTTAAATCTAAATATTTATTTTAGCAAGTGTGCGTACATTTCCCGTTGAATCAATGTCGGACATATATGTGTGTGTATACATTTTAATATAACATCCAGATGGACGTTTTTTTTAAATCCATTTTGTGTATTTGTGGGCCATTTTGAAATGGGCAATGATCTCCAGTCCGAGTGTGGTCTCTTATTTGCGAGCTCGCACGTGCCCCTTGTCCCAGCAGGCCGCATCGATGTTAGTTTGATATCTAAATTAGCAGTCGTTATTTCATTGTTGCCTTCTCCCGCTGTCTCCTCGCCTCGCTTTCCTAGGCCCTGAATTATGGGGCCAGAAAGGTCGACCTCACTATAATGGCTAATGTTGATAGAAAGCAAAGGTCATGATCGCGGCTTCCTCGTGTGATACTGGCCGCCTGCTACGGAAGCAGTGCACACGGGGTCAGCTCGATAACTCCTCTTCCCTGTCGTGAGCGCTGATGGATTCGGCACAGCTGCCTAGCTCTTGAGTAATCGGAAATCAAGTGGCCTGATTTCGGATCATTTTTTTTAGTTAAATGAAAAGCACTTTGTTCTTGTACATGTGCGGCTTCCTTCTTTGATGCTGAGCGCATGCGCTTAGCCAGGTGCGTCCCTTCGGCACCGTGTGTGCAGCTGTTAAACGCAGGCTAGTGGTTGGCAGGTTATAGTGGCGCACACGGATTTGAGTGAAGGGTTTTCGCTTACGCCCTGCATTGTAGAAGTATGTGGTCTAGCCTCGCAAGATGTTTGCATCACTGACACTGCCTTCAGACGGCCCAGAGTACCTGTGCACGTCCCCACTAAATAGCCCTCCGTAAGGTCTTCCAACAGCACCTGGCGGTGCCATTTTCAAGCAGCAAGTTCACCTTCCCACAAGGAGGTGAGCTGGTTTAACTGAAGTTACTTGAATGGTCCGGTATGCGAACATGTCCATAGTTTGTGAAGTAGCCTGATCTTTGACCATTGTTCAGAAGTACGGCAATTCCTTTAGGACTGTAATATGTAATGCTGGTATGCTAATTCATCGAGTTAAGCACTTGCTTCAGACACCGTGTGCAATCTGTGTTTATAACTAGACATTCCTGCAGGGCCGACTCAGTCCTTTTTTCTCATAAATAAATTACGCACTAATGTGTTGAGCACTAAGCGATTGCCATTTTTGCTGTGCTCCGATTTGGAATACATCTGCACTGTATCACTGTGTGAGAGCGTGGGGGTGTTCTCCTGTTTGTTACTCAACGCTGGGACATCAATCAGTCCGATGTTTTCCCCCAGATGTAGCAGGGTCCACACATGTGTATTGGTTATGGGAGTAAACATTTTCCCGTAGTTTTCAATGCAGCTTTTCGGCTCCTACTGTACCCGCATTTTTTTTTTTTATATTAACTTCGTTAGTTTGCTTTATGTACATTTATTAGGCTGTGAGTTGTTTGCTTTAATTTAGTTTTTTGGTTCTTGAACAGTTGGCTGCAAGGAGTTTCAATTGGCATCTGTAGGGTAATTTCCATTACTCATTCACTTTTCTGGACTTGCCAAGTTTATTAAGGAGCTTCGCTGACCATAGGCATTTTGTGTCTTGGCGCCCTTAATATATGCTGATTGATAGCATCCCATGTGGAGATGTGTCTTTGCTGACTTTGGTAGAATATCCAGCATTTGGAACTGACTTTTCTTCCTTCAACGTGACTCTTGTTCTACGTGACTTTGCATTGAACTGAAATTCTACGAACATTTATATCTACCTTTTTGTTTGTTCGTAAATTGCTCCGCCCCCACTACCCAGAAGGCAACTTAACCACGGGCACACGCGCATAGCGTGTGCGCATGCAAAGGTGTATGCTGTTCGGCTGTTCGCTGCTCACAGCACAGCACAGCACACGGCCCTGGGTGTAAATATTGCATCATAGCTCCATAGCCTGGCGTCTTGGTGCCATTTGGTACTACAGTTTTGGTGGTGCTTTAACGTTATCTGGGGGTGAGAGCGAGGAGCAATGCAATTAATATTTTATAAGATTTCTCATGCGTGACGTCCTTTATACTCTAAATCAGGCATGCCGAGTCATGTGGTTGTTTCCTGTGCTTCTGTTTTACTGAAAAAGACGCCGATGAAGGAGTCACCCACCATCGCCAGTAAGAAAAAACGTACTGGGCTTTTTTCATTCATGTTGGACAAAAGTTGGCGGGCAATATTCGAGGCTTCTGCCTACCGAGCCCTGCAGAAATTGAGGCCCAGGAGGCTGCAATGGGGTATGTACCAACTAGTGTTTCTATACCATGCAAACCACCTGTAGTCGACTCCTCCCTCACAGACGCGCATCTCATGTCTGGTGTGGACTCTGCAACTGCACTTTTGTGTAGTCACTCTGCTTTTGTTAATTCACCCAACCAACCAGACATTAGTAGCGTGCCGTGTTCTGGTCCTGTAACTCAGCCTCCTAATACAATTTTAACTAATCAGGTAATTTGTGTTTCGCACACATAGTGTGCTCCAGTATCTGGGAGACTTCTATTGGAAGAGATCGGATTGTAATAATTCAATTGGCATGCCGGCATGCTTTTCTCCAATTGCCAAACAGCCGCCGCCTATTAATGAGAGTATGGGCCAATCTCCCAGCTTGTTTGATCAAACCAAGCCTGCAACCATTATATCTTTATCCTATACTCGCCCGACTCCCCGGACACCGCATCCTCACCTTGGACATCCGGCGGCTCCGCTTGGTCATCCACCATTTCTAGACACTCCTGCACCCTTATTAGAAATCACCTTGAACGCAATGAAATCAACAATTTTCTCACTCATGAAACTATTTGAAAAGTTAGATGAGAAATTGTTGTGGCAATCTACCCAAATTGACAATAATAATAAATCGTAAAATAGTGAGATGATAATTTGTTCCACAGTGGTTTTGCCAAAGTGCTGTACGTAGAACGTTTTTATATACAATTATTACATAACCAAAGTTGGAAATTATGATTTGTTATTTATATAGCGCTTTTGTTAAAAGTATGCATCTATCATCCTAGCAAGCGGGCCAGCCCGAGGCCTGGGCATTCTGCCGAGGGCCCCGCTCTAACAAGTAATATTGTTAGGAGGGGCTGTGCTTCTTCCATGTACAAGGCCTGTTTTTCTGTTAGTCCGAGTGAGGCAACCTCCTGCTGTGATGCTTTAGAGACAAATACCCCGTCCCACCAGATTCTGAGCGGCCAGGAGTACTGCTTATTGTTTTCTGTATTCTAGCAGCGGATTTAAATGGCTGTGTGATTTACATGCATGGCTCATTTAAGAGTCCATTGTTTTGGAAAAGACATTCGTGTTCATTGCAGAGGGGCATTTTTATTTTAAAAACAGACACAAAACACCAGTTTGTTGCATAAATCTGCCCTCCTCCAGGACAATTGCATATATCACACATCACTATCCTCCATATTTTCACATGTTCACATTTAACACACCAAAAAGCAATTCTTTTTTTGTAGAATGTAACAATTTCCTGACATCATATATGAAGCTTCCCAAACTGGTAACCTTTTCACACATTACCTTTTTGTAAGGAGTCTTTACGTCTAGAAAGTACATATTCAAAAACAGGAAATTTTTGTTGCCATCTGTTGAATTGCATTCTGGTATTAGTAGTCTTGCATTAAACTGGGATAGGGGGTCCTATTTCTGTAAGGATTTATATATTTGTGGGATTACTTTACTGTGGTTTGTGTACTTTTCAAGACATTGCCCATCTTATTCACATTTATAAGTCGGGTATAAGATCGAATCCATGCAATTATAGGCCCATTGTGATCCTGGATGCTGACAGTAAGCTGTTTAACTGTATTCTGATGCAACATCTAGAGACCTGGGCAGGTGAAACTGGAATAATTAAAAAATGGCAAATCGACTTTTCGAAAAATATCGGGGCCTCGCTCAATGGTTTAATGATTAAATATCTTCAGCATCAAGCCTGCGCAAAGGGAAGTAACTCAGTCTATTTTGCTTCTGTGGACCTCACTGCGGCTTTTGATGCTGTTGATGGAGACTTGCTGTGGCATAAATTACTGAAGTGGGGGATTCCCTTTGGAATGTTGAGGTTGATAGTGGGCCTCTATGATCACTCTACCCACATTTGTTTAAACCATCAAGGCCAGCTGTCTCGCCCAATTTCTTCTTCTAGAGGCGTTAGGCAGGGGTGCGTCTTGGCCCCATTTACGTGGTCGATTCAGGCTAAGCGAGTGGATACTATTCCCTTCTTTATTTGGGCTTCCTGATTACCTGAAAAAACATTAAAAAATCTCTTCAGTCTTGCCTTCTTGCACATGCAAGTAAATTATCAAATCCGTTGTGTAGAACTGACTCCAGATATGGCAAATTTTCACTCTCATCAACTATTCATTTTTACAAAGGGAAATTTGTTCCAAAGATCCTTTACGGGATCGAAGTGTATGCTCTCAATAGCCTAGTATTTACCCTTTCTGGAAGCCTTCATTTGGAGTAAAGCACTAAGTCTTTCCAGCTCTGGTCCACACTCTGTCATACAATATGACTTGGGCCTTACCTTCCTGAAAGCTAGGGCTTATTGGAGATACCCCTCATTGTACAGGAAAATCTTGGTACCTACTGAAAAATAATTGTTTGAAAATCTCAGAGGAAGAAGTAGGGAAAAGGATTCCTGAGTCCTGAAAGAACTGGAGGAGTTATGCCTGGCCTTAATGGCAGAATGCGGGCACGATGTTGCTGAATTGATTGGGAACCCCTGCAGGGTAAAACGAGCACTTTACAACCTAGATTGGGTTAATACAGTGTTCGAATTCCATCAGTTTCCTTCAATGGGTCACTTGAGGTGGGACCGCAAAAAGCGGGGCACACTCGCGCCCTTTCTCTCGATTTACTCGGATGAAGGTACTCTGCTCCTCTTTTTGAGTTTTCGGTGGAACTTAATCCATACGAAAGAGATCCTGGTACGTTATAAGCTGGTTAATGAAGAGTTCCTCTTTGGTAGGTTTTGCCAAGACAAAAACCAGGGGGAATCAATAACACATTTTATACTTCAATGCTCTGTGGCCAAGGGGTCAGAGAGAATGCATTTATGAAAGTAAGACAGTTAAAGTACAAATTACTGCTTATCGGGATCTACTACCTCTGTTGTCACAGCAGTCTCATTCTTTAGAGCTTTGAATATGGGCAGGGACGGATAATAATTCTATTTGTCTATTTCTTACACGCACCAGGCAGAACTGCATTCGGGCGCAGATGTTAACTAAAGTCGAGTTCTAGCTGTGGTGGGCTAAATATGCCCTTGATACTTAGAATTATTTAAATAGGAAGGTTTTAAGTTCTTTCCTGAACCTTTCCAATGTAGTACATGATCGTGTACCTATAGGTAACTGGTCCACAACTTTGGACCAAACGCAGAGAACCTCCTGTCGCCCTTTGAGGTGCTTTAGTCCGAGGGATGTCCACCAAGAGTTTGTCTCCTGACCGGAGGTCTCTAATTGGCTGGTACTGGTGGATTCTGGTATTCAGATATCTGGGTGGGAGTTTATGAAAACATTTGTACATAAGACACGCCACCTTAAATTTAATACGGTCCTCCACCATAAGCCAATGGAGTGCTCTCTGAGATGTAGAAACATGTTCCCTTTTTCCTAGATGGGCAATTAACCTGACTGCCGCATTCTGGGCCCTCTGGAGTCTTGCCATCTGTTTCACAGCGATCCCTGTCATCAGACTATTACAATAGTCGAGATGGGAATTTACCAAAGGTCCAACAACCATGGAGTGTTCTCGAGGTGCTAAAAAAGGGAGTACATAGCATATGCAAGGAATAGTACACTGCTTTTACTTTAGTCTCTACCTGGGCTTCGCTGGCCAGATTTTCTTGCCAGATACATCCAAGGTTTTTCACTTTCTTTGAAAACAGAATGTCTTCACCCAGGATGTGCGGTGTTATATTTATTTCTTCATTTCTGTTTTTTTTCTCTGATCTAAATAAAGTAACTTCTGTTTTGGCTGCATTAAGCTGCAGTTGGTTGCACGCCATCCATTTTTAAAAAATATCTTGCATGCACCAGTCGATCCCTTCAAATGCCTCAGAGAAATTATGTCTCCACGTAGATCTGCGTGTCGTCAGCATATGAATGGAATTCTGTGTTCTTTTTTTAAAAAAAAATGAATTTGTCATTTTGATAATTATGATGTGGAAAAAGGGAAGAAAGGTGAAACGCCTTTAGTGTGTTTCCTTTTTATTCTTTGTTTTTCTAATTTTCTCTTTTATCCGTCGCCTTTACTTGGACTAATATATTTCAGTCGTTTAATGTATTTATCTATTTGATGTTAAATGGTGTTTTTTTTTTTTAAACAAATACAAACTTTCATAAAAGAAGTATTGTTGAAAGTTAAAAGTGGGAGTGGAAGGGGGAAAAGATGAGAGCAAGTGAGTCATGAATATTTGCCCAAGATGTGGCAAGAGAGGTTGCAGTCCTGGAAACTGGAGTTTCTTTTTCCTGGTTATGACCCTCTGCTGATTTTTAGGGCACAAGTCGAAGATGCATCGGTTGGAAGGCATCTGCCCACTTTTTAGTTTGGGCTATTGGGTGTCCTTGCCACACCTATGAGCCGAAACTATTGCATTAGGGTACAGATAGGGAGACATGGCAAATGAGGAGGGACACAACTTGTAGGTGTAATTTGCCCACCCATTGACAGCCCATGGCCATCCTAATCTGTATGGCATTCCCACCGGGTTCCTGACCCTTCCTGCCCAAACACTACTAGGGAACTCTTTGAGCTCGCCTTAATCAACCATACCATCAAACTTTGCATTCAAAGTGCCTTCCAGTGTTTTGTCAAAGCAGCCCTTTGAAAGTTAATGGCATAATTGGAGTTGTACACCCTCTACAGATGTCATAAAAATGTCTTTTAACCAGGTCTGACTTCAGCCACTTGATTTATAAGCACTATGTGAGGAATTAGACCATCCGCACCGGGAGAGTGCGCCCCTGGGCTTTTAAAAACATTTTTATAATGAAAATTAATAATGGGAGATCGGCCTCCGAGAAATGTGCAAGGCCATTCTGCGCACATTTCATCTGCTTCCCGCACAAAACGCATAGTCATGTGTACTCTGGAAAGACACATCCTACAGGTGCTGTCTTCCCCTGTCCTCCTTCAGCTGGAATGTGACAGCCCCGGGTACATCAAAGCACCTCCAGGGGAAAGGCACAGCTACATCCTGCCATGGGAAGCCTAATTTAAATATCAAAGGCTCCATGGATCTGCATTCCTTTAGTCTAATTCGGCTGGTGGCAGTGCATACTAAAAGGATAAATGAAGCAAGCCTAGAGGAGAGGCTTGATTGCTGGACAGACAACAGGAAGTCGGGACTAACGCACCTTTGGTATGCGATGTGTCAACTTGAAGCTAGTTCCCACCTCTCTGGTTGAAAGGCAGTGAATGGCCTGTCTTGGTCCAGAAGACACTGCAGGTGTCCCTGCAGAGCAGACCCCTTTCAGAGGGATGAAGGATGTGATTTAGGAGAGAAGGAAGTCTGCACCCAGCACATACTCCAAGGGGACCGGCACTTCAATCAAGACTCACAGAGGGCTCAGTTAACCAGCAATGCACTTTGATCTACAACAGATATGAAGATGGGTGGGATTTACGTATGTGTTGTCACCCCTTGTCTGTCCTGTTGCAGAGTACTCTGGTTCTGACCACATGCATAACAGAAGAGTGTCTGTGGGGAACCAGGATTGGTTCATTAATGTAGGCTTAACCTGCACCAATCACTGGGCCCGTTTGGCTTTAATAGAGGGTTGAACCCCTCACTTGACAGATCATCCGACGACTTCGAAAGGAGTACGGACTCATTTGGACCGTGGCTGAAGGTACAGTCAGCATCTTCCGCCAGTGAAGGACGGCCAGGATTTTCAAGAGGGAAGCAAGACCCCTCCCCATAACCTTTCCCAGGGAACAGAGGGAGATACTGGATTCGGAGGACCCATCCAGCAGCTCCAGAACCGGTACCCAGGCCACACACAGCGTGCCCTGCTAGGTTCTGTCAGCAAGCTTCCTAGGTGGGAAGTGCTGGAGTCTCTGACAAAGGACAAGGCTGTTGCCTGCAATCACTCTGCTGAGCTTTAGGACGCCCGCCTTGAAAGGACACACACCCTGCGAAGAAGCTAGGAGGAGTGCCACGCAAACATCATCCAGCGTCCATCTTTTATGGACATTTTCGAGACAGTCGAGTCCTCGAACCGCACCCGGCTACGCCGTTGACTGTTGTCACCAGAGCCGTCCGAGCTACCTTGACCAGCATTTCAGATCCGCCAACTAGTACAGAGACAATGATGT
Organism: Ambystoma mexicanum; assembly: GCF_040938575.1. NCBI lineage: Eukaryota > Metazoa > Chordata > Amphibia > Caudata > Ambystomatidae > Ambystoma > Ambystoma mexicanum. Next base: position 397,086,156 of record NC_090933.1, read on the forward strand.
TTGGCCCTGGGCCGCCGTGCCGGACACCCTGAAGACGTCCGTCCAGCCTCGCTTGCCGAACTGACTGGCACCTGATACCCGCAGCTGTGTCCCACCACCAACTGTCTCAAGGGCTGCGAAGCGCCGTGGAACCACCTCAATGCTGTCGAGCACCAAGAACTTCTTCAGCACCAGGTACATTGTGGTTCTGCCCCCCTGGTCCTTCTCTGGAGGCCCCTAGAGACAGTTTTGACCCTTTGCCCCCTTGGTGCTGGAACCAAATAACCTTGAACAGTAAGATTGATTACTTTACCAACTACCCTCCTGTCCGTATCTAGAGGGCAGCCCTTTCCGTCATGAAACTGTCTGTTCTCGGTGTTCCTTTACAGGGTGCTCGTATTTGTAGTGTGCTAGAACTGTCTGTTGTAGTAATAATAAATTAGATATTTATATACAACCTTGACTGGACAATCCTTTTTTTTGTAATCATTGGGTAATAATTGTATTTTCGCTGGGTTGCAACTAACCAATGATCCACAACCATGCAGAGATAAGCCTGCTGTTCCATCCACATTACCAAAAACTGTACAAGGATGTCTTATAATTCACTTGTATTCCAATCTGTTCGGATCCCTTCTGGTGTGCTAAAGGTATGGGGTTGATTGATTGGTTTAGAAACAAATATTCATCCATGGACCACTGGTGCCCTGGAAGTTGATTCATCGCACACTATGCATGTTGTTCACTGAAGCCCTGTTTAAAAACCAGCAGTGGCAAAGCTAACTGTTTTGGCTTGTGTATAAGCATTAAGCATTTGCCAGGCACTGCTATTAGATGCCCAGGTGCTGACACCATTTTGCACCTGCTACCATCAACGGCCAGTTACATCCACTGCTGCTCTGCCTGGCAAGTGCCTTTCCCCTGCCTGCACAAAAGCTTAAACTGTTGCCATTGCTAATGTTTGTTTCAAAGGGCAGATGCAATCCTGTTGGGTGTTTTTGAGGCCGGCATTCGAGTTTGCTTGCTCAGCTCATTTGTTGGGCTACTAGGATTTCACCCAGGTTGTCGTTTCACCCAGGTTGTCATGTTCCCTTTGCAGACACTTACCCACAAGACTACATAAATGTGTCATCAAAGTACACGTCTCTATTTGGATATTATTTTCCAGGGAATATTTCATCGATCTTGTGTCCTAGGTTGAACCACAGAGATAGGGCATAAGAGTTGAGGGGTAAAGAGTGGCGACCAAACAGATGGGTAGCTCAAGGGCACAGGAAAGAGTCCCCCTCCTCCCCCCGGGCCCCACCCCCTCAAGGCACACAGTCGCTCAGGGAGGCGATGGCGGCAGCACACTAGGATATGCTAGGGGCCAAAGCAGTGCAGACATCCATTAGTCTGAACACAGGGCGGGGGTGAGGAGGGCGGAGGAGTCATCACCACTGAATAGCACTGCAGACAACCCTGCACAGAATATGGGAGGGAGACCAAACCCCCAGCACACCACAATACGCAACACTAGCAGGAACGCGTACCATTGGTGGCCAAAGCGGAGAAGGTGCGATGGAGCGCCACCAATAACCAACCCACTAAAAACTCATCCGTCTGCTTACACCTCTCAAACTCTAAATAAAACACAACCATACCTATATTGCACAACAAACCACACACGCTTCACTACACTGCAACAACGAAACAAACCTAACGTAGCCTTGCACAACAGCACATGACTATCGGCTAAAAAATAACACCTACGCTCAGCAAACAGTGAAAACTGAACTGAGGCTGCCACCAGCACATCACAGCTCTCTTGCGCTTTTCCTGCTCGGTCCTACTAACTTACCCTACCCTCTTACTTTTTAGGTCCGCCAGAGATCAAGGGGAGACCACTCGGTTGGTTTTAGTGTGCGATTTTAAATATCCTTTAACATAACATGACATAAATAGTTGTGTTCAAACTGTGGCCTCCTTTTATACTTTGCCAGTGTAGGTATTATTAAATCTCTTTGTAGTTTTACATTAGCGTACAAAAGACCTGGCTCCCGGAATACGAGTTCAAAATGAAAGCCATGTTCCCAGACGGTAGGTTTGTTACCCCACAGGATTTTGCTGACACAGTAGCGGGTAACCAACTTGTCACCTTGCAATACCACCGCATGAAGGCAGCATTCAAGAAACAATGGCTGACATTCCCACTAGAACCGCCCGAACACCCATGCTATCAATCATTGTACTCACACACAGGTACATGGGTGTCCATACTATATAACATAATTCAAACACATACGAAATCATCCAACAACTAAAAGACCGCATGGGAAAAAGACATTGGGGCAACAATAGAGGAAGGAACATGGTCCAGGTACTGTCTCCTTACTAAGAAAGTATCGCTGAATGCAGGCCTAAGACTCATACAGTTTAAAATACTGAATAAACTCCACTACACCCCAATCAGAATGGCGAAATTCCATAAATCTGTATCCGGAAACTGCCCGAAATGTAACAACCCCTCTGCGGATGCATTCCACATGTACTGGGCCTGCCCCTTGATAACCGAATTCTGGCGTGAAGTAGCGAACATCTTAGAAGAGATAAATCAAATGCCAGCGCAGCCCAAACCTCAAAAATACCTCTTCGGCGATATAGGGAAAACCCCAGAAAAAACCAGGAGATTGTTCAACGTAGCCTGTGCAGCAGCCAAGAAATGTATCCTCCAAAATTGGAAGAGTAACCATGCCCCACGCATAGAACAGTTCCTTAGAACCTTAACATATATCAATGAATGTGAGGAAACTTATATAGGAATGGTATCCCCTCCTTGTAGACTGAAAGATATGTGGTCCCTGTTTAGAACATATCTGGGCGCCACCCCACCAGACACAGAACTCTGACAGTGAATGAACTCACTATAAAACTCCTCAACCCGTAATCGCAGTATGATCAAAAGGTTGTAAATATATGAATATGTATGTGTCGAAATGCTCTGGGAGAGGGAATGGGGGAGAACTTTTATTGTAAAATATATGTGATCAGATGTAAGAGGGAAGTTGAAGCGTGTGTGATGTGATAGGCAAGCCAAAAATAAAGTTAAAAAGAAAAGAATCTCTGTAGTTTTTTGTGGTGTTGATGTATTTTTTTGAATGGCCAATGCTCATTTGTCTTGTGCATTTTCTTCTAAGGGGAAAGGTCAATTGAACTAAATTTGCTTATTTGACGTTAAGATATGTTCACTTATTGTGAGTATATTCATGGGTGCCAGTTTTTGATTTTCGCTACGTGGGCAGAAATTCTCACACATAGTACCCAGTCACAGGTCAAAACACATTTCACAGCACATTTTTAGACTGAATAGGAAAAAAAGCCATATAATTTACAGTAAGGTCTAAACTTATAACATCACAGCACCATTTCCCTATCCTGCAAAATTGTCTTTGAAGTATTCTACAATCGGATCCATGCTTCCTCGTGTTACTCCCTTGCCCAAGAAACAGATTTTGCCTGCCCACCCCCTCCAATCAAGATTCAGGGGGTCCATTGATGATGCTCCCTTAGCATTTTGAACTGAGTAGCACTTGCTCATTTTAATAGATGCATGCTAACACATCAAGCGTTAACACAGCACGGGAGGAGACAAACCCTGCCACAACCAGTGATTTAGATGAACACAGAAGCATTGGTGCAACCGTGTACTCGCCACCTATACATTTATTATTTTTTATACAACTTTATCTCCGGTTACAGCAGGTTATATGACAAGTATATAGGCAGACAGTTGCGGAATATAGGGCCAAACTGGAAAGCTTCCAAGGTGAGTCACATGTAGGCCCAGTCCACCTTGTCAAGGGCTTTTGTGGCGTCCAGGGTTAGTACTGCCTGCTCCTGGTGATCTTGAGCGGTATCTTCGATGAGGTTGATTGCCCGTCGGATGTTGTCCCCCGTAATCCTTCCTCTGATAAAGCCTTTGTGGTCTGGGTCTATGATGGTCGGCAGCACCGGAGCTAGGCTGTTCGGCAGGACTTTAGAATAGATGTTTGCATCCACGTTGAGAAGGGATATGGGCCTGTATGATGTTCACTCCTTGGGGACTTTGCTGGGCTTCAGGAGCCATAATCGTGGTGGATAGAGCCTGTGTCACGGAATGAGTTGAAGAGTTCCGTCATCGGGCCCAGCAGGAGGGGTCAGAAGAGTTTGAAAAATGTTGGCGGGTATCCATCAGGGCCTGGGGCCCTGGGTTTAAAGGCCTTGGTCACTTCTTCGATCTCTTTGGGTGTGATTGGGCGCTCTGCATCTGAGATGTGGAAGTTTGGCTTGATTTATATATTGCTCCTGGTGTGTTAGCGATCGAGGGGAGGCCGTCAATGTGTTGGCAAGGTGGGATGTTGCTAGCTGCAGTTTTGCCTCTTCCCCGTATAAGGCTGTACCGTCTGAGTTCCTCAGGGCTGAGATAAAATTCTGCCGTCGTGACTTTGCCAGTTTGCTGACCAGAAACTTGTTGGCTTTGTTTCCATTTACATAATTGCTTTGCTCTGTTCTGACCTGGACTTGGGCGGTATCTTCTGCGTAGTGTACCTCTAGTTTAGAGCGGGCGAGTCGCAGGAGCTTGCCCGCTTTAGATGACTATCCCTTCTTGTGGACTCTCTGCTGCTTCGACTTCCCCCTCCAGCTGCTCTTTCAGTTTGCTCCATCTTATCTTATATGACGATGCTTGGGCGATGAGATCCCCTCTGATCACCGCTTTCATGGCCTCCATCTAGTTGCTGTGGAGGTGACAACCTGAGGGTTCTCTTTAAGATAGTTGTGAATTGCTTTGGATATAGCATCACGCACTGCCATGCCGTGCAGCATTGGTTCGAAGTGAGGCGAGCACGGTCTCATGGGGGGGATCGGGATCGAAGTTGCAGGCTGTCGGCAGTATTGGGGCATGGTCGGATAGGACCTTTGTGCCCATTTCCACCCCATCCGCAAACGAGAGGAGTTGGGGGCTGGCCAGTATCAGGTCTACCTGCGAGGAGGAGCGGTGGACGTGGGAGAAGAACAAGAAGTGTGAGGCCCCCGGATGGAGGACCCTCCAAGTGTCAACGACCCCCAGGGCCTTAAATAGATGGCAGAGACTAAGAGAAATCTTAAAGTCTTTGGGTGAGAGGGAACTTGATTTGTCTGTTAGGGGATTTGGGACCCCATTAAAGTCGCCACCTATGACCACTTGGCCTTCCATGAAGGGGAGAATCTTTGTTTCCAACACTGAGAAGGTTTCCTGGCCCTCTATACATCTATTATTGAGTCACCCCCACTTTTCAGGACTTGCGCTTTATTAATTTTGTTAGCATTTGATGATCTGCAAAATTGGTTATTTCGAAGGGATTGTGTCCTCCGACGTATTCCTTATCTTTGATAGATCACTTCCAGCTTGCTGGCCTCGGAAATTTTTTTCAGTAGAGGGCGCTGCACGTCGACGTCCCTCGAGTCGGTGTCCTTCGACAGCCTCCATATCGGCGCCAACGTCATCATGCGTATAAATAGACTCGTGCAGCGTCTGTTGCTCAGTTCCGTTTTTCGTGCTTCGTGGGCCTCGGAATCGTGTTGCTCAGTTCGTTACTCAAAGTATATTATACTTATTCCTCGAATATTTCTTACTTGCTTCGATGGCTTCCTCATCTGAACCGTCGACACCACGGTCCGGCTTCAAAAAGTGTCGAGATTGTGGAAAGAAAATGTCGTTGACGGATCCTCACAGGATCTGTTTGTGGTGCCTGGGATCGGAGCACCAGTGTTCAGAATGTGAGGACTGCATGTCCATGACGGAGAAAGCCTTGAAGGAGCGTAAGGGGAAGCTCGAAAGAGGTAAGACTCTTAAAACTTCTAAAACGCCTTTGAAAGTTTCCTCGGCTGAGTCGAGACATTCGTCTCCTCGCCGTCACGGTAAACCTTCTCGTTCGAGGTCTCGAAGTAGTTCCCATCACTCTTCGGGATCCAGACATTCGAAAAGGAGGTGTCGAAGATCTCCCTCTTCTTCGTCTTCTGTTTCCCCTGAAAGGGTCAGCTGCCACACAAAACATAGCTCTCCAGCCAAGTGGGAGGAATTCCGCAAAAGGATGCTTAGCGTCTTCGAGAAAGGTGCCTCGACCCCCTCGGAGACGGCTAAAGGTGATACCCTGGGTGAAAGACCCGAAAAGTCGAAACGTCGCGACTCGTTGCACCCGGCAAAAGAAACTGCTCGAGAGCGTTCCAAACCCTCAAGAAAAAGCAGTAAGACTGCATCATCGACGTGCGTCATCGACGCCTTCATCGAAGGCCCCTTTGACTCATAAATCTGCGTCATCGACGCCGTTATCGAAGGGCTCGTCGACACATAGATCGGTCGACACATAGATCGGTCGAATCGACGCTGTCCTCGACGCTGATAAAGGAGAAACCTACGACTGTAACTACCTCGCAGTCAATAGTCATACTGAGGGCTCCCATCATTACCTCGAGAATGTGGTCGATAACCTCGACGACTCCGAGTAGGATTCCGATCCTCTCGAATTCTTCAAGGTCGCTTTATACCTTTTCGACACCCTTTTCGGTTTCTTCGAAGCCTTCGACTTCTACGTCGACGTTTTCTCAACCAGTTGCCACAAGCTTAGCCCCTTCTGCTTTAGAAACGGGTTCTAAGCCTTTTCCAAGGTCAGATCATTTGAATGTCTTATCCTCCATTTATGAAGAAGGTGAGGATTCTGATCAGGAAAGACCTTTTGGGTTGCAGAGAACTGTACCAGAGGAATTTATCTCTGAAGAAAATAGGTTGAAGGACTTGCAAGATTCCTTGCATGATGCAAGTGGGTTGGATACTTCCCCAGAAGTAGAATTTGCCAAACCAGACCCAGGGGAACATGCTGAGACCCCTTATAGAACTTTAATGGCCAGAATAATAGAATTCATGGGTTGGTCTACACCTTTACCTACTTTTCAACAAGATGAGCTGACAGACATCTTGATTAAAGGCCCACAGGAAGATCCTGTGGTTCCATTCCATACTGCATTGCAGAGGAAAATATCGTCGAACTGGGAAACTCCTGAGGTTATCCCGGCAGTTAACAAGAAACTATCTGCCAAATATATATATGCTTCTGACCCTGAATATTTGTCAAAACATCCAACTCCAGAGAGTATGGTTGTTCAAGCAGCAACTTCATCGAACAGTAGATCTGCATACCCTACTGATCCACAGGAGAGGGATGAGCAGAGATTTGATGCTATGTCAAAAAAGGTCTTTTCTGCATGTAGCATGGCACCTAAATCCATTAATGCTACTTGTACGCTCGCAAGATTCAGCCATACGCTCTGGGAGTGTGCTTCATCAGCGGCTGACTGCCTCCTGGAAGGAGAAGAAAGGGAAGCTTTCCTGAACATCATTAAAGATGTTAAAGACGCAATGTGCGAATCCCTTCAAACTGGCATTGATTCTGCTGACCGTATCAGCAGGGCCATGGCGGCAAGTACTACAATTCACAGGTTTGCATGGTTGCGAAAGTCTGGTTTTGCTCCAGATGTTCAGGCCAGACTTTTGAATATGCCCTTTGACGGCTCTTCTTTATTTGGTAAAAAGGCTGATGAGAGTCTAGAGAAGTTAAACTTTTAAGGCAGCAGCAAAATCCCTTGGAGCTGCAATACTTCAAACTCCCTATCGCCCCTCAGGAACCTCCTTGGAGAGGTAGGTCCTTTCGTTTCTATTCCGCATTCAGAAGAGGAAGGGGACAGCCGGCTCAAAGAGGCCAAAAGAAATTCACCCGAGGTGGACGGGTTAAAAGTACAAAAGCCGCAGCAGCAGCAGGTGCCTCTTTACCCTCGGCATCTGCATCAGCCGCTTCTAAACCGCTCTGAGGACTCTTACAAAACACCAGTAGGGGGCAGGTTAACTCAACATCTGACGGAATGGCAGGCTATTACGTCAGATGCTTGGGCATTGGAGACAGTTGCCCAAGGTTACTGCCTGCCTTTCCTACGCACCCCTCAGTCATCCACCGGGGAACAACTCTTTGAAGTTTCCAGATCTGCTCCTTTTGCAGGAGATTCTAGACCTGCCAGAGAAAGGTGCCATAGAACCGGTACCTGTAGCGGAGAGGAACAAGGGTTGGTATTCCCCCTACTTCTTGATACCGAAGAAGAACGGAAGACTGAGAGAATTGAACAAATTCCTCAGGAAGAACAAGTTCAAGATGGTAACTCTCTCTCAGATCCTTCAGGCCCTCCAGCTTCAGGAACGGCTGGTATCTCTGGACCTTCAGGATGCTTATTTCCATGTGCCAATCCATCTCAAATACAGGAAATACCTGAGGTTCGCAATTGGCAACTCTCACTATCAATTTCGAGTACTGCCATTTGGGCTGACCTCCACCCCGAGGGTCTTCACCAAGCTAATGTCGGTAGTGGCTGCAAGTCTAAGGAGGGAAGGGATCCACGTCTACCCCTACCTAGACGATTGGTTGATCAGAGAAGTATCTTCGGAACAAGCTCAGATCCAACTAGATTATGTCTGCCACTTCCTTCACAAACTGGGCTTCTCCCTCAATTTAAAGAAGTCACAAATGATACCATCACAGAGACTCCAGTTCATTGGAGCAGTCCTGGACACTTCCCTGGGGAAAGCCTCGCCACCAGAGGTGAGGGCTCAAGATATTCTGCAGATGGTCACCAAGTTTCAAAATGCCCAACGTCTCCCAGCCTTCGACTTTTTGAGGTTGCTAGGCTTCATGGCATCCTGCATTTTCCTTGTGCCAGAGGCTCGTCTGAGAATGAAATCTCTACTGTGGGCACTAAGAACTCAGTGGTCGCAATTCTCAGGGAGATTGACAGATCTCCTTCAGGTTCCGGACAAGGTGGCTCGAAACCTTCAGTGGTTGGCCTGTCAGAACATTTTGAAAGGAGATCTGTTTTGGCAACCATGGCCGGAGATAACGGTAGTCACGGACGCCTCACTCACGGGGTGGGGAGCCCATGCCAACGACTTGACCATCAGTGGTTGTTGGTCTCCATCGGAGTCCAGACTACATATCAACCTGTTAGAGCTGAGGGCAATCAGACTAGCGCTGAAGGCTTTTCTGTCATCTGTACAAGGGAAACATTTCCTGATAATGACGTACAACACAGTGGCCATGCACTACCTCAACAAAAGAGGAGGCGTAGGATCACTGCCTCTGTGCAGAGAGGCGATGAAGCTCTGGTTTTGGGCAATCCAAGAAGGAATCTCTCTATCGGCAGTTCACTTAGCCCGAGAGAAGAACTTGACAGCGGATGCTCTGAGCAGGCAGAACAGTCTCTCACGAGTGGGAGATCGCTCAGGAAGTCCTTCGCCTTTTGGGGAACCGCTCAAGTGGATCTGTTCGCCACCAATATCAACAGGAAGTGCGAATAGTTTTGTTCAAGGGAATTTCCCCCGAGAGGAGCTCTAGGGGACGCGTTCGTAGTGGACTGGGAGTGTCTACTTCTGTACGCGTTTCCTCCAGTCCCTGTCATTCCTCAGACGATCAGGAGGTTGAGAAGATTCCGGAAGACTATGATCCTAATTGCCCCAGACTGGGCCAGGAGAACGTGGTACCCCGACCTTCTGGACATGTCCATCTGCCCTCCAATTCGTCTTCCACACAGGGAGGATCTTCTCTCACAGAAGGGAGGTCAGGTTCTCCATCCAGACATCAGAACCCTCAACCTTCACGCTTGGATTCTGAAAGGTTGAGATGCAAGGATTGGGACCTCCCAGATGACGTCATGGAGGTGTTGCTTTCAGCCAGAAGGCCAGCAACAAAAACTTTATACCGCTGCCGTTGGAACAAATTCTGCAGCTGGTGTAGAGAAAAGAATATTGACCCCTTTTCATGTGGTACACCAACGGTGCTATCCTTTCTACTCTATTTGGCGAATTCAGGTCTTCAAGTTGGTACAATCAAGGGCTACCTTGCAGAGCTGTCGATCTTCAAGCGCACTGCAGAGGAGCCATCATATTTCAAATTACCATTAGTAATACAATTTCTGAAGGGGCTAACTAATGTCTATCCCCCGAGACCGTTCAAAGATCCCTTATGGGACTTAAATTTAGTTTTGAATTTCCTGATGCGTACTCCTTTCGAACCACTCCACTCTTGTTCGATAAGATTTCTCACCCTTAAAACTGTCTTATTAGTGGCTTTGACATCAGCCAGGAGGGTGAGCGAATTACAAGCCTATCTTGGAAAACTCCTCAAACAATTTTTCACAAGGACAAAGTTGTCCTACAAGTGAAGCCTAATTTCCTCCCAAAGGTGGTTTCTGAATTCCACATCACTCAGAAAATAACCTTATCCTCATTCTATCCTCCTCCCCATCCAGGGAAAGAGGAAGAGAGGCTACATAGGCTGGATCCAAGGCGAGCCTTGAGTTTTTATATCAGCAGACTGGCTAGGATCAGACAATCAGACCAACTATTCGTAGGTTTCACAGGGCACAAACTCGGATTGCCAATTACAAAACAGACCATCTCCAGATGGATTATCTTAGCCATTCTAGAATGTTACAAATTGGCAGGGAAAGAGCCTCCTCAAAATCTTAGGTCTCATTCAACCAGGGGTATCGCAGCCTCTTCAGCCCTCCAGAGAGGGATACCGATTTGAGACATATGTGCGGCTACCACATGGTCATCCGCACATACATTCACAAGATTCTACAATCTGGATTCCTCCTCTAGTCAAGAGACTAGATTTGGCAAAGCTGCGTTACACTCTGTTCACTCTTAAAGGGGAATATGACAGATTTACTCCCACCTCCGTTTACACACCACTGCTATGGGAGTCTATCAAAGATAAGGAATACGTCGGAGGACACCATCCCCTCGAAGAACAAGTTACTTCTTATCTGGTAACGTTCTTTCGATGGAATGTTCCTCCGACGTATTCCTTATCGCCCCTCCGATCCATCCCCCCAGTAAAACTTCCCTTGTGGTTGCAGTTTACGTTCCTTCAAGGTCAATAACCCATGAACAGATAATTCCAAGCTACAAAACGGAACTGAGCAATGGACGCTGCGCGAGTATTTATATGCATGATGACGTCGCCGCGGATACGGAGGCTGTGGAAGGACACCGACTCGAGGGACGTCGACACGCAGCGCCCTCTACTGAAAAACATTTCCGAGGCCAGCAAGCTGCCTCAAGACCTCCCAGGTAAATGGACTCCATGACGCTCTGAGGCAATCCTGCAGTAGACGCCACCTGACCTGTCTGTCCCAGGCCCAATCCCTGCACTGACATCCTTGGAACCTGCTTCAAGTTTTTTTCTTTTGACAGGCAATATAAAAGTTGTCTGAAGCTTCCGAAATAAAAGCATATTGCTAATTTCGACAGTATGGCAAAATATTTACGCGAACTACCGCACAAACACCAGTTAATTTACCAAAACACTATCACCATATTTTTGCAATGGCTTCCACAGTCAGATGGTGTTGTCAAAGAAACAAGTTTACAATATTTCTACCAATTACACATGGGAAGAGATGTGTTAAAGTGCCTGAATTGCAGACTGGTCTCAAATCCCAGTTTATCTGCATAACCGAAGTGTGTGCTTCCATGTAAATCCTTTAATCTCACTGTGGTTGATTTGCCAACATTAGCAGCCTATACAATGAATAAAAACCCACAGCCTCACTCGTGATATTGGAAGATAGGTAAATATTAACAGTGACAATTCTTGTACTGTACTTCAGTTTGTTTGTCTCCTGCTTTAGTCATGATGACATGTTTTTAGTCTAACTTCCCATAATACCTTTTTGTATTAAAGACTAATTCTATGTCATTTTCTGTAATATCACTGTCATTATTTCGGCAAATAAGGGGGGCTCCCACACATCTTTTGCCGCCAAACGACCCCGCAAATCCTAGGGCCGGCCCTGCTTGCAAGCACAAATCTCAGCATCACGCGTTTTACATGCCGTACGATCTACTGGCATAGATGAAGGTAAAAAAGGAACCCGATTTCGAAGCCTATTTCTTTTTGTTATGCCAGTTCATTGTGCAATTAGACCAGTCATTCCCGTTCTCTTGTTATAACCCAGTCATTTGCCAATAGCTTGTTTGTTCAATTTTATTAATTAGGCAGAAAAGTTATAAACTAGTTGTTCTCCCTATGACTGTCAAGTCAAAGTTGGAATGTGTTGTATGGCTTCTGCTAGTGAGTCCCCCCCCCCCCCCTCCCGATCTCATGTCCTCCTCTGGTACAGTCCCACCCCTCAATTCCAGGCAATGAATAAACAGTTTGTATCAAAATTAATTGCATGTATGGCAGAATAAAAACTTAAATTTTTGTTCCTGTATGACTCTATATCTCACATGATTTGATTAAAACGAAACCTCTGTAAATAGTCTCTGAAATGTTTTACAGTGGTGTTTCACATAAAGCTGCAGTAGCAGGGAACGAAATTGGGATTTGTTGACCAGGAGCAAAAAGCTGCTCCTTGGTATGTGGCATAACCAGTTGGGCAGGACCTACCTCTGGGGAACTATGAGCTTGCACAGACTGCGCAGCAAATCTAACTTTGCACAAGATGCAAACTCTAACTTTGTGTCCATTTTTTATGTTCTCCAATATGCAAAAAAATTCCCTCCCTTTTCTTAATGGCTGCAAGCAAAATGCACAATCCCGCACAAAGCAGGCTCCTTCGGGCAAATGCCTCTTTCGCTCTATATGTAAGCTTTCTGTCACCTTGTTAGGCCATTATCCGTTGCTCTAAAGTTCATGATAAATGAACCTTTATGGCCTGCTTGTAACCCTCTGTATATTCTCTCTCTCTCTCTCTCTCTCTCTCTCTCTCTCTCTCTCTCTCTCTCTCTCTCTCTCTCTCTCTCTCTCTCTCTCTCTCTCTCTCTCTCTCTCTCTCTCTCTCTCTCTCTCTCTCTCTCTCTCTCTCTCTCTCTCTTCCCCCCCCCCCCTCCCCCTCCTTTCAGGTATACCCTTAACAGCCTAGTCATATCCATATTATTGTACCCAATCAGTGCATTCTCTTATGCTCCTTTTGTATTATTGCTAGGTTTGTGATATATATGACTCGGCATAAAGAGAATGAAACCTCTGTCCAATTCCAGACCAGGGTGTCGGAAATCCTGTGGAAGACATAGGAGCATAATAATGGCCTAAAAGAAAGCTAACTATGGCACACATCTCTCGCAGAGCCCCAAATGGGAAATTAGCTGTAGGCAGAAACACTACGCGGCATGTAAACACAACCGCGTTGTGTTTCTGCCTGCTGTGGCTTTCACTTTGGGTCTCCGGTGCTCCCCTGGGAGCACCGGAGACCCAAAGTGATAGCCATAGCAGGCAGAAACACAACGTGGTTGTGTTGGAAACCGCTGCGGTTTTTCTTTCCGAGTTTCTCAGGCTCCTCCGAGCCGGAGGAGCCTGAGAAACTTGGAAAGAAAAACCGCAGCGTTTTCCAACACAACCACGTTGTGTTTATGTTTGCGGTCGCTTCAAAACATAAATACAACGTTTTTAAAGCTGCGGTTTTATTTCTAAGTTTTCCAGGCTCCTCCAGCCCGGAAAACGTAGAAAAAAAACAGCAGCTAGTGCATATTTTTTAAAAAAAATAAATAGCACTTACCGAGATTCAGCTGCAGCTTTCCTGCTCTGTTCTCCGGTCCCCGTCCTCCGCGTACAGCACTAATGAAGGGAAAGCCACCCAGCGGTAGCTTTTGTTTACTACAGCTGGCTGGCTTTTCCTTCATTAATGCCGCAAAAGCCAGCACAGGAGGGCATCCATTTCACAAAATGGATGCGCCCATGTGCTTGCTTTTGCGAATTTTGAGCTTGAATAGCTCAAAATTTTACATAGGAAGTTTTAAAAAAGAGAATTCTAGTATTTGTTTTTTAATGTTGCCTATCTATTTTTTAAATACATTTTTTTACTAGACCATGCCTTTAAGTTTGGTGATCAATGGGAACTGACTTCTTTAACTCAGGCAGCCTTGTGTGTCCCTCCTACCCCCTCACCCTCCAGGTGGAGGCCCATGGCAAGTTCGCCTCCCCCCCCCCCATTCCCATAAAGACGTCCGTGTTTGGAATTCATGCCTCTTACTCACTTTTATGACCCAAGGATGATCTTGGAAACTTGCAAAATAGGTTTGCACGTGTGTGCTTCAATATATCCACGGTTTTGTGCATTTTTCCACAAAAGTTAGTCTGGCTTCACGTAGCTGAAGAAAATGTGGAGAACTAAATATCTATATTTAGTATATTTATCTGGACTTCAGTACACCACAGTACCAAAACATTCATTCAGTCATTTCATTATTGATGCTGATGGTATATCTGAAATTGAGTGTATTTAAACCAGAACTTTGTTTAATGCTAAAATATCAATGCAAGGCCAAGAACTGTGTACATGCAAAAGGGAGTGCATTTATTTCCTAAGGAATACAGCTGGCCACAGAATGTATTTTGTAAATATCTGAATGTTAAATCCTGGCCTTAGCCTCTGTAATATGTCAGTAAGATAGGAACCCAGCCTGACAATCCAGTACACTAATTCTAGCAACGGTGCAGGTTGAAAAGGACTGAATTTCTTCATGTGTCCTTACAATATGGATTTTGTGTAGAAGAAGCTTGTACCTACAGTTCAAATGTGATTTGTATTTAAGGACGGTCTTGTGTTTTTTTTTTTTTTGTACCAATATATTAAATAATTGTAAGGCCACTTGCAGCTTTGTCTGAAGCATCACTGTATGTATGATTCCAGTGAATAGACTTGCATAGGTTCTATCTTCACCAAAAGGATCTCAAAGATAGGGTAGAACCGAAGTTTCAGTTTTATTTTGCCATGCAGTTAACTGAGCTACAAATGGTCAAAACAGGAAAATGAAACCCTCCAAAGTTCACTTCTCAGGCTTAACACATATAGGCCTGACCCTGCTCAGGAATATACATGCACAGGAAGAGCACACACAAAGGGCTTTGATGACCTGTAAGGGCCAGTTCTGAAGATTACATTTATAATGGCCATGCCAGATGTTCAACTAATGGATTTAAGTCCTCCACTGAAAAGGTGGGGTCATCGTTTTTCGGAAGTCCAGGCATCCCATAAAAGAACTCTATTAACCACAGCGAAGGTAAAGGTTACTGAACTTTGTGTACGGCAGAAGACATTCTGCCCTGAAACACATTAATGGCATCCCAAAGGGAATATGTAGGCAGTGCACCACCGCTGCCCACCTGTAAGAGAACCATAGTAACTTCACACTAAACCTAATTCATTTTAACATGAAGGAAAATGTCAAATTAAAATGTGTAATCATTAAATTGGCCAATGTGCCACAACAGAAGCTCTAATTAACTCAACATTTTGAACGTTTGTAGAGGTATATTACTTCTATCATGGTACTCCTATCAGAATATGTAAAAAATATATATACCGTGCAATGTTCTGAATTAGTGAAAAATGGCAAAATCTCATAAGTGTGCCAAATTTGATCAGAATGCAATCATTCAAAGTCTCTAAATCTGCGCACACACTTACAGGATCTGAAAAGTTGTTTTATTAATCTAGCACATTTCAATCAGAAATGAGAGTATAAAAACTAAATTGGCTTTTCTGCAGAAAGAATAGTTTTCCCTCCCACCCTTGCTGATCATTGGACTGAAAACCACCCTCCTTTCACAAGGCAGAGGTGGAGTCAGAAACAATATATAGTTGCATGGGCAGAGGGTGAATTGGGGACTATTGGGAGATAGTTCCTCATATCCATGTGGAGCGTGGAGCACAGAAAGTGAATGATTGACCCCACGAGAGAGGAGGCAGCCAGTCCATTGAGAGAAGTGACCAGTACATGGGAGATTGATTTCCAAAAAGCCACCTGAAAATATGGTTTGCTGTAGGAATGATTAATAAAGAAAGGATGTACAGCACTCAAAGAATAAGCCAACGTAAATATTGAACCATTCAGAATAGATATTCATCACACAACTTGGGTGCAGAGGAGGAATAACCGCTCTGATACAGAGCAGTAAATAATATGTATAGGTGCAAGGTCCCAATCTGAGTGCCCTTCTGTCCCCTGCACACCCTAATGCCAAACAAGCGGCTACATATATCAGTATGAATAACAAAAATTGATACAGAATTTTGTTTTATATATATATATACACACACACACATCCTTCAAGAAAAAAGTTCAAAACAAAGCATATTTTAAACGTTCTAAGGAATTGACAATAGCATATGGTCGAAGTCCATTTCTAGTCATTGATCAACGCGTTTGGGGGTGAGATCCCCTTCTTCAGGAGCTACATATAATCAATAGAGATGAATTCATACGTATTGCACTATTAAACAAAGCTTCAATAAACCACCACCAATTGTGCCTGGAAAGGTCAACATGCCAAGTGTTTGCAACCTAATTGGATACCACTCGAGTCACTCATGTGTTAAAACTTATTCAAAGATAAGCCCATCTCTACCAGTGTGGTGACTGTGTAGCATGATCTGTCACCAGTGCTCTTTAATACTTAATGAATCCTGACAAACAGATATATTATCATGGTCTACGAACTGCTGTGCTTAAAGGTTTTTTTGAGGTGCATTGGCAGGCACCAGCCATGCTGGCAGGTGGTCTCAAGTCAACAGCCAAGAGTTTCATAATCAAAAAGAAGAAAGCATACCTATTCATCTATTTAAATGGAGGACACAACCAACTCCAAGTGCAACCTCTGTGTCACACACTGTAAAGAAACATGGATGTCACTCAACATGTTTGACATCTATTCCCTGTGCGGAGATGCCCACAAGCAGAAAAAAGCCACCATACCTTGAGGAGTATTCTTAATTCTCTTGAGATAATCAAATCAATGAAGGTACATGGACCTAAACTTTTAGAGTCCTCAATGATGTACATTCAATGGCGACCCGTGTCTGGAAACAAACAGGTTAATATTATAGGACCAAAATCAAAACTTAGGCTCATTATCATCAGGCTCAAGCGGCTATGTTGAGAAATCCAGAAATTAATAAATGTATATCTATATACTCTGATGATAAGCTGTGGGGCATATAAAACTCACTTCCATCTATTCAGATGACCCGGATCTGCTTTAGGAATTATGTCAGGCTGACTTGAGTCCTCTGCTGGCTCTCCAAAATCAGAAGCCATATTCAGAAGGTACATGAAAACCCCAAACACCCCTGAATTGTGCAGATGGACTAGGGTGGAATCTGGGATGATAAAGGAAACTGAATTGCGGGAAATACAATTTGAAAACAGGAGCACAGGTGTTAATATTTCAGTGCCCTGTTTCCCCATCTACATGGAATGCAGAGGAGAGGCCTAATTTACTTTGTATTGAGAAATGAAATTTAAAACAGAAGGCTATTTGGTGCTAGTTTAAAGTGGAACTGCCTTGTAAAGTTAAATACCATTTCAAGTGGAATTAGTTGGCCAAACTGGTCCAAAGCCATTCTAGGTCATGATATTGTATTTAGGTACTGCTGGTTAACCCATTTTTGCTATTGAACAATTGTTTGCTATACTTAAATATTATTCTAGTGTTATACATTTGAGTGAATGTTGCTGTTATGTTGTTAATTGCTATGTTGAAAATAAAAATTGTAGAACCTGAAGAAAAAAAGATATTGTTGCAAAATATAATTCTTTGGTGATATCGTGCAGTTGTGTAGATTGGAGTAGCCATAGTCCTAGATCAGATAGCACCACAACATGAGTATACAGAATTCTTTCGATTTATTAGGAATTGTGCGAAGTGCAAACCCCTGCATTCCTTTATCATGAACGCGCAACCAGATTTATATGTAAGGTGATTCAGAAGGGGGTTCTTAGAAATTGTACATGTTACAACAACCAGTTAAGGTGGTAAGACTCGGGAGCACAGCCGCTGCTGGGGCCCCGAGACCCTGCCACTGCAATATTACTACCAATTGTTTTGGCCATTGTGCTGAACCTTACTGCGCTCCATAGTGCACCATTGTGTTGAAGCCCACTGTGCAGAGTCTGTCTTCTCTCTGAAGTTGTCCATTGCATTGAATCTTGCTGTGCTCCATAGAGCATCTTGTGTTGAACCCACTGCATCCTTATTTGACCACTGGCAATCTTTTGAATCTGGCTGCAATTCTGAGAACTGACAAAGTTTTGAATCAAGATGTGTAATACACTGTTTCAAACGTGACTTGATATTTGAATTTGCCACTACTCTTAAGTTCTAGTGAGACTTTCAAGTTAGCGATTGCAGGTCAATACAATTATTGCCCAATGATAAAAGGGACTGTCCAGTCAATGTTGTATCAAAAATAACAAATTTATTTATATCACAACAGACGGTTCTAGCAATACTATGAAATACGACCCACCCTTTAAAGGAATGCAGAGGACCGACCGTTTCAAAGAAGGAAAAGCAATGCACTCTGGATACGGACAGGCAGGTAGTCGGTATGGTTAATAATCACAAGAGTTTAAGGTTGCTTTGCTTCAGCACGAAAGGAGCTGGAGTTGGCAATAGAGTTGCTGCAGTCTTTAGCAGTCTTTCTTTTGGAGTTGCTTGGGGTTCTACTGTGGAAGTCTTTCGACCACCCTCATTGACTGAGCTGCTGCCTCTGACTGCCTCTACAAATACTCCATTCCGCCGCGGAGCAGCCACGGAGTTGGCAGCAGAGTTTCTGCAGTCTTTCTTTTGGAGTTGCTTGGAGTTCTACTGTGGAAGTCTTTCCACCACCCTCATTGACTTAGCTGCTGCCTCTGACTGCCTCTACAAATACACTGTTCCGCCGCGGAGTTGGCAGCAGGGTTGCTGCATCATTTAGCAGTCTATGGCAGCTCTGGCAAGCAGGCACTTGAAGCAAAAATCTGGTGTAAAAACACACAGCACCAGATTGTCAACGGATTTCACATCAATGGACCAGCCAGACAACAACCTCATAATGCCAGACGAGACCCACCTTTCAAAATCACCGCCTGAACGAGCTGCACGGGGCCGCTCGATCTATCCAACGACCACAAACTTGTCCCTACTGGAACAACAAATGCATGAAGAATCAGTTTTACAAAGGTAGCGGGCGCCCCTCTCTCGCAAGAACAGACATGATAACCTGTTCAGTGGTTATTAACCACTTGAGAGTTCGCAGCCACTGCTTTTACTCACTGTGCCTTTCACAGATGGGAAACATCCATTTGCATATCAGTCTTTGTCCTGCGCATGAAGAATCAGGTAGGCCAAAAACTTTCCAAACCACGCTCCCCTCCCTTGAACTGCCCTTACCTGATGCCGCGTCTCCACGGCTTCGGGTGGCCCGCACGGGTGAGGCCGCGGCCCTGGGGCCTTCACCCCCCCTTGGCAGCAGGTGGTGGTCTAGACACCGCAGGCCCCTCCGTTGGCGGCAGAGTTGCGGCGCCGTGGCCCTCCCCCGTCTGGGAGAGACGGCGATCATGAGTGCAGAGGGCGGATCCAGTGGGCGTAGCACAACGGTATCCCACAAGGGACCGTCCTCAATTATCCATATTGCAGGGAACAACGTAACGCTGGCTATAGAAGGCAGCCTATGGTTGGAATTCGAAGGGGGCCTAGAAACTGCCTTTCATGCTCCTCCCCCAGGGCACGTGGTTCCTCTCCACCTTCATCCAACGAAAATCGTGGAAGTAGAAATCTACAATCAAAAATCTATGGACATTGCGACGATTTTGGACACCACGGAAGAGGAGAAACCGGTAAACCACCGCTATCAGACGCTACCAAACTGCCCGACAGTGACTTTAATATGGTGAAACCAACATCAAACTAGGTGCACCAGTTTGGTCTTGCAAAGGATCCAAGCATTAGATTGCTTTCACCTATCTTGGATACAGCACAAAAAGGAGTGGATCCTAGTCTTCCAAATTCCATTGAGGTTGTCTCTCCTAGATGTCGAGACATCAGAAATGTCAAAAACATCGATACTATACAACCTCTTAACATCAACCCTCAAGACCGAGAAAGAGAATCTGTGCAAACCCAAACCTCTCCACCAAAATCTAACCAACTTAGAGACAATAGCATTTCTGGGAGGACCCGTGATGATCAAGAAGAGGGCTCTCAGGAGAGAGGGCAGATCGGCAGATTGTTCGTACCCATGGAAGCTCGGAGCAAGGAAGCAAAGGAGTTAAACATGCATAATGTCAGTGTGGAATCATGCGCATTGAATGCAACACCTCACCCCAGAAGATCGGGAATCTTAGGTCCGCAATTCAGCAAAGACACTCCCACAAAAAAAATGGACCTGTTAACAATAATGTCCACCGTGACTATAGCTCTAGCGCCTTTCTCCAAATTGTATGAGGCAATTAAGTGATCACTCATCGCTAATAGCCTTAATGCACCGCAAACTCATCCATTTGGACGGATATCTAACTGCTAAAAAAAAAACTTAAACCAACTCTCAGACACCAAGGGTGTATGACCGACCCTGAAGAAAGCCATCTAATGCCCTCCAACCAAGCTAACGATCCAGTGGCATCGATCAGCCCTGAAGATCGGCACCATCAAACCGCAGGACCATCCCATGGCCACCTCCATCAAATTACCCATACAGGAAAGCAAACTTCTGCCCAGTCAAGAAATATGAAAATGGTGGGAGAAACTTCCTACAAAGAAGTAACTTTAAAAAGCATGACGTGTACAAAATAAAGTGGAAAAGACTCAAATTCCATAACGATCGACGTGACAGAAAAAACTCAACAAAACAAGAAAAAGATGTGTAGTCCTAGAATTGGACCCACCAATCCAAACACCAAGCATAAACAACAAAACCAAAGCTTGGCCAGAGACAAAAAATCAACTGAAGACGCAAATGGAGATTTTGCAATTTTTGAAAACATCAAAAAAAAGTCGGACAACCAAAAACTAAGTGAAGAACCAGAGGCATTAACTAAGTCGATCACCCAAAAAAAGAAAAGTGATCACAGAAGTGATAAACCAAAAATCGACGCGACCGTACAAGTCGACAAAGAACAAAGTGCAAATGTCGGCAAGCTCCCACGAAAAAAAGCTCAAGAACTAAGAGCGCAAACTACATTAAGGACCTCCCTTGAATCAAGAATCGACTTGATGGATTTGAGTCGATATTCAATTGAAGAATCTGACTCTTCTCAGCTGCACGAAGACACCCAACAAAATATATCAAGATCAGATGGGTCTTTAAGAAATCAACATAAAGACCACAAAGAGACGACTGATGAGGCTGGCTCCCCAGCATTCTTGACCATGGCAAAAAAACATGACTTTTGGAGAGTAGGGCCACTGGAAAGATCGATGCAAGAGAGCTCGACTGGAGCACGGAAAGAAGTGCCAAAGCACCCCAGATATCAACCAGATAAAACGGCCTCTAGTGACAATCGATACGGATCAATCCCAAGAGAAAAAGGTGTTAGTCACATGAAAGAGGCAAGCATAGACAACAGAAGTTCAAGACACGTACAAGGTGATCAACATCGTACTGGTAAACACGCAAGCACACAAGGCGGAGGAGCGCCGGCCGGCCAGAGAACTAAATAAAGGCAATCAAACCTTTAAACTGGAAAAAATATTAGACAAAAAAAATAAAAACATTATAATGAACAGAAAAATAATATTGGCCCTATTTCAGGCAGTGCTGAACATAAGACAACTGCGCACAGACGATTTAAGATTCATTGAGTTCTGTGAAGACGGATGTTTTGATCAAGTGTACCTGCATATCCCATCTTCAATAGTAAAAAGAATGCTGGTAGACTAAATTGAAAGCTTTGGGCTATGACCTAACGGAATTAAATAAGGATACAGACCAGGACCAAAATAAAGCTTCAGGAAGCCGACCACAGAAAAGGCGAAAGCAGCAGAGCCCATTCAACCATACATATCATATGCTGAATATGTCCGACAAATAAAAACTGTAGGATCAACAGACAAACAACTGTCAGACCCCAGCCAAAGGACGACTCGGAGAAGAATGAGACCTCACCTGTGAATAATGATGCTCAAAGGGGCCGTGGAGAAACCATTACAGAAGAACAATACAAAGACTCTTTGGGAGTGGGTAGAAAACCAAAAGGCCCCCAAACTACATTCAAAGTCACCTTTGAACAAGAACTTGCAGGAGTTTCCAACGCTAGTCCCCAGCTGGTTAATAAATCGACTCTACCACGAGACAACAACAATGAGGGCTGGTCTTGGCTGGCGAAAGCCCTGAATGTTGAACATCACAAGTAGCAATCCGATTCGTGACTCCAGAAGCAAGATCTGGGAATTAAAGATCACCAACCCAAGAGCATGGTTCTTGTCTCTTGGAATACAAGAGGGTTTTCACACCTAAAAAAACCAAGCAACATAAACTCGGGGAAGTTTGATATCATCTGCCTTCAAGAATCATGGATAATGAGAAAACCACATTTAGATGGCTACGAAATAGCTATATCACCAGCAGGTAAGGGGGGTAAAAGGAAGGCCTACTTCGGGACTGATGACTGCAATTCGAACCGGAGTTGGCTTGGAACTAAAAAACTATTGCGAGCCATCCCCTAATGCTGGTAACCTTGATAACCTGGCAAAAACAAAGAGAACCGGAACAGCTTGCCTCCAAGTCAACGCCCAAGACGACTTCGGGCCAATGTTCCATCGTAGTGATCAACGTATACTGGAACCCGAAAGTCATAAATAAGAAAAACCTTTTGAAGCTTGTTGAAAACTCCATTGATGAGGCCCGTACAAATTTTCACATAACGTATGTACTAGTCTGTGGCGATCTAAATGCCATTTGCCCAAATAGTGATGATGACTCAAGGGAGAGAAACACAGAATCTTCAGCACATACCAGAGGACTTGC
Organism: Ambystoma mexicanum; assembly: GCF_040938575.1. Lineage (NCBI taxonomy): Eukaryota > Metazoa > Chordata > Amphibia > Caudata > Ambystomatidae > Ambystoma > Ambystoma mexicanum. The sequence goes on from NC_090933.1 coordinate 397,108,965, forward strand.
TTGGTCTAAATTAATGGCCTCTAGAGATCTACACAATTTGCACATGTCGGACATGGGCCCTAAGATACCATCGTGGGAAAGAGACGGTCAAAGGGCCACTATGAACTACATCTTTACATCAAGAGATTTCCTTCCACATGTCATGTCTTTCCAAGTTATAAAAACAATTAAGAGTGACCACAATCTACTCATACTCAGTCACATGGAAAGCACTGACTCGAAAGAAAGACTGAATGGCGTCAGACATAGAAAGGAGTTCAAACGGAACACGCCTAAAAATAACAGAGGCAATGATAACATCACTAACTAAGCGTTACAAAGAGTCAACAACCATGGATCAGTGTGTTAACACATTCCAGGCGGTGGACTATCAACCATGACTGATGTACTACCACCACAGAATCGACCGTTCGAAGAACAAAGTACTTAAGCATCTTCACGTCTTTGAGTTGGTGGCTGAAAGAAAGAAAGCAATGAGACGGGAGAAACGCCAAGCTTTGAAGAGCGGCGTACAAAACTCCAAAGAGAAGGTAACTAAAATTGCAAACGCCTATAAGAACTGGTTGATGTTCCACAGAAGCAAACTCTATCAATCGGACACTGAAGAAATGCTTAAAGCCGTTTGTGGCCAGAAAACCACAGAATGTTGGTCTTTGGTAAGACATTCATCGCCCACAAACCAAGAAACCTTAAAAAACGTTAGTGAGAAATCTTGGACTTCCCATTTTCTGAGTCTCTTTTCGGGTTCGAGCAAAATGGATAACCACTATCCACCTGATTGGGTACATTCATGGAAAATTCCACACGAAGAACTAATAAAGAAAAAAATCAAAACTGAACAGATCCAGAGCCCCAGGACCTGACGGGATCGGAAATATTGATCTGAAAGAACACCAAAAACAATGGGTGCTTTTAATATCGGAGATCTTTAAAAGATGTGTGCAGAGAAAATCAGTCCCTCCATCATGGAAACGCGCAATAGTCATTCCGATTTTTAAGGAAGGTGCCTGTGATCGTCCAGAGAACTACCGTCCTATAGCGCTCTTGGATGTAATAGGAAAGCTATTCGGATCTTTCTGTTTAGATAGTTTCCAAGAATGGGGAAGAACATCTGCGTGTATGGACCCTTTCCAAACCGGATTTGTTAAAGAAACTGGTACATCTGCTAACATTCTATTACTAAGCTCACTAAAGGGGAAAATTAAAGATGGAAGCCCTAGAATCTTTATCGCCTTTATAGACTTGGTCCAAGCGTTCAACCAGGTCGACCGTGACCGTCTATGGTATAAGCTTACCCAGTGGCAATGTCCGAAATTTATACTGGAACCAATCCAAGCCCTCTACACGGACACGAGCATGAACGTCAGGCTGAACGGTGAAGGTATTCTATCGGAGAGTATTGTTACGTACAGAGGAGTCAAGCAGGGATGTCCCTTGGCTCCAACCCTTTTCAACGCATATCTGGGTGATTACCAATACTCTGACAAGAATATTCGATCATTTCCACCAACATTAGGAGACGCCAAAATGTTGCGCCTCCTATAAGCTGATGACATGATTTTACTTGATCAGACTCCCGTTGGTCTCCAGCGGCAGTTAGACAATTTATCAGAGTACATCAGTAACAACAAACTGGAGATCAAGAAGAACAAGACCAAAATAATGATTTTGAAGAAGACAGCCAAAATAATCTGATAACCTTCATTGGTTTCAGGAAAGAGTCAAAATTGAAAGTTTAAAGGAATTTAAGTACCTGGGTATTGTTTTCAACAACAGTTCGGTGGAGCAACAAATGCAGATGGCTTTAATTGAGAGTCCAAAATGGTAGATAGAAAATATGTCCGCTTCTCAATCATTCCTGCAATTAAAGTCTATAAGGCCAAGGTAGTACCGGCCTTAACTTGCGGAACTGAAGCATTGCCTCAACTACCACAGAACATATGGTTAAAACTGGAAGGCTATTTCTGGTGTCGGATTTTCAATCTACCTTCTACCCCCATGCCGATTATTCGGCGCGAACTGTGCTTATCGTCCTTGCAAAGTATAGTAGAGCGAAACACACTGTTATACAGAAAAATTATAGCTCCTACTCGTCCTGCAGTGTTCTCAATAATTCGATCTGAACTAGAAAAAGGAAAAAACACCATCATTAGAACATGGGGAGAGAACACAAAATCCGTCCTGTAAAGAATCAATAGCTCAGAAGACAAACTATGGATAAATCCGAACAAAGTGAAAACACAACTTCTGGAATCTGATTGGATTAAGACACTTGACTTAGCCAGTAAATACAAATTAATGAAAGGTGTTCCAACTATCCCCAGAAAAGTGAACCAGCTATCCGAGTACTTGAAAAAATTCCCGAACAAGACGTATAGAAACTTCTTTTTAAGGATTAGGCTCAATATCTTGCCTACAAATGTAATCCGGGAAAGAAGGGGACTATCGACCAGTAAAGATTGTAGATCTTGCTGCAAAGCAGATCATCCTGACACTCTGAGACATTTACTGCTATCCTGCGGAGCGGCCTCATCTTGAAGAGAACATCTGGGCCACGTGCTCTCAAAATTCCAAACATATTCTGAAGAACACTGGTGGTCGAGTCTGCTCAATGGGTAATAGCAGTGGTGACGTTCGTACGAAAACTGGGCTTGGAAATAAAGCAGTGGAAACTTGGGGAAGTGGAGAGTTCATGCTTCCCCTTTGTATGACATTTCTATGCAGGCCCACTTTGCCCACTCCTGTGTAGTATTCAGAAGTCTATGAACTTTAAAGACTCAAATGATTCAAAGGATGGCAAAGATTTAAATGAGAATGTTTTTCTTTTTTCTCATATCCAAATGGATTGTAAAGTTTTAAAGATGTGAAAGACTATTTCTTGTAAAAATTGTAAATCAATTGAACAAGTAAATAAAAAAAAAATATAAAAAAGTGTCTTATGTACCATGGGGCCTTCCGGGAAGGACCAGGGGGTCAGAACCACAATGTGCCTTGTGCAGTAGGTGTTATTGATCCTCGACAGGGTTGAGTCTGCTTCAGGACGCTTTGCAGGCTTCTATGATGGAGTTCAACATGGGAGTCTACAGCGGGTAACGCGCCGCACAACGGTTTGGCGAGCAAAGCTGGACAAAGGGCTGCAGGCTGGCCTACATGGCAGTTCAGGGTCAGGAATCACTGCCTAAGTTCTGATCGCGGTTCTGAAGCACTGGTCCAGATGTCTCGGATGTCTTTGTGGCAGCATTGCCATCGTTTGCAGATCGAGAAACTTGACTGGCTCAAAAGTTTCCTTTGAGGTGGACATTGGTATATGCTTTTCGAGGCACCTATCCCAGGTTCTTCAATGGGTTTGTGTCGTCCTCTAAGGCGGACAGTCCAAAGCTGAGGAGTGTTGCAGGCAGCTGCCTTGTCCTTGGTAGTAGGTTCAGAGACCTTCTGGCTCTTCCTATCCAGGAAGCTTGCTGCAGAGCCTAGCGGGGCATGCTGTGTGCTGGCTGGGTACTGGTTTTGGAGTGGCTGGAGGGTCCTTGGAGTTCCTCATCTCCCTCTGTTCCCTAGGAGATGTTTAGAGGAGGGATCATTATTTGTAAATCCTGGCCTCCTTCACTGGCAGAAGATGTAAGGCAGACTGTTGTGATGAATCAACGTCCAGGGCACCAGTGGTTCAGAGATGAATATTTATTTCTAAACCATCAGTCAGCCCACACCTGTAGTACACCAGTCGGGATTCAAACAGATTGCAAACACAAGCAAATTATAAACCTCCTTGTCCAATTTTGGTAACATGGACGGAACGGCAGGCCTATCTCCGCAAGGTTGCGGTTTGTTGGTTAGTTGCATCTCAGCAAAAAAATACAATTATTACCAAATGATAAAAGGGGCTGCCTAGTCAAGGTTGTATGGAAAGATCTACTTCATTATTATTCAACTGACAGTTCTAGTGCACTGCAAAATACAAACCACCCTGTAAAGGGATGCAGAGGACAGACCGTTTCAAAGAAAGAAAAGGGGTGCACTTTGGTTACTGACAGGCACGTAGTCGGTATGGTTAATAATTCCAAGAGTTTAAGGTTACTTGGCTTCAGCACAAAAGGAGCAATGAGTCTTAATATGTCTCATGGGGCCTTTTGGGAAGGACCAGGGGGTCCGAACCACAATGTGCCTTGTGCTGTAGGTGTTCTTAGTGCTCAACATGGTTGAGTCGGCTTCAGGTCGCTTTGCAGGCTTCTGTGACAGAGTTCAAGGCGGGAGACAACTGCTGGTATCAGGCAGCCGGCAGTTTAGCAAGCGAGGCTGGACAGACAGCTGCACGCTGCCCTACCTGGCGGCTTGAGGTCAGGAATCGGTGTCTCAGTGCTGGTTGGCGGGTCTGAAGCACTGGTTGATGCGTCACGGATGATGTTGGTGATTGCAGTGTAATAGTCAGTGGTTCAGTCTGTTGCAGCTCGACTGGCTCGAAAATGTCTACTAATGGCGGATGCTGGTTGTTGCTTGTCGATGCACTCCTCCTAGTTTCTTCATTGAGCTTGTCATCCTTTAAGGCAGACGGCCCAAAGCTGAGGAGAGTGTTGCAGGCATCGGCCTTGTCCGGAGTTTGGTTCAGGAACTCTGACACTTTGTATCTAGGAGGTTTGATGCAGAGCCTAGCAGGGCACGCTGTGTGATGGCTGGGTACCGGTTCTGGAGCTGCTGGAGGATCCTCTGGATTCAGTATCTCCCTCTGTTCCCTGAGAGATGTTTAGGTGAGGGATCTTGCTTCCCTCTTGGATGTCCTGGCCTTCCTTCACTGGCGGAAGCTCTAAGGCAGACTGTACCTTCAGCCAGGGTGCAATGCTAAGTTATTCTTGTAACGTCTTTGGATGATCTGCCTGAAAGAGGGGCTAGACCCTCTGGCAAAGCCAAATGTGCCACCGTGATTGACGTAGGCTAAGCCGATCTTAATGAACCAATCCTGGGGTCCCTGCCAAGAATCATCTGTATACTTGAAGTCATAACCAGAGTGCTTTGCAACAGAAAAGGTAAAGGGGTGAAAACATTTAATACTACGTCCCACCCATCTTCCTGTCTGTTGTGGATCAAAGGGTCTCTCTGGTTAATTGAGCTCTCTGTGGTTCCTGATTAAACCGGCAGGACTTCCTTGAAGCTTCGGCAGGACCAGGCTTTTCCTCTCCACCAAACCACATACGTCTGAATGGGGTCCCCCTGCTGGGATAACTACTGTAAATATATAGTCTTAGACATGAAAGGTCACTGCCTTTTGATACTGAGAGGCGAAAGCTGGATTCAGGTTGGCACCGTGCATTTGAAAGGGGTGTTGGGGTTTCCTTTCTCCTTTGTTTTGGCATCTGCAGCCAGGCCCCATGCGGGGCTGTTTGAAGTATACTCTATTAGTATGTTAATTGATGCCACCATCTGCAGACAGTAAACAAACAAACGCACTGGGCAGATACATGGAGCCCTTGATAGTTAATTAGGCTGGCCATGGCAGGAGGAAGGTTTTGGCTCTCCCCCTTCTGAGATGCATTGTGTACTCCACCTGTCAGATCCCAACTAAATGACAGGGAGGACTGTGCCTGTAGGCTGTGTCCACCCATAGTACACAGGTCTATGTGTGTGTTGTGCAGTGAGCCTAGGAAAATGTGTGCGGATTAGCTGCACACATTTTCTGGAAGTTGATCTACCATCATGCAATTTTATTTAAAATTTCAAAAAAGCCTAGGCGAACGCACACCCACCGGTCGGATGGTCCAATTCCTCACATCTGTACTTTTGGCCAGGGTGTAAATGAGAACACAAATTTAATCAGTGTGCCTTCATCTAATGCCCTTCTTCCAAAATATATAAAACTGGTATTCAGTGATGATCTTATCATAAGACACAATAGGCTTGTTAATTGTATATTTTATCTATTTTAATAAGCAAACTCCACCAATATTTGACATGGAGTACATTTGTCAGTTGCTACACTTTGCCAACACGTGTTTCGACCAACATGGTCCTTTTCAAGGCAAAACCTGATTCGGCAACCCTTAGTTTATCCTGAAATTCCCGCTTCAAATGTAGTGTGTGCTGATAAACATCTGATTCCGTTTATTCCTGTTCCCTATGCTTGTCGCTTCTCAGTCAATGTCAATCTCAAATTCAGATTCACTTTATATTAAGGCAGTCCTAGTTGCGCCTTGTCAAATAAAAAGGGACTGTACTAAAAAACCTATTGAAAACCTATTGCCAATCCTTACAACTAAATACCAAAAGGAGTGTGGGATGAGATTCACAAGAAAGACAGAAGTGTTCATAAAGGATAAGTCAGGATGCAGTAGTTGGGGTCTCCCTTCCCCACGTTTTGAGCACGGGACAAGGTAGGACTCCGAAGCACAGCACATGTTTAAAATTTCCCAGCACTAGCTAACAGTTCAGCTTTCAACTATCAGGGCCTTCGTGGTTAAAGGCATGGTCTAGTAAAAATGTTTATCGTCCCTACGGGTCGGCCATGTTTTTTTAAGCCTAAGTGGCTCGATTTTAGTAAACTTTCCTATGGACCTTACCTGAGTTTTCGTCAATTAAACGCATGCGAAAACAAGCACCAGGGAGCCGCCATTTTCTGATAATCCTATATTTTCCCCCATCGCCCTGGCTGACCTGCTTTTGCGGCACTAAATCAAATCCCCCGCCCCTGAGCCTGACATTATCAAAACATTCATATTCCCCTCCTCTCTCCGTGACGTTACTGTGTTGCGTAGGCAAACGCGCCCAGTCGTCTTCTACGCGACTCCACACAGAACCCGGAAACCAACACAGACCATCTCACAACACAGCGCACCACAATTCGGAATATGAAACTGTACTTTAAAATCAAAAAGCAACACAGTACATTCGGTAAAGTACATTTATTTTACATTAAATGTTTAGAGAATATTCAGCAATTGCCATATGAACTGCGAAAGCCATTTATTTTCTTTTATCTGTATCCGCCATGGTACACAGGGTGTTGCCTTTCGTTAAAAGAAGCACTTTGGAAGCACGGTGAACCGCAAGACTGTTCCATCAACTAGGTACTAGTCCATCGTAAAGGTTGATATGTTGCTTCTAGCCACTAGTACAGCGTAAGGGCATGTGGGCCCTTGGCGATCGTCCCATAAAATTGTCAGTGTGCCCCAGTTGTTCACACAAAGCTGCAGGTGTCTACTGTAAAAGCCATCTGCTGGTGTCTCAAACCGATGGCAGTAGCAGAAGGGGAGCAAAGAACTGTTATGAAAACAAAAAAATTATAATTAGTCTCGCCAGCCGATCTTCATTAATATTACTTATTTTATTTATTACAGCCGATCAGAAACTATTTGCTTGCAAGGATAGTTCAATGGCGTATGTTCGGCTCTAAAATCAATGCGAAAAGTAACGAAATAAATCGAGGCCAACACACAATGATAAACAACAGTTAGTCTACATGCGTGAGGAATGATATGATATGATATGATATATGATATGGCATTTGTAACGCGCCTATACTCAAGTGTTTCTAGGCGCGACGAGGCAGGTGGGGAACAAGGGCAGACAGACAACGATCCTACAAGGCCAGGTGTCTTTCTGATCGCGGATGGGGAAGGGCTGTACATGGTTAGTTGAATACAAATTAAATAATAGGGCCAGCTGGTGGCAAGTGCAAGGTAAATGCCTGGAGAAGGGGCTGAAGGATACAGAGACAGTCCCGTAGTGCAGGGAAAAGTGGCTGGGCCAAGGACCGAGATCGGTGAGACCAGTGGACCTGCATGCCCATGTGCCCACTACGAACACGTTTTACTTGCTTTTCCTAGCTCTTCATTCATTCATTTATTCATGCATCCATTCATTAAATCTTCATTCCGGTATAAAAGCGTGTAAAGATTTACTTACATTATATTTGAAATTTCCATTGTGTCTCTTCGTAATGCAGTCTGTAAAACAGACCGTGCTCTTGACAACGATTTTTCGTATACTGAACTAAAATGAAACTCGGTCTAGTTTCTGAATTTTCTGCCTTATCGTCTCTTATGTTATTGCGCACCCCCTTCAAATGTAGTTCTTTCTGCATGGTCCCTGTCTCAAGGTAAAAAAACAATAGACCCTTATACTTCCAGTGCGACTTGTGGGCCTCATCTGGGCGCGAGCTGAAAATCAAAGCCGCTGTCCTTCGCATTCTTTATTTGCAACATCCCGTAGTATAGGCATCTGTGAGAACTTGAAGTTTAGAATCCATCTATGTAGTGCGCCTCAATGTGCAAATGCGAACTGGCTTCTCTCCCGAATGCCACGGCCCGCTTGGCTGGCGCGTTCTAAGTGCCCCAATTTTGTCCCCGTTGTTTGCGAGCTTTGCAGCCCAAATTGAGACTTTTAATTTTTGGCGGAAGGTCAGGGAAAGTATAAAGTACCACAGGAGTTGAGTTAAAAGTGAGATTTATTGTTTGTTTTATTATTTGCAATACGCAAGCCTCTCCTCCGTTAACAGTGCGCAGCATTTACATTTACATGAGATGAGACATGAGAAAAATATATACATACACATATATGAGGTGAATAGAGAGAACTCAAAGATGACACCCAGCTTGTTCGCCACCCATGATGGTGAAGGTAAGGGTTAGGTTTACAGGTACACTGTACAATAACATTTATTTACAAAAAGACAATCGTATTGCAATTATTTAAACCGGGATTTGTACTTCACAATCAGCTGTGCTTCGGGTGGGCATGGCACAGTCGCAATGTTCGGTGGCAATGGATCACTGCTCTGCACAGAAACGTCCAAAATTCCATATCTGTGCTTCTCTAACACAGCAACAATAAGGCCTTTCACAAAGTCGAACTGCATTTCATCATAGACTGGTTTGATCACCCATTGCTTACTTCGTTTTGAAAACACCTTAGTGTAGCGAGGCATCCTTACTTTACCCCTAGTCCTAGATTGTTCACGTCCGACATTGCTGTTATGGGCCAAGACCGCTAGTAGAGTGCGATGTTTCATGCCCCGAAAGCTAAAATGCAAGCGCTTTGGCCTGTACTTTAGGCACATATTGTGGAACACCTCCAAATCTCCTGTGTGACAGAATTTTGTCAGTCCTCTCAAATCTCTTGATGGAGTTTTGTCGAAAACAATCTTCTCAATGGCTTTGTGTGACTGTGAAGATGGAATCAACCACTTCTTCTTCCGTGCCTCCTCTGGGGACACCACTGCAAAATACTTTCAAAACCTTTTTTTTTCCCTGCAGCGGAGATTTTCTTATATATTGATTTAGCAAGATGCCATACGTCAAATTGATGTTTAATATGTGGGAACTGCTCTCTCATTGTCTTGGCAATTGAAACGTGTCTATCCGTGGCTATGAGGTCGATGTGCATTCCCCTTGATTGTAGATATTCTACTGATTTTATAAATCCTAGTTTCTCCATGGCCACCGACGGTGTACATTGTGTTACCTGCACGACCACCGAACTCACAATTTTCTTACTATCCATGTCCTGAAAGTGGTAGGTGCAGTACTTGGCAGAAAATCCAGGGCTGTCGCACTGTCCATCGCTGGCTAGCCTGAATCGTTTGCCTTCGAATGTACTTGCTAGAGACAATTGTTCAATTTTCCAAACATCACTAATGGCCGGAAACAGATAATCACGTTGGTATATGTAGTACAGCGCTTTAGAAATGAAATGTAGTCCCACAAACTGAAAGAAAGCCTCTAACTTTCTAAAACTGGAGCCACTAAAAAGTGATGTAGCTGCACACAGTAGATTGCCTGCTGGCAGTTTCCCCAGCATCAGTTGTGCAGACCATGAGAACCTATGATTTAATCTACAGGCGGCATTTATTTTGACGTTACTGCCTTTTATTTGACAAGTCACATTAATCAATGGCTTCCCACATACTTTCCCTCTAATGGAATGCACACATTTCAGCATACTTATAATTTCCATCAAACAACTGTCGAATACAATGTATTTGCTCTCTTTCATTAGACTGTCATCCTGCGTCAACGTTGTTTCGGCCTGTGACGTTGTGGAGATTTCAACACATTGGAAAGTAATATCGCTGATATCAAGTTCTGATGCGTCTATGGATGCTGCGGCTGGTTCATTCTCTGTCATTTCGACATCTATTACTTCAACATTGATGGGAGAACACAACAATGTCGACAGGTTTTTTGGTGGCAAATTTTTGGCGGGTGTAGATTGTGTGAATTGATCCATTCAATAACATCTTCTTGTGGTGGTGCGGTCGCACTGTAGCTATGGTCAAATGCAACTTTGCTGTAGTCTCCAAACACAGTTAAAGGGATGGTCTAGTAAAAAATGTTATTTAAAAAATAGATAGGCAACATAAAAAAAAATACTAGCATTCTCCGTTTTAAAACTTCCTATGTCAAATTGAGCTATTTAAGCTCAAAATTCGCAAAATCAAGCACATGAGCGCATCCATTTTGTGAAATGGAGGCCCCGCCTGTGCTGGCTTTTGCGGCACTAATGAAGGAAAAGCCAGCCAGCTGTAGTAAACAAAGGCTACCGCTGGGTGGCTTTCCCTTCATTAGTGCTGTAGGCGGAGGACGGGGACCGGAGACCAGAGCAGGAAAGCTGCAGCTGACTCTCGGTAAGTGCTATTTATTTTTTTTACAAAAAATAAGCACTAGCTGCGTTTTTTTTTTCTAAGTTTTCCGGACTGGAGGAACACGGAAAACTTAGAAATAAAACCGCAGCTTTAAAAAAGTTGTATTTATGTTTGCGGTCGCTTTTGAAGCGACCGCAAATATAAATACAACGTAATTGTGTTGGAAAACGCTGCGGTTTTTCTTTCCAAGTTTCTCAGGCTCCTCTGAGCCGGAGGAGCCTGAGAAACTTGGAAAGAAAAACCGCAGCGTTTTCCAACACAACCGCGTCTGTTTCTGCCTGCTGTGGCTATCACTTTGGGTCCGACCCAAAGTGAAAGCCACAGCAGGCAGAAACGCACGCGGTCATGTTTACATGCCGCGTAGTGTTTCTACCTGCAGCTGATTTCCCATTTGGGGCTCTCGGGCTCCCCGTGGGGAGCCCGAGAGCCCCAAATGGGAAAGCAGATTGAGGTAGAAACAACGCGGTTGTTTTCCGCAATGCCGCGTTGTTTCTGCCTGAATCTGCTTTACCATTTTCCAACACAATAACGTTGTATTTATGTTTGCGGTCGCTTCAAAAGCGACCGCAAACATAAATACAACGTTTTTAAAGCTGCGGTTTTATTTCCAAGTTTTCCGGGCTACTCCATTCCGGAAAACTTAGAAAAAAAAACGCAGCTAGTGCTTATTTTTTTTAAATAAATAAATAGCACTTACCGAGATTCAGCTGAAGCTTTCCTGCTCTGGTCTCCGGTCCCCGTCCTCCGCCTACAGCACTAATGAAGGGAAAGCCACCCAGCGGTAGCCTTTGTTTACTACAGCTGGCTGGCTTTTCCTTCATTAGTGCCGCAAAAGCAAAAGCCAGCACAGGAGGGCCTCCATTTCACAAAATGGATGCGCCCATGTGCTTGCTTTTGCGAATTTTGAGCTTGAATAGCTCAAAATTTTACATAGGAAGTTTTAAAACGGAGAATGCTAGTATTTTTTTTTATGTTGCCTATCTATTTTTTAAATAAAAATGTTTACTAGACCATCCCTTTAATTCATGTTCTGCCCATTGGACATGAGCATCTCGAGCCTGAACACGCCTCGCCTCAATTAATAGTTCCTCCATAGTGTACACGGTCTGGCAAGCCACATCTCTCATTCGCTTCACTGTCTGTGTATGTATAGTTCTGACACCCACGGGTAACTGGAGGAGAGATTGGAAAAGGGATGTTCAGTTTAAACACAAAATGGAGTGTAGCAGAATTGACTGGAAAAAAACATAAAATAGTCCCCTGCACAAACATTTTTTTAAAGTTATGAACTGTTTGTAACTAACCTTTTTTTGGTTTTTTTTCTTTGCAACTTTTTTGACTCGACCTTCAACATCTGCACGCTGTAGCTCCGATTCGTTTCTGCATGTCCTCCCTTCCTCTTGCGCTGCAACGACTATATTTTCTGTATCCACATAGACAGCACGGAATGAGGCTCCATCGTGTCCCTGAAACATTGTACTTTCATTACTATGTATCAAAATATTGTTAGCATAAAACACACGTGAGGACGAACACACAGGTACATCTCAATAGCCGAACACGATTTAAACATTTTGTGCAACAATCAAACGACAAGTATTCGACCAGTGATGATCTATTTCGATGGAACTGTCAGTATCCATACCTCTGGCTCTGCATGGACTGCCATGAATGGTTGTATTGGAGAGGAGGCATCCGCATCTCCCTGAAACACAGTACTTGCATTACTATGCTTTTCAATATTGGAAACACAACACACACTTGGGGTCGACGGCACAGGTACATATAAAGAGATAACCACAAATGATGCATTGTCCAAAAGAATCAAGGAAAATCTAAATATGATCACATTGCATCGACTTGTTTCTCCGATTTATTTAAATCTGCATCATCTAAATTGGATGTTGTGATTGTAGTGGAAGCTTCGTCGTCTCCCTGAAACACAGCACTTGCGTTAATAGGGAAGAAAGTATAGCAAATGGAATCACGTTATATGATCACGCATGATGGAGCTGTCATTATCCATACCTCGTGCTGCTGAAGAATATCTATGGATGTTGCAAATGTAGTGCGCACTTCCGAAAGCTGTTGCGCCGATTCGTATACGCATGGTCCCGCTTCCACTTCCCCTGGAATTACTTGAATGCTAGGCTCTGCATCAAGTGCAGGGGTTGATGCTCCATCAACTGCCTGAAACATAGTACTTGCATTAGTGAGGATTACAATAGTGAAAACATAAAACACACCTGGGGTCGACAGCACAGGTACATATCAACGGCTAACCACGAATGAAACATTGTGTAGAATAATCAAACGACAAGAATTCCAGCTCTGATGATGACGCTCGATGGAGCTGTCAGTATCCATACCTCCTGTTGGTGAAGAACATCTAGAAATGTTGTAGATGTGGCGGACGCTTCAGCATCTCCCTGAAAGACAGTACTTGCATTAGTATGGATAACACTAATTATAACTGAAAACAAACACCATTGGACGATAACTAAGGTGTATATCAATTGGAAAGCACTGACCAAACATTCGGTAAAATAATTACACGATAAAATAAAACTATTACTTAACATGCATAAAACAAGTCTGTAGCGGATTAGCCTAGTAAGATTACCTGATACGCGCCAGAAGTGGTTGATAACTGCGACCACGTCAAGGATGTAGAATGTTCTTGCTTCAGATTCAAGGGATAGTCAAGAAGTTGTAAAGGTAAATTAATGATTGATAATGAAATGCCAATATTAAAAATAGCCATGTAAGGCGACAGAATACTTGAAAAATGCTCATTACAGCACAGTTCCCATATATATACATTGCGTTTGTGGGTTATGAAATCGAAAAAGAATATATTGATAAATGTCATTATTCAAAAAACTATACACTCATATCAATATCGAAATTATTACAAGGGATAGAACACCTACAATATCAATTAATCCGTTCCGCTACCTACACACTACTGCAAGGCCTAAAGCTAAATCCGGACACTTGACTCACCGGTGGCGGAATGTGGACGAATATAGTGGGAATGGCGTTTTCGAGCAGTTTGTGTCGTTCACCGTTTATTCTTCTTTGTTACCCAAAATGTTGTGTACATGTCCAAGGAAAAGTGCCGGCTGCAGATGCCGTATCGATCACCCCTATTGTCCTGTAAGTCTTGTTGGACTCTACTTTCCAGCTCATCCAGTGGATATCCGCAATGTCTGACCCATTCTCTTATTCGATCAACAGTTTTCGGGAATACATGCATTGTAGTGCCTTCAGATTTCGCATGGGTCTTCGAAGAGCAACCGCTAATCGAACAGGCAGGCATTGTTGATAAATCTGAAAAGTAAATATCAACATTATTATACAATCTTCAAGAATAAAGATTTGATACAAAAGTAAATGAATCATATAATGATCAATGCAAGGTTTGTTTTGGTCGCAGGAACTATACCAGTTCATTATGTGCGGCTTAGTATTTGCATAAGTTGCAGAAATGTATAAATGATGTGTCTAAAATCTGAACATGTGACTCGTCCCTTGGATGTTCTGTCTTGCACGAGAAGGAAACATGCTTACATTATAGACTGGACCCCCGAAGGATGAAATTCGATGACAATAGACACAGATGAAAATAAATAGATCTATTTATAGCATAGCAATGGAAACTCAAGTCAATAGCAATGAGACGAATGAACGTAGCACTATTGTGTACTCTACTCGCAAATAGATAGAAATTTAAAAATCTGCGAAATATGACTAGGATACATGGCCTTACCTTGACCAACAAACAGTTGGATTCAGCAAGCAGAGCAGTATGTTGCAGGAGAATAGGTGGGTGGCCACAGGTAGCACACTGATGGGTTTGCTCTAAGCGGTCACAGAAGTTCACGGATAGCACGACGACGAGCAGATTAGCGTAGATCTCAGTGGTTGCCAGGTAACACGTTCAGGAGTTGACTTGCAAAGCACAAAGATGTTCTCATGAGACATATCAAGTGGTTTATAAAGTATTAGAAACAGGGGTGTGTTTGTGAATGAATGACGTATGTATGTCGTGGTCTTAGGGGGGCGGCCTGGTTGAAGGGGAGGCCTGGCTGGAGACACAGGGTCTGAGGAGGCCATGTGACCGATGGCCCCTTGGCGTGGGATACCTTTTGAAGTGTACATGTAGTTTGGCACCTTGGCCTTTCGCGGCCCTGACAGCCCCCCATGCCAGCGCGCATCCACTGGCGCGAACCGCCTTTATATCAATATATAGTATATCGCCTTTATATCAATGATAGTATATCGTTGTTTATCAATAACAAATGCCACATACCGGAGATTCTTGTGAGCACAGACCCACACTTCAACCGGTGTATTATAGTGGTCAAGACCCTAAGGCCTGTATAATCCAATGGTAATTGTTAGTATAGATATATGTGTGACTTTTATAGAGACATAACCTACTGAAAGACTTTGAACAAGTGTTATTTAGTGCATGCATTATCGAGAATATGTTATGTTAGCTTCGATAGATAGTGACCACCCTGCTTCACAGCGACCAGACCTTCACCCATTCGGAGCACAGATGTCTGACGTCCATCCTTGAATGGAGACACACTTGATTCATTTAAAAAATCGAAACAACCGTTGTTAAAATATATGTGGTGTTTCATATATATGTGGTGTTTCATTTTGTATCTTATTTTCATGACACAAAAATACAAGACTTTAAAGATTATACAGGTCAGGTTGCAGCACAGCGAGAGAAAATCCCCTGTACTGACCGCTGTCACTCAGGAACGTTTCTCTAATGGCACGAACGGCACAGGCGGGTATCACTCTTCGAACGCGGTGTCCAAGCCTCCCGTGGAGCCACCATGTAAAGGAACGATAGGCCACCAGCCTGTACCACCCGTGAAAAGGAATGAAACAAACTGTTTTTAAATGACCAAGATAAGTTTAATAAACGTTTGTTGTCAATGACAATTCTTGTAACTAATGGCATTCTGCACGGACAGATGCTATCTAGACAATGCACACTATTGAACGACTTACATGCGTTACAATGATATGTAGATGTAATTTTGGATATAGTAGAAGAACATGAAATAGGAGTGGCATGACAAGCAGAGTATACTTACTCGTTACTCGGATTACGAGGACGAACAGTTGCGCGAAGTTCGTGCATAAGCACCATCATTATTCTCAACACGGCCCGTGTGAGGCAGGCTGCCCTGAAGTCTGGCAGCTCGGTGATGCATTGCGGTCGTGGCTCGCCTTCCGAAATGTAGGCCAGGCATCCCGAGTTTTCTCGGCAGCAGCAGTTCTCGTCCTCAGTTGGCATTAGCTCGCACCGATTGCATGTGCACCAGGTGGAGACGCCGTCCATTCGACTAGGCCCAGGCTCTTCATCTGTTGATTCGTCCTGCCAACTGCCGTCCGAATCCCCATCGTTTTCGCGTGCTTCCCTTTCCAGTAGTTCCGCCTCGGTATACTCGGGCTCGTACATGTAGGGCATTATTGTAGCCATTGTGTGTTAAACAAACTAAAATAATTTATAGCGGTGGTACTGGTATCTGTTCACACGGGCTACAAACCGCGAAGGTAGCTGACCAGAGCACAGAAACGAGTCACAGAATACTCAAAGTAACACAGAGAGAGGAATGGAATCGAAAATCTGCTGCTGTGTGTTGTGAAACGGTCTGTTTATACTTATTGAGGAAAGAGGTGTCCTGCCATTTCCATGGCGACACGTCATTAGCTGAAGCGCAGCGAATGTTGACACGAGACGTGCTTTGGCGTTGTGAAATGGGCGGTACGCGTCTGCTGATGACAGGCTCAGGGGCGAGGGATATGATTTAGTGCCGCAAAAGCAGGTCAGCCAGGGCGATGGTGGAAAAGATAGGATTATCAGAAAATGGCGGCTCCCTGGTGCTTGTTTTCGCGTGCGTTTAATGGATGAAAACTCGGGTAAGGTCCATAGGAAAGTTTTCTAAAATCGAGCCACTTAGGCTTAAAAAAAACATGGCCGTCCCGTGGGGACAATAAAAAATTTTACTAGACCATGCCTTTAAGTCTCTTTTCTACAAAAGTCACTTTCCTCTGAGGATCTGATGTGTTCCAAAAATAATAAAGAAAGGTTCCTGTCTGCTTGCACTAGGGTGATTCCTTTTCACCCCTGGATGCACCTCTTCCGGGCTCAGATCCCCAGATAGTTCTCATCTATATCGGAACCTTCGGTTTTCAATCTCTTGCTTCCGATGGCCTGATAGTCAAAACAGCAAAAACAAAAGTTATTTTTATCTTTCGAGTGATGGTTCTTCACCCTTGAGTCCCCCTCTGGACTCAGACCCCTCTCGAATGTCAGCCTCTCTCGGTTTCACTACGGCTTTCGACACAATCTCATCAGTGCCATTCACAAATCTTAATGTCTTTTTTAAACAGTTTACTGTTGACATACCTCTGCCGCGTTCACTCTTGTCAACCCACTGTATATTGGGACTTCAGACTTTGCCCGCTGTTGATCGGCATCCCTTTTAAAAAAAAAAAAAAAAAATTAAAAAAAAGAAAACCTATTTTATTAACATTTTTAGTAACTTACAGACTTGCATTAGAGTACACATAATCTTCGACAGGTGTTTACATCTGCTTCTGTTTCCCGCACTCCCCCCCCCTCCCCCCAATCCTATTCCCACACAACAATGCTATGTTCATTGTATCAACCCTTTCAGACGTTTGTCTCCGATTGCCATGCTCCACCACGAGTGGCCAAGCCTCGTTTGTCCTTTCAGGCCCCCGTCTGTGCAGAGGCAAACAGTTCTTGCAGCAATAGTCTCTAAGCCCCTAGGTTTGTGTTACCTTCACTTCTCCCCAATCTGGTCGCCTCCTGCCACACCATGGTCTCGGTGAGCAACCATTTCTGAAGGTCTTTCCACCATAACTGTCTCTGGGCATTTGTGCGTCTTCCAGCTCATCGCTATCCTACGTTTCGCTAGCACATATGCTAAGTATTTCTGTTTATTCAACTGTTTTGCCTGTTTCGCGTATGAGAAGATACCGAGCAGGCATGCTGTACGAGATTGTATGTCCCGTGGTAGGCCTGCCCTTGCCAGCCTGTGCGCTATGTCTCCCCAATATTATTGGATCTTTCTGCAAGCCCAGAACATATGTACCATGTCAGCATCTCCCAGGCTGCATTTTGGACAATTTTGTTCTGTTACCTTATTGAACCGTGCTATTTTCCAGTGGGTCAGATATGCCCTGTGGGGTCGCATATAGTTGCATTTGCTGTAGTTTAGCGTTTCTAGATACCTTTTTGTGGTATCCTAGCGCCTTCCCCCATGCTTAATCTACAATTGGTGCACCCAGGTCCTTCACCCGGTTGCGTCGGTTCTTCACCAGTGTGTCATTGTGCTGGGTGATTATTAACTCCTACCGTCTTGACACTACATGTCATACAGTGTTTCTATAGCTTCATTCTGATCTAGCCAGCCTACTAATCGGCCACTTCTGTATTAGCGCTTTCAGGACTGAGGCATAAACTATGTATTGACATCAGTGTAACCCTGTCTCTGTAGTGGGTGTCTTAAAGGCCACCAGTTTCCCCATCCTCCGATCGTTGTCACCCCTCTGCCCCCCCCCCCCCCCCCCCGGGCTCCCAATACTTATGAACACTGAGCCTGAATTGCACATCGTTGGCTTTCAGGCCCACTAGTGGGATTTGTGGTGAGTATGGCGCTTGGCTCTGTAACAGGTTGCTTGCTCTCTGCCATACGGCCTTGCCTACCGCTAGCAGGAGTGGGGGCTTAGGCCTTTGTGACGTGTGTATCCATACCACTTCTTTCAAGAAAGAACAGAGTGCATGCAGATTGCAGTAGGAGAGTGTCCTGTGTGGGCTCATCCGATAACCACCCTGTGATGAACTGCTACTGTCTCGCTACAAAGTACAACGCAAAGTTAGGGGCCCTGATGCCTCCTTGGTCATAAGGTTTCTGTAACTTCTGGCATGCCATCCTGCTTCTGTAGTTATGCCATAAGAACCTTCGGCATACCATATCTAGCCTATGAAAAAAGCTCTTGGGAATATTGTAAGGGACATTGGTGAAGTAATGAAGCAGCCTAGGAAGGACCACCATCTTTAACAATGCTGTTCCCCATCAGTGAGAGGGGTAACTTTGCCTAACATTCCATGGATTTCTCCACTTTATCTACCGCCCGTAGTATATTATGGATGTATTCATTTTTGGGTTTGTGATAAATATCAACTGCCAGATATTGAAAGTTTCATTTCCCATTGTCCCAGTAATGCAGTCGTGGGTACTCCACTTGTAACCCGCCAGTGGAAAAGGCCAAGATTTTTGTTTACGATCATTATGCCCGAGAGTTCCGATTAACGCTAGAGTATTTCTAATATGTACTGAAGGTTCGTTTCTGGCTGTAGTAGATATAGCAGCATATCATCAGCACATAAAGAAATTAAGTGTCATTTGCCATGCGCATTAATGCCTGCCTCCTTGTATTCTTCACAGAGGTATACCGCCACGGGCTCAAGAGCGAATATAAACAGCATAGGGTACCATGGACATCCCTGTCTCGTGCCTTTTTTTTAATTTTTTAATTTTTTTTTTTTAAGCTCCCACTGTTCAGAGATCTGGCTATTGGGCTGCTAAATAGTAGCTGTACACATCTGATATACGGGGGCCTCATGCCAAATTTGTTGTGTCGGTAGCAACCATGGCCATCTAACTGAATCAAACGCCTTGACCGTGACCTGTGATGCCACTGCATATTGCTTGGTGCTATCCTTGGTGTGGTCTATAATGTGATGCAATCTGCAGAGGTTCCATGTGATATCCCTCCCTGGCACATAACCAGTTTGGTCCGGGTCTACAAGTTCAGCTATTACGGCTTTAAGCCTATTAGCGAGTAGTGCAGTAAGTATTTTACTGTCTTTATTTAGCAGTGACAGTGGTCTGTATGACCCGCAGTCTGTCTCTGGCTTGTTTGGCTTAAGCAGCGGTATAATAGTGGATTCCTTAAGTGTCGCTGGGAGGACCCCCTTTTCCCATGCTTCATTAAGCATGGCCAGAAGTGGCTGCACAATGTCTGTCTTGTATTCCTTGTAAAACTCACTAGGCAATCCGTCCGTGCCTGGCGTTTTGCCCATTGGTAACCCCCTAATTGTGGCCTCTAATTCCTCTGCTGTTATGGGAGCTTCAAGCCGTCTAGTGGCCTCCGCATCCAGGCTTCGGAGGTTAATCTGTGCAAGAGCCTCTATCTCGGGGGGCTGTATTTTGGATCTCTCTGCATACAGCTCTTTATAATATTCAAGGAAACATTTTTGTATTCCTTCCTGTGTCCTACACACTGTTCTGTCCTCTCTCTAGATAGACCGTATCACATCTCGCTTTGTTTCATTCTTGCATAGCCAGGCTAGCAAGCGTCCCGGCTTGTCTCCATCCTCGTGCTGTTTTTCAACATATTTTGCATAATTAAGTGTGCCTAGCTTGTCCGAATGTTTTAGGCATACCTGCTGCAACTGCATGGTTTCACGGGCCCCGTCTTTGGTCATTCCTGTTGTTTGATCTATTTCTTCTAACAAGGCCTCTTACCAAGAAAGCTCCTCTGCTTTCGTGGCTTGCATATCGCCTGCCTTGGCTATGGTGACCCGCTGACTACCTTGAAGGCCTCTCACAAGGTCTCGGCTGATGCTACACTGCCAGTGTTACATTCAAAGTAGTCTTTAATGCCTACTCTCAGATGTTTGCGAACACTGCGTCCTTCAGAGATTCCCCTCTAAGCGGGATGTGTGCTCTGAGAGGGAAGGCCCGCCATGTGACTAGTAACGCTGCGTGGTCCGACAGTACCCACACTTTGTAGTCCGTAGTCGTGAATTCGCCTAGTGTTTCTGCTCCTCTGAAGACATAATCTAATCTTGTGCATAGATCTAACTGGGCTGTGTTGTGTCAGTACCCTCAGACCTGTGGGTGTAGGGTCCTCCAGATATCTGTTAGGTTAAAGGCTTGTAACATGGTGTTCAGAGCTTTGGCTGGAGGGGCTGGATGCATGTGTTTCCTGTCCAACCTATCGAGGCTGGGGTCTAATGTGCAGTTAGTCACTATACCCCTCAAATCCCCCCATACTAGTGTGCAGTTTCTGTAAGGTCCGATTTGGGTGTTTAGCATGCGGAAGTAGGCTGCTGCATCGTGGTTAGGGGCATAAGTGTTGACTATACACATTTCCTTTTTTTCTAACCGACCATGCACTATAATCCACCTGCCTTCCTTGTCCGCTACGGTTTTCAGCACACAGAAAGGTACCATTGGTGCTATCCATACTAATACTCCTCTCGCGTACAACAAGCCCAGTGTGGTCCCCCTCCACCTATCAGTAAGGGTGATTTGTTCCTCCTGGGTGAGGTGCGTTTCCTGTAGGAGCGCTATTTCTACCTTTTGCCGGAGCAAATACGTCATAATTCTGTTCCTTTTGATATAACTGCTGAGCCCCCTTACATTCCAGGTAGCTATTTTAAGTTCCTGGGCTATGTTGGCCATCTCCCATGCCTCTCTGTGGTCCTGAGCTTTGCTTTGCGTGTGTCGTGTGGATGTGTAGGCTGTTTGCCAACCGTCCCTTCCAACTCACCCTCACCCCCCCAAACAATTGCCCAGCTTGGTACCTCGTGCTCTGGCATTCCCGCTTCTCACTCCCGTCCCAGCTACTCTCGTCCCCTGGTCCTGGGTGTGCAGTGGGTGGATACATAACCGCTAGTATCAGAGGAAATAAACTGTGATGGGTGAAGGATGTCTCCCTCAACATGTGTTCCTATCCCAGAGTCCACGTTGCTTCCTCTCCTGCTGTCCGCTAGGATCTGTAGCCAAGTATAGCTCCAAAAAGAAACCAGAAAGAGTAGACAAAGCTCAGATGTTTACAGTATCTTTTGTGGCGTGGTTCAGTCGCATTCTGTCCGCTTTATTGGGATGTGCTCTTTGTCTCCACTGTGCTTTTTACTTGTCTCCCCTTCCCTGTCCGCAGGTTCTCAGAATCCATCCCTTTGTGTGCCTCTTCTGGTGTATCGAAGAACACTGATCGGCCGTTGCGTATGACCTTAAGTCTCGCTGGATATAACAGCATGTATCTGAGGTCAGATTCACAGAGCCTTCTCTTCACTGAGGCAAAGTGCATTCGCTCTTTTTGCACCTGTAGGGTGTAGTCAGGGTATGCTGTGATGTGCGCCGATGCCCTTTGTATCGTGCTGCCTTTTCTGAAGTATTGCAAGATGCTCTCTGTCCTTATATTTCAGTATACGGGCTATAATGGGCTGCGGTGGGGATCCTGAAGGTAATTCTTTTGGGCCAGGACATGTGCACCCGCTCCACTGTAAAACCCTGGGTGAGGGCGGCTGGGCCAATCGCCTGCAACAGCATATTTTCAACGAAGTTAGTGGGGTTTGTCCCCTCTCCCCCTTCCGGAAGCTTGACAATCCTGACATTGTTTCTTCTAGCTGGGCCTTCGGCGTCTTCCACTCGCCCCTCTAGGTTTCTCACTTGTTGCTGTAGTGTCGTGATGTGTTCCCCAGTGCCTTTAAGGCTGCCTGTATTCTCCGCCAACTGTTTCGGTAAAGTCATTGTTCTTTCAGCTAGTGCCCTGACATCCTACCTCAATAGATTCACATGTAGATTGATGGCGTCCATTTTGGTTTCTATTTTCAAGGTCGATATCGCCGCCAAGACTTGTTGGTCTCCTCTGCTCTGTTCTATCGATCCTTGTTGCACTGGCTCCATCACAGCTTCTCTTGTTTGCGCTGTTTTCGCGAATGTGTCTAGTGTGGATTGCTTGGTTCTGTTGTTGGATGCCTTAGAAGGCATGTGTGGACCCTTTGCTGCCTGTTTGCAGTCAGCCTTGGGCAATACTGTCTCCCCGTTATTCTTGGATGTGTATCCGTGCTTTCTGCGGGCTACAGCTGTGCTCGCCCCACCATGACTGGGCTTTGGCAATGCCTTGTGGTTAGGGTGCATTTTATCAGCGTTGGTTGACTTCCTCGTTGAGAGGGGCTCTTTGCTGTACGCATTTTGTCCTGCGGGGTGACTGGGCACGTTATGCCATCCTACAGGTGTGCGGGCCCCAGCGTCTGCGGCTTACTTTTGGCACGCCTGTTCTTCCTGTGGCCGGTGTACTTATCTGTCTGCTTTGTGCATGAAGTGGCTTCTGGGCTCCAGGCGCCTCCACCTCCTTATGACTGTGCCTACTCGGGTCCGGGTGCAGCCAGTTTCCTGCCCCAGGCTACTCATCCATGTGCTTCTGCGTTGCCTTTCTGCTGCGCCGTTCCCGTGCTCCTTGCACATTCCCTGCTCCAGTTCTCCTGCGGCGCTGTGGGGGCTTTGCGCATCAGATGAGCCCCACCTGCTCGTTCCACAGCAGTGCTGCTTACTCTCTTGGCTGCTGCTTGTGGAGCAGTGCCCCCTGTTGGTCTCTGTACCTGTTTTGCTTCTACTGTTTGCGCCTATCCCCCTTAAATTGCGCCAAGGCCCGTTGCCGGTCATTCACTCCTTGTGGCACTCCCTTTTTGTTCCTCCCCTCCGCTTCTGAGGCTTCCAGGGACTCGGTGATCCTACCCGTCTTCTCAGGCTTTTGTATGCCTATCTGAATGGTGGTGTCTGCAGTCTTACCCCCTGCTGTGTTGTCACTAGCGTGTGCGCAAGTGTTTGTGAAATATGGGCACCACTGTGTATTTGCGCTTGTACACTCCTACGTCCTAGGCGTTGTACTTGTGCTACAGGGGTCTTGCCTGTTCCCGCTCCCTCCTCTTGTGGCTCTGTTGTCAGTCTGCCAGCTTACATGGCACAGCAGTCATATAATTATCTTCCTGCGCCTCATTAGCCTGTGTACCATTTCTTTCCATCATTTGTGCTTAGTGTCTCTGTGCCCCCACCGGGATCGGGTAGGTCGCCTAGCACAGGGCCACCAGTTCACTGAATACGCTCTGCTTGCTCTTACTTTAGTGCAGCCCCGTTTCTGTGCTCATTTTAATCATCTTGCGCGTAGTTGCAGGTTCATCGTTGCCGTCCGTCTGCTTTGTTGCATGCGGCAGTGCTTGAAGCACAGCCGGTGCCACAGTCACCTCTGCTTTTCACATGTGACGGGAAACACATGCTCCGGTCTTCTCCTCCCTGGCGTTACGGCATCCATATCAGTATTGTGTCTCTGCCAGCCGGATAACAGT
The DNA here is from genome assembly GCF_040938575.1 of Ambystoma mexicanum. Lineage (NCBI taxonomy): Eukaryota > Metazoa > Chordata > Amphibia > Caudata > Ambystomatidae > Ambystoma > Ambystoma mexicanum. The sequence goes on from NC_090933.1 coordinate 397,132,790, forward strand.
GTCCAGGGCTGCCGCCATGATGGATAACAGCTTGCTCTCCCTGATATGTTTTTTGGTGGTCCTGTTCTCATAGACGCCGTTTCCGATTTTCATTGACGTTTTGCCCGCATGTGCCTCCTCTATTCATGAGACATCAGCCCGCTTTCCACTCATGTAATTAATGGAATTTGCTATCTTGGTCAGGATCTTGCCACATCTTGCAGGAGCGGCGAGGAAGACTTCCCTACTGTATGGCTGCCTGGCTACGCCCCCCTTCATCAGCATCCCTCTGTCAGGTTCACTCTTGCCAACTTTTGCAATTCACAAAATGCAGGATTCACTTCACTTAACATCACCTTCACTTGCCTGTCAAAGTCTTTCGACTGTACAGAGGATTTCGTTAGACCCCCCTATGACCACTTCGACCCAAGTCTCTTGCGCCGTTCCCATGGCCTTCTGGTAATGGTAGTTTCAACCATGGGGTATTCACACAGATTTTCTCAAGCAAGCACCTGCGTGGCGCCTGACTCCCCCGTTGCTGGATTTCCCCTCTCGTATGGAAATTCTTTGTACAAACGGTTCCGTTTCTTATCGGTTCTCCCCTCGACTCACTGGCTGTGATAACCACTTGGCTTTGCTTTTCTCTGGAGTCGAGGCCGGTTCCACGATGTCAAGCGCCTCCCCTCACTTGGTTATCAGTGGAGGACGGCCTTGTGTACTGTTGAGATCTGCTGGAACACACGCTGGCTATTGTTTGCGGTCTTTAAGTTTCCTTTTGCAGAGTTTTCACGGGTCTGACTTGGAAAGGACATAGTCGCTTTTCTCCTTGTCAAACTCTCGGTTCGTGCCGCCTTTCTTTTTCTCTTGAACTGCTGTGCTGAGTTCTCCCTCTCATCATGCGGTCTGCCTTGCTCATATTGTGCTCTCGTGCGCCACTTTTTATCCCTTTGGGCAACGGAAAGAGCCGTTGGTTGTGTGCGGTTCTGTTAATTGCCTGACTTTGCCTGACCCTTGGGTTGGGACATGTCAGTTAAACGGCTTTAGTGTTAGTCCGTTGTCTTTCGTGATGGAAGAAAGTGTTTGTGTGGAAAAAGGGGGGGGTAGAGTTTCTGAGTATTCTGCGTGATAGGATGGGGAGAAGGTGCTATGGAATTACAACCGTCGTACCAGGGGGTTTGATAAACTTATAAGGGTGAGATTGATAGGGTTCGTGAGACAGACGGGAATGACCGGGATTATTATTGTGCATGGAACAGGTTGGGTTGTGGGAACGATAGTGTTCAAAGTAGACTTGGTGTTAGGAAAAGAATAATCAAAGTGACGTGGAGAAGACTGATTGGGAGCATTCGGGTAGAAAACGGGAGAGAAGGGATTCTGGGAGTTGTGGTTTTTGGGTATAGCAGGGTTTGGGATTCTAGGGAATTTGTTACATATGGAGGGGTTGTTGGGTCGCGGAGAGAGAGATGCAATGGGAGGAAGAGAGGCAGATATAATACTGCCTATAAAGGTCTTGGGAATCTTGTCCTCTCATATTCCTCCGGTACCATACTGTGTCTCACCTGGGGTATTCCCCTGAGCACAACCCTGGGTTCCTCTGCCCAGGTGATCTTTCTCTGCTCGTCTGCCCTTAGGGTTGGGATAAGAAAGGACCAGTTCTTCCCTGGGCACCTGAATAAGGGTTTCCCGGGTTTTACTTGGGAGAATACCGTCGGGTTTCTCGCAGCACAATTTGGTTAAATTTGTGGACTCTTTATGCAAGGGGTTTGCTTAATAGTTGCCTGAATCTGCAGCTCCTTACTTTATATATAACATTGTTAGTCTCTATAACTAACCTGAGTGCCCTCAACTACCTGGTTTAGCCCTCAATCTTTGGTTTAATGTAAATGGGAACAGCAGGAACACCTGCTGATCAATGGAACACTAACACTGTTAGAGACAACCCCAGTTGAATTATGTATCCTCAACTTCACTTAAATCCGAAATATTTTTCTTGGGTCGAATAAGACAAAAGTTTCAGATTCCAATTATACACCACATTACTGCCACTACATGTGCATGTTTCTATCCAAGAGTACTCTAGTTTACAGACCCGATGAACAGCCGGGAAACGCATTGAACACTGGTATGCGCAATACACAGTCAGAAGCAGGCGCGTGAGAGAACTACGCCACCTGAGGAGGATCCCTGTTCGATCCCATTCACAGTCAATCTTTCAAACCGCATATTGCCCGGAAACACAATACTTCACACTACCAGTAAAAAACTGGAGAAGTCTTGATTTGGAAATCCTAACAGAACTGATGGAATCAACAAAACCAAACATCTCAGTGCTAAATGTAATTATTCCAGAAAAAAAGCCTAGTGTGCCATGAGAATCTAATCGACAACAAACCCACAAAAATAACTATTCAAAATTATCAAAGAAACCAAAAACCTGACATCTTGCAACAAACGGGCGCACACCATCACAATCCCTATGTGACAGCATCACTAACTACCGAAGAACAAAAACAATTCAACTGACCTTTGATGCAAGCCATGTAACAATAAATGCACTTAAGGAACCACCAATAACCAGCACACCCGCAACAACACTCGACTGTTTTGAACCCATAGACGAAGCCTTCGACACACTAATAAGATACCAATCTCGCCGGATCCCCCAGTGACACATGCTCACCATGCATCTTCATAGAAATCCTCAACAGAACCCCAGCATCATACTTTCGGATTCCGATTAACCCTTCTCTAAACATAGGAATATTAGCTAAAATCTTCAAAACCACAATGCATCAAGCCCCTCTGGAAAAAATGAAACTAAGTGTGGGAAAACCCACCAACTACAGACCAATATCAAACCTACCCTACCTGGTGAAACTACTGGAGAACCAGGTCTACAAAATCCTATTCCACCATGTAGAAACCAACAGAATAGTCAACTACTTCCAAGTCTGCATCAGACCCATGAGAGGAATTGAATCAGCACTTCTATACATATAGGATAACCTATAAATGAACACAGACAACAGCACCCGATGAGCCCATATACTATTGGACCTTTCAGCTGCCTTCAACACAAACGGGCACACAGCTCTAATCCAGAGACTCCAGGAATGCAGCGTAAAAGACTTTGCTCTACAATGGCTAAAATCCTCCCTCACTTATCGAACTGAAGGAACTTACCTGCCACTTTTTACTTATAATGCCAAAAAGATCTCTGGTAATGTAGCACAAGCCTCTAGCAATTCCCACTCCTTTCCAACATATACATGTCCCCCCAAATGAAACTAATTTTAACCCACAGACTGACTGCCTACAGCTACGCAGATGATATATTTGTTTTACCCCTGTGTCATCATCCTCTTCCTCAGGTGGCCAGGGAAAGGCCATCGCTTTTGGATCCTGACCCTGGGTGTGGATACGCGAGGGAGGATCACCTGGGTGGAGGGAACTTGGGGAGAGGAGGTCATTAGGTGAGACCTGGTATCGCCCATTCCCTTTTCAGAATGAAGCCTATATCCCTCAAGCTTTTGTTGGCTACTGTCAGCCCTTTCCCTTTTCTTTCCTCCAAAATGTCCCCCAGAAATGCCACTTTAACTCTCAGACAAGGAACACACCAACTAGGAAGATGCATCTTCATTTGGGTAAGACAAACGCCTATCTGCTTTATATTGTTAATACAGACACCTATCAGTCGGGTACCAAGAGACACCAGAGAGTTGTACACACTTCCTTTATTAATTCAGATATCCCCAAGCAACACACTGGTACTGAGACGAAGAAGAGGGCTATGGAGGTTTACAGGTGGAACAACCAGGCACGTCCACCTAATGGATTTTTCCATGGTCAGGCATTTGGACTTGAGAACCACACCGGAGGTCAATTAACCTTAATGGATATACAAATCCTTAATGCACAACACAAAGAGGAATGGGATGGAGAGAAGGAAGCTGGAGATACCGGAGTTGTGAGCTGGAGAGAGAGTGAGAGAGAGGGAGGGAGAGAGAAAGCGAGAGAGAGAGGGGGACAGAGAGGGGGAGAGGGAGGGAGAGAGGGGGAGGGAGAGAGAGAGGGTGGGGGACTCACTCTCCTGCTACCCTCCTTTACAGGTACACACAGCAGGAGCTGTGGTGCGCCAGAGGACCCAGCCTCTGAGGGAAACCAGGAGAGCGAGCAGTGCTCTGTGGCTGCCGTGAAGAAGGCAACGCTTGTTGAAGCCTGAAAGCCAAACGAGGATTGAAAGAAACAGAAGGGAGCTGCCGAGTGTAACCAGTGAGTCGAAACAAGGGAAACACTCATACCGGGGTGCTCCAGGAACTTACATCAAGTACTTTTGAACACTGAACAAACTGAGACATTAGAAGCACTTTTGAATGCCGCACAGAGAAAATGCAATTTTTCAGTACTCGTGAGCGGGGAGAGAGGTGGCGCATGTAGTAGATACCACAGAATGAAGTGTTTGTGGCACAAGTATTGTCAAAGTCCAGAGAATCCCAAGGAAGGTATGAGATGAGAAAGCAAGTAATGGCCAAGCTGTAAGAGTTCAAGGAACTGCAGGTTAAGAGAGAACCTGTATTGGCTAAAGCTAGAAGAATACAGAAAAGTGTAACAAAGTGCGTAGTAGCCAACCAAGCCACGGTACAGTGTCAAGAGTGTGGCCCTGATGAAATAACCAAGATTCACTGTCAAGGGAAGGCAGTTGCCAATTGTTGATGGAAAGTACTCAAAGGGTTATCGGTTGCGTAACCTGTAATGGGTGGGCTGTGTAGTCCAACAACTGCGCCTAGACAGAGTGCACCCCTGTATGAAAGCCCATGAAAATATCCATAAAGAAGCTTGTGTTTTGCAACAGTCGTTTGTGATTTTTTGAGACAAGAAACAGAAATAATTATGTGAACCAGTGAAAAGTACTGATGCCAAAAGAGCTGGGAAGTGTCCCACAGAATTGTGGTGTTTTGAAAAGCTGGAAGATTTGAACTCTTGGAGAAGGGAACCCTGGTGTTTTATGAACTATTCTGAACTTGGGGAAGCTGATAACAAGCCATGAGCTGGAAGAAGATCAGAACTTTATTTTGAACACTATTCATTATGATGCCAACATCCCTACGTATCGAATACAGTTAGTTGTGAGGGCAAGATAGGTTTTGGACACACAGACATTTGATTTCTACTTCCTGATACATAATATCCTTAGTTTTCTTTAGGTAGGGAAATCCCACATTCACATTGGGCATGTTAGGCCTTACTCCATCCTGCCTTTTTAAGTTAAAAATATTGAGAACAAATCTTGTACCTGTTGTCTGTGTCTACTTCATGATGCCTTCACAATACCAAATGCCCCTTCAAGGTAACCTCATCCCAAGACCCAAACAACACGCTCAACAAGTGCCTCACTGACATATACAATTCTCAAACTAAACACAACCAAAACAGAAATATGTCTGCCCCCCCAAGAGGTTAATGTAACAGACCCACAACTGAACTGGGCACCAGACATGAGAACCCAACTGGAAACATCTGCCGTAATAAAATACCTGGGAACACTCATGGACAACAGACTCTCACTAAAACCACAAGTCCACACAATAGCAAATAAATGCTTCTACCTCCTGTGACTAGAGGGATCCTCCCCTAACTCTCCTTGCCACACAGGACCTTCGTAATCATCGCCTTAATATTATCAAGAATTGATTACGCAAACAGCCTCTACCTTGGAATGCCAGAACGTCTCACTAAAGAAACTCCCAACACATCCAAAATACTGCAGCCAGGATACTCCTGAAACTAAACAGAAGAGACCACATTAGACCAGCCTCAAGAAGCCTACACTGGCTCCCAGTAATCAACGCATTAACTTCAAAGCCCTCTGCAACGTTCACAAATCACCACATGGACAAGAACCTGAATTCCTCAAAGCCAAAATCAACTGCTACTATACAATAAAAAACCTTAGACCAAGCAACAACCTCCAAATCTAAATGAAACACTATGCAAAAAGGAAATTTGGATGAAGTGCATTCTCCTTTCTAATAGCCAATGTATGAAACTCGGTCCCAAAGGAAATAGAACGACGGAAGATCACTCTGGCTATTCAACTCGCTGTGACAGCAGAACAATTAGCACCTCCGACACCAATCACTGCGGCCCCAAGACAATCTGGGGACAGTGCTGATCCTGGAACCAACAATAAAACAACCACATTACTAACCACCTCCGCTCCTCTCTCTTCTCCAGCGTACCCACTCATACTTCACATGACCTTATGGGCCAGCACACCCCACATGACCTTACAGGACAGTTCTACCACACACGACACTCAACCCACACATCTTCCAAAAGAACAAACTGCCGTAAACAACCCAGAGACTGTTTGTTCCCCCCCTCCGGAAACAAAATCCCCAATGCACACAATCCATCCACACTCAAAGCCGACGGGCACAGATGCCAGTTTCTCTTGGTTCTGCAAGCACCAACAGAAGAGCACAACCCCTATCCTATCCCTCTTCCCTCACTAACCTACCCTTCCCACTTTCTTACAGAGCCACGTGAGCGCCTGGAGACCATGCAAATGGTAACGGTGCGTGGTATAAATGAATTGAACATAACAGAACATGTTACTGGAATAGTGTAGCTTCAGCACAAAAACGTGTGAAAACTACATGTGCACATTTCATCTGTACCTGCACACACCGGTTGAAAAGTTGCACATGCAAGTAGCTTGGAAACTGTTGTGATAAATCAGAATTAGGAGACAAACAACGTGGCATTTTGGTCAAAGGTTTCTTTATTTTTGAACCTCTCAAACCTAAGCTGTACCTAATCTCTTGGCCCTAGTCTAAACAAAGAAAAATGGGGCTTGTCCGAGGTCTTGCAAACTTAACTCGGGTCTGCTTTCTAGAATCCTTTTTTGACCTGACTTCTGTCCCTACGACTTTATACAAAGAAAATAGCCTAACTCCTAACAACTGTACAATAAAGGCCTTTGCCCAAACAGGAATGGTGGCTGTTTTTTGACTGCACCGTGATGTCTTTCTCACTGGATAGGGCCTCCTTACCCTGTTGCACAGTTCTATTCAAGACACAAAGTTTCCCCTGTGGGGTTGCCCTTTTTTGGGGCTGAACAGCAGCCTCTGGTTAGTCTCTTTTCTTTGGTATTCGCAGACTTTTTGTCCTGTCTCTGGTCTGTGTTCAGTCTTAGGTGAACTCAGTTTCGTATGTCCACATGAGGTAATTTTCTTGTGCTCCCTACCCAGGGACTCCGTTATACTCCTTTCCAGTTGCTTGCCTTCACGTTTTTACCCATCCCTGAGGTCTCGGCATTGTCACCTGGCCTTGGGGTCTATCTCTCGACCCACCTTGGGGTCTGGTTTCTTTCACCCCACCCTGGGATCTATCGCTCACATGGCCTTGGTTTCTTATGGGGCCCTTCTGCGCACCACCTGGTTCTCTGGAGCAACGTGTTCCATCTTATCCAGGCAGGTGTTTGTATATGGCGGGTCAGCTTTTCTTCCTCTGTTTTCTCCCCGGGTTCTGCTTTGATTGGTACTGTTGACACCCTTCCTGCTATCCTTTCGTGGGGCTCCTGCATCTATTCCTCGTCGCGTCTTTTCGGTCTGCTTGGGAGTCCCTTTCTATGCGTGACTCTCCAGGGATGACCCTCTGGTCTGTCTCCCTAGAGGGCTGTCTGCTGTGTTCTCTGTGTGCTTGTCAGTGCCTGCGTTTGGGATGCTGGGCAGGTGCGTCCGGTCTCCTGCCACACCCCCCAGAAGGAAATGTCCTGGCCTATGCTGCTCCGCAGCTGGCTCTCTCCCTCTTCCTTTATACAGATTGGAGCTTATGGTCCCGGCAACAAATGGGTGTTTCAGTTCTCTTCTCTCTCCTCTGGTACGGGTGCTCTCTCAAAGGGGTGAGAAACCACACCAGCCCTTCCTTTATACAATTGCCAGTTCTCACAGAGGTTGACTCCCATACAACCAACGAAGCTGTCTGTTTCTGGGGACAACGGAGGATAACCTAGATCCCGATCTAGGGATTTCCTGTCCGTGTAGGGGGTGGAGGGGCCATTCCCAATGGTATTTCCGCTTGCCCTGTCCCACAGGGGTTTTTAAGCCTAGCAGGCTAACCTCCCTTGTCCCAAAGGGGGTGGCTTCCCCTTGGGGAGCTAGAACGAATTCTCTGGATTCATCATACCATAAACAAAAGCAAATTTAAAGCTGCATGAGTAGCTGTATTGTAACGATTTATTGATAAGCCACCCTCAACACGGGAAGTTCCTCCCGCCCCACTTGTTATGCAGCAAACTGTTTAATAGATTCCTTTTAGCCCTATATCAGCCACATATAATGACCCTTGGATCCCTCTCTCCTGAGCTAAAAATGAGCCAAGAACCAGGCCAGTGTACAGGAAATAAATTGGTATTTATTTAAATTAAAATTAAATTTAAATTAAAGTAATAGAAATTATCACGTACATTTCAAAAAAAAAAAAAAAAAAAACTTCTCTCAGCATAAATGAATCACAAAAGTGAGTTCAAAAGAACACAATCACAATTCTTAACTTTCTGCAAATTACACTTCACAAGATAATTACACTGATCAATAACAAAGGCACTAAGGTAATGTTGAGATTTTGATTTTCCAGCAGGCTTAAAAGGGTAGCACTAGGATTTTCAAGATTGGTAAAATACATATGGAAATTATAGTTTCACCCACACTTTTCATTTGTTCTAGGTTGGGAAGTCGGACAGAAAAATTGGAATGCTTCGAGATTTCAGACCCCCCCCCCCCCCCTTACTGAAAGGCCTGTCTGGGTCAGCTGGACAGCAAGGATTACCCAATTAATTTATAGGCTATAGTTTTCAGCACATACAGTTTTGCCCCCTTCTACCCACTATAAAGGGAAAGAATTCAAGGCAAGCAGACTCCCCCACATTTTGGTTTCCAAGGCCTCGGGTCTACTTGCATAGCAAGCCTCTGTTTAAGGTTCAGGAAAGCCAGTTGCATCTCGGGACACTGTGGAAAGATAGGGCAGGGGCCTAGTCACTCCACTCTCAAAGATGGCCTCCCGCTCTCTCCCATAGGACCCAGTCAGCTTTGAGGCCTTCCTAGAGATGGACAACTTCACCCAGATGCACTCTCAGCAATCTCCTCTGGTGCCTCCTCACAGCTGTCAGATGGTATGTTTCAGCAGCCTTCCTGATGGTCTGTCTCTTCTCTCTGTCATACTGTCTTTCTTCTTTTACTGTGTTCCTTGTCCTAGTGCAGTCCCCTTTATATAGCAGCGACAACACCACCAATTTTACAATCTAGGGGAGGTACCCTGCAATCATTCTTGCCACTAGGATTGGACGGTTACCCTTCTCTCTCCTCCCAAACCCAGCCTCCAAGGGTCTGAAGCAAGATATTCCCATTTGTCATCCTTTGTTCTCCTTTCAACTTTTTGGCAAAAAACTAGTTATGTATCACAACTTCATAATTTTACTAGCAACTGCCAGACTAGACATATTTTCTGTTTCAGCTAATCAAGGGGAATTAGATCAGCCGACGATCAAATCTGTATCGTGTAGCACGGCCATGTGGCCCCTTTCTGCCATTTCCACAAAAAACACAAGTTATGAATATGTAAGTTATTAAGCATATCCCTAATTTCATTTTTCACTCGCTCACCAATTCTCACATTTGGAACATGTTCAGATCAGCCAAAAACACATCTTGGATAGCCATTGCAGTTTCATGAGTCACACGTGGATGAATTTTATATCCTCAAAATCGCCTGAAGATTGCATTTTAAAAACGGTACATAGATGAAATCCATCCGCCTTATGATGCCTGAGAAAAAGGCCTAAATGATAATGGGCAAGTTAAATTAATTGTGAATCTTCATGTGGGATGAATGGTCCTGACTCCTGCCTTCCGGCCATTTGTTTTCACTGGGTCCACATTTGTTTTTCTTTTCAATCTCCTTTGTGTTTGAAGGTTGCTCTATGAAGTGCATGCCTCCATTTTCACACATATTAGTCATGCTCTAGCCAAGGGTAACTTTTGCTTTCAGAGCCGGCAGGTCTAGAGAACACTGAATTCCGACGCCTTTTAGCAGGACATTTTTATTGCGGTTGGTCATTAGATGGGAGATGTGACATCCAGACTGGGAGTGGGAGTTTTCCTTGTGAAGTTTTGCCCACAGTCAGCTAAAGGGTCTGCTTTGGGCTGACATTTTTTTCATGAAGACAAAGTTGCTCTTCAAATGTCACTGTAGCTTTGTGGGTTTAACATAATATACACTGCTCTGTGTCAACCCTCGCATGTTTTGTTTTCCTGACATTTTTCTGTGAGCAGTGATTTTTTTTTCTTCACTTTTACTTTTTCAAACCGTTTTTATTTGCACACGCATGTGCAGGCAGTTTTTGTTTTCAATGTTTAAAAATCCTGTTTTCCATGTGACACAGACTTCTGTTTCCTTCTTTTGTCAATTAAAATGCTGCTTAGCCATTGGTAATGACAGGTAGGCCCCTTTCCACATGGCTTTTTAATTCTACTTGGAAAACAAAAACAAAGGCCAGACCGTGCCTGTTTGTGTTTAAAATCTAGCTATTCATGTGAAAGACTTCTGTTTAGGGCCTTTAAATGCACCCCACAGTATTCAGTTTCACATACAAAAGTACAGACTGCAATCACACACTCCTCTTTAGTAGAAGTCACACATACATGTTCAGGGAAAGCTGCAAACATGTATTTTGAGAACACAGTATACATGTGGGTTCTGAACACCTTGAATATCATTGAGAACGTTTTCTGTTTATTTTAAACCTGCAGGACCCAAATTAAGTTGATCATTGTCTACACATAACCAACACATTCACTATATCCCACTTGGACAGGCACGTTGGTTGATGGTGGATGTACCATCAAGTAATTATGTAAACTTATTTTCTCTGATCCCAAACTTGTCTTGATACTGGAGAGAAACGAGTATTCTGAAAAATGGTTTGAAATGTTTTCATGTAAATATAAATACACTTGCGGAGAAGCAGCAATGCTGGTCTTGTATTTTTGAGATTAAAGAATTTATAGGAATAATTATAATGCTTAGTATTTCAAAACAGTAGTTGGGACTGAAACCGAATGCTTATATGGACTGAAAATGGTGAGATTCATAAAGGCAGCTAATTCGGTTTTCGGATAGATTTTAGGATTTGCAATGTGCTTTGTGTTCTCCGTGATGTTAAGCTGGAGACAACTGGGTTGATGTTAAATTATTCTTTTAAAAACATTTTGATTTCTTAAATACATCTGTCTGTTAAATGCTCAGAATTGTAGAGTGAGATTGTATAAAGGGTGATGTTAGATTAGCATATTATGACAGCGTGAGACAAAAAATCAAACTGTTTAAAAATATACAAATATTTCTACAATTCTATGGAGAGCCTATGAAAAAAACCTTTGGCAGAGGGGCAAAGTCCAGATTTTGGAAGATTTCATTTGTCCTGTGTATATTCTGGATTCAATTGTCACCTCTAAAATACAAGTTCCTGGTTTGGACACATTTACAGGTCATCTTTTACACTGAAGTTAGTTTGAGGCAGCAGTGTTTGTGTGCGATTTCAAAGAATGTAATGTACAGTGGTTCTAAATAGCGCCCTTCTGCCAATAATGTTGGACTTGCTCCACATGGCTCTGTAAGAATGCAGGACAGGGTTTGTTAGTCGGATAGCTGGAAGGCAGATACAGAAAACTTTGTTGATTGATGCAGGGGTCGGAAGTGCCTGTCTCCGGTATGTCAATAAGAAAAGCCCTATAATGGTTGGTACGGACCGGGCAGGTTAGCCATAAGGACAGCCGCCAGATTGTGGAGTGCAAAAATGAACAGCATGGCTGTAAGATGGATATGAGCTGAATCTGTTAAGTACACTAGACATAGGAGAGGTAATCTGTATGAGTGTGGGCGGTCTAAGGATGCAAGATTTTAGTTCTGAGAGTTGAGGTCTGAGGCGTTGCAGAGTGGGGTTGCGGGTTCTGTCACTTTCTAGCACTTGCTGGTAGATTTCACTGAGATTAAAGGTGCAGACAGTGTCACACAGGCGAGGTTTCATGAGTCGGGTTGATTTCCCGCAGATGGCAGTGCAGAGTTTCAAAAAATACTTGTCTGATATCAGCCCAAGTTTCTGGAGCACAGTTTTTAGTTGGTTGCTATTGTTATTTTTTATTTCTTTTAAGTGGTTGGTTGAAAAGCCAAGTCTTGAGCGGTTTCCTGAAAGTCAGGTGGTTCTCCTCCAGGCAGAGAAGTTTGGGTGGGGTGATTCAGTTTTGTAGCCAGACCTGGAAAAGAGGATCCTTCTTGCTTCTTGTTGAGAGACTAGTGCAGCATTGCTGAACCCTAAGTGTTCTGGAAGGAGTGTAGTGTTGAAATGTACCTCTGAAGGAAGAAGGGCCCCTCTGTGCAATGAAAGATGGACGATGCACAAGGTTTTGAAATTAATGCTTTTTTTGATGGTTAGCCAGTGGAGAATACGTAATGGTGACGTGTTCAAATTGCTTAATTGGGGGGGGGGGGGGAGTAGTCTTTCCCAGCCCTACAGATAAGGGGTGTAACGGCCACTTTTACTCCCTAAAAATAGGCAGATACTCCCCTAAAATGAAAAATGGGTAGTAAAAGTACTCCCAACAAAAAATAGGATACTAACACGTAGAACCTTGTCCCCATGCTTTCACCCACAGTGCTCCATGTATAGGTTTAGCCCAGTAATGCACGTAGTACCACAGGAAGAAACTATTACAGCCTGATTGGAAGAAGTAAACCTGTATATTTTGTATGTACATAAATAACTAGGAGCAAAGAAATGATTATTACAAAAACATTTCCGTTTTCCAGTTAAAACATTTTTTTACCTACTTATACAATACTCCCAATGGAAATTGGACTTACTTTTTACTCCCTAAAAAATAATTTTACTCGTAACTTTAAAAAATAGAGCGTAAAATACTCACACCTTCAAATCTTTGCTTGAGCACTGGTCTTGCCAATGTATTTTGAACTCTTAGAAGTTTTATTTCATTGGGTAATCTGGGAGTCCACAATAGAGGCTGTTGGCATAGTCTAGTTTGAATAATATTAGAGAAATGATGGCTGTGGCCTTGTGGCAGAGTGTTAAAGTAAGATGCGGTTTAGCATGCAGCGCTAGGAGAAACCACTACCAACGATGGCTTTTACCTGTGTATCAAGAGTGAGGGTGTTGTCTATTTCGATCAAAGATTACTTACTACGGTTGACTGGTTTGGGCAGGGCCCATCTCGTCAACCAAAGGGATTGTGGCAGATTTAGAAACTGAAGGATTTACAGAGCATTCGCTCTGGTTTTCTAGGTCTGAGTTTCTGTTTTCTGTTTCTGTCATCCTGTGCAAGGCAGTTTTTAATGTCTTGGTGGCTCACAAATTTGTAGAATATTTCTGTCATCCGCTTAGTTGTAGCAGGAGTTTAAAGATGTATGGATGTCCAGTAGGGGTGTCTTGTAGATGCTTAAAAGCAGAGGTTGGAGTGTGGATCCTCGGGTACCCTGCAGTTAAGTGGGTAAGGTTGGAGACTGTACGGGCCCAAGATAATGGTTTCAATCTTGACCCCTGAGGAAGGAGATGATCCAGTGTAGAGCTGATTCTCAATATCTTCCTGTCTTTTTAGGAGGATCTTGTGACTGATGGTGTCAAACAGCTGAGCTGTCTAGCAGGATGAGCACATTCTAAATTTTCTGTGACTCCCTTGATGTCTGAAGTCAAAGTGGTAGTGCTTCCTAAGCAAAATAAGGACCCTAGGCTCTGAGGTTCCTATCGCCCCATTGCACTCCTAAACATTGACGCAAAAAATGTACACAGGGGTCCTGGCAGCAAGACTGTCTCCCCTCCTACCTGATTTGATAGACTCAGACCATTTGAGGTAGTCACACGTGGGATAATACAAGACGGGTGTCCCACCTAATAGAAAAAGCAGAGAGATGTAAAATCCTGGCGGCCCTAATAGAGTTCAACGCAGAAAAAGTGTTTGATCGGGTCGAATGGCCCTTCCTCTTCAAGGCATTAAAACAAATGGGAGTGGGCTCTAAGTTCATTAGGAGGGTAAAAGCAGTATATAAAAACCCCAAAATGAGACTCTCTATTAACTCGCATTTGTCGGGAACAGTGCAAATCACACGTGGTACTTGACAGGGGTGCCTGCTGTCTCTGCTCTTATATGCCCTGTACTTGGAGCCACTATTAATATCCATTAGGCGAAACCTGGCAATGCAGGGATATGATTTGGGGGGTGGGTGGGCAAGGATCACAAGATTATGGTTTTTGCAGATGACATGTTGTTAACTCTGGGACAATCAGAGACCTCAATACTGGCTCTTTTGCAGGAGCTTTTAATGGTGGAAAAAATGTCAGAGCTAAAGATCAGCATGACAAAATCGGAACTACTGAGCTTGGGGCTCTCACAAAATCGCAGGGAGCAACTGAAGAGGGCTTCCCCATTTAAATACGATAATGTACCTCTCGGTGAAACTAAGCAACTCGATCGAGTCCATGTAACTATCTTGGTATACTTTCAAACATTAAGACAGACCTGGCTAGATGGACCCTGCTCTGAATTTTGTGGCTGGGGAGGATAGCCTCCATATAAATGGTTGTGCTCCCTAGGGTGCTGTACCTCTTTCAGTCCTTCCCACTTAGTCCCGCTGGCATTCTTCAAATCTCTAAACAGACTACTAACCCAATTTATATGGGAAAACAATCACCCCAGGATCGCATGGTAGACCCTGATGGTGCCAAAGCTGAAAGGGGCCTAGACCTCCCGAACATCAAAAAATATTATGCAGCGGCTCAGCTGAGAAATCTCAGAGAATTGTTCACAACAGATATGTCCAGGCCATGGGCCAGGATGGACCAGGCAGTAGCAGGCGCCCCCCTAGGTTGTGTACTGTGGATGAATAAGCAAGGCCGACCCAAGAACACAAGGTTGAGACTCATTATCTCAGGTGTGTGTGACATATGGGATAGACTGATTAGCCAAGGCTAAATGTCCACAATCCCATCCCCATTCACCCCAATGTTTGGAAACCTGCAATTTCCCTCCGGGAATGGTGCAGGGGATCCTTTGCGAATTGGAAGACCGTGGGCTGCCTAAAGGTGTGGGGGACATGTTTGAGGAGGGGGAGATCAGAAAGTTTGTGGACTGTAGGAAACACCTGGGCCTGGGTGAAACAGACCGACTTGAATACTACCAGTTGAGACATTGGCTGCAGCAGCCGGAAATTGAACAAGCTGGGACACGGCCTTGACCCCGTTTGAAAAAATGTATAATAACGCATGCCGGGGATAAGCACCTGATTTCAAGTCTATGTGGGATACTGCAGGGAGAAGGACCAATCCATAAGTGGCCCTATATGCTAAAATGGCAGACCACAGGGAGAGAGGTGATACCTGACATGCACTGGGAAAAACTCTGGGTACAAATTCCGAAACTAACGAAATCTATACAGATGAGGGAAGCTTGGTACAAGGTGATGGTACAATGGCACTATACCCCCGAGAGGCTACACTCAATGTACCCAGGAACAGCCCAAGAATTTTGGAGGGGATGCTCAGGGAGGGGGTACTGGAGGCATATTTGGTGGGACTGCCCAACGTTACAAGGATTCTGGGGTGACGTAAAAACTCAGATCTCAAAAATGGTTCAGGGCCTCCCAGATTACTCTCAAAAGGAATGGATGCGTGGCCTCTTCGACCCGGAATTTCAGCTCCAGACAAAACCCCAAAGTAAGGCCTATATGATCCTACTCATAGTGGCGTGGGTCGTAATGGGGAGGAATTGGAAAAGCAAAGAGCCCCCCCACAAATGTGGAATGGCTACGTAATGTATGGGGCATAGTAGAAATGTAATGGATAACATACGGAATACAAGGGGATAGAGATGATTTCCACCAAGACTGGGTTATGGTGTTGGAATACCTACGGGGAGACTACTCAGTGCAATGGTGCCCCCAGAATCTGAAGATCTTGGACATAATGTATAAGTTGCAACCCTTACCGAAGTCACAAGAGACTGTAACACTATTGCTTCAAATTGCAGGTTGGGTGGGGGGGGGGGGGAGTCACAGTTTGTATAAATGAAAATAGCAATAAAAACAAGTTTAAAAGAAATTGATTAGCAGAGTTTTCTGATTAAAATGTTCTTGATTATCAAACAAACTTATTTGATTAGCAATGTTTTACTAATATGTGTAATGTCCCCAGATGTTATTTGTACCTAAAACATTAAATGAGCAACAATACCGCTGAAGTAAGACATTAGTGAGAGGAGTGTCTGTAAAATACAAAGGTTAGCTCTATGACTGGACACAAATAAATAGATTTATCAATAAGGCATCAGAAACAATTTAGTGCAAGGCTCTGTGTAGCTGGGTACAGTTTGTGTTGTACAGGGCAGTGTCCCATAGATTTTGTTTGACGCAATCTTTGCTGCGAACAGAGAAGTTTCCTAAATCCCAAAAGTTAACAATGTTAAAGGAAAGTCACAGTCTGAGACTAATATGGTTTTGCGGCAAGCAGGGTAATTGTCAACTTCAGGTGGACAAGATGGACCTTGTCTTTCATCGATATCAAATGTTTCCAATCTAGCGGGGCAAGAGTAGCGCAGGGCCACCAACGACCCTCAACCCTGAGCCAGATGGGCCCAAGTGCAGCATTCCAGTCCTGCGCATCCATGAAAGCGGTATTTAGCGCTATTCACACTCAGAGCCGCCATCTGGGGTGTTAATACTTTTTTTGTTTTTAAGGGGACCAAATTGCACAATTCCTGCTTTCCTTAAGAAGCAGCTATATATGTGTCTGCGAGGGGCACAGGTGACTGGGCAGGGGTTCGAGGTGTGGCACTCCAGTGGAAACTCTGCCTAGGGCACCGCTTCCAGGGGCAAGGTGAAGGCTGGCCAGAGGCAAAGCTGGCCTGTATGAAATAAGGGTGGCTACTTGATGATTCCATTTGTGTTCCCAGCCTCTGGATTGTCCTGTTCTCCCCCTCCGGTGCTACTATACAATGCAATCATAATCATAGTGCAAAAGCAAGCTGTGGAGGTGAACTACAGTGTATGGTATTGCATCAGATCTGTATATGTAAACACTGGATGGAACTATTGATCACTACTTTGTGTAAACAAATAGTAGTTGGCTTTGTACAATCATAAAGTGAGAGGAAGGTTAGAGACTAAGCAGAGTGGATGGCATAGCGCAGGCAGAGAAGTGGGCAAACTAGGTAAAATATTGTAGTTTGTGGCCATCTCACTTTCAGGGTAGCTGGTAGAAAGCAACAGGGTGAAAAGATAGGATGGCAAGGCATTTGGGATTGGCTCGTGGGTTGAGCACCAGTTGCACAGATGAATGCAAACTGTAGGTCACAGATCTAGGTTTGCCATCAAAAGCATTTGGATGTGTGATCATGTACATTTTCAAAGGCGTTAACTTGTGAACAGGATGCACCTTCCCCAACAGAATGAAATATAGATGAAACTGAGATTTAGATACACTAAACTTTACTGAAAAACATGTAATCTATAGTGTTTTACAGTAGAAATACTTTAGGAATGGAATTGCAGGACTGTCTCTTAAATATTATTATTATTTTTTTATTAAAACAAAAAGTTAACACATGCTGGTCTTTGCCAAACAGGATAATATTATAAAAGTATCATCCCAATTACTTTTGATTTGTAATTATTTGAAAAAAAAGATATGTCCTTGCCTAGTACTGCCACGCAGGCTTTTGGCACTTTTAAGAGTGAAGATGATTTCTGCTGTACACTCTACATTAGCCCTTTTGAATTTGAAGTGATCAGAGAGAAGAGATTGGAGAATCGAGAGGGCAAGAGGAATGCATGGTGAGCTGTGCTTTCACTGTGTAGGGCAATTTAAATAGCGAGCTGTGCTTCACAAGTGTCATTTTAATTAGCAAACGTAATGAATTGCATAGCAAATTGATATGCACCACTGCTCATTTTAGTTTGACACACACACCTCTCCCATTCCCGCATTACGGCTTCAGCGCCGGTCTTCCGCCAGAGCCTGCTGTGCCTGCAAGCCCCTGTGCACACTCGTTTGGCTGCGGCGAGAGTGGTCGATCAGAGCAGCTTTTCTAAAGCAATGTCTTTTTCGGAAATAAGAGCTATTTTCACTCCATAACCTCAGCCCCTCACCCTTTCCTCACCATTTAACTTCCAAACAAGCACCCCGGCTGAGTTGGTACTTACCCAATCCTTCCCGTGCTCCTGCTGGCCGTTTCACACCACCAACAATTATGGTAATGTCACCCCTGACATGTTCCTACCTCTCACTTCTCTTCAACTTTTCACATGCATCTGGTATCATCCCATCCTGTTTTTTGGTTACCACCATCTTACCCATTTTGAAGAAACCCACATTGACCACAGCCACTGAGCGAGCTCTTTACCAGTTTGTCTCCCCCCACCCACTATTCCAATGTTCCAGCCATCTAATCTAAAACTGTATCACTGACTACCTGAAGGTCAATGGACTGTCAACTCATCCAATTTGAATAACTCAACAGTTACTCAAAGAGATATGCATATCTGCATCTCTAACTCCCTCACTTTAGCCCACTGCTGCTGTCTGTTCATTATCTGCATTCTCTTTGCAATATTTGACACCGCTAACCCTCTTTGCTATCCCCACTCCTGGTAGTGCTCCCACAAAGGTCTGTCCTGGATCCCCCTCTGCTTCGTTTCTCGGTAAACTCGTATTCTGCTCTGAATTATCATATCTTATGTACAAGATGCTCCAATCTTGTTTTTTCCTTGCCTCTCCTTCGTCTCTGGGCTGTCTGCTGGCAGTCGCTGGATGGTGCCGAATTGCTTAACCCCTTGGCAAACTGAAGTGTTCTTTCTCCCAGGCTTAGATGGCATGTCCCGTATCCCTCGCTCCTACAGCCTTTTCCTCCCTGACCTCCCCACTTGATAGACCAAGGCACACAATCTGAGAGTGCTCTAGTGCTATGGCTGCCAGGCTTAACCTTATGAACATTCATGAAATCCATCAGCATCTTACCTTTCGCTTTCTCAAAATACTCATTGCCACGCTGGTACCCAGAAGTCTTGATTTGTGTTCCAGCCTCCTTCTCGGGTGCCAACGCTAACCTTTTAATACTCTCAACAAGGTTTTGAATTTTTCTACCTATTCCTTCACCCTGCAACTTGCCATTATCCCAGTCCACTTCCTTGCACAGTTCAGCCGTGATTGATTTAAAGGTTGCCCTTAATAACCATAACCTCTTCCTGGAGAGAGCCCCAGTGTCTTGGAGTGCTATCCCTGTATCCTCAAATTAAAGCTGTACTTAGTTTGACTTGTACTGTCCCCATTTGTTTCCAGCTCCTTCTTCAGCACCAGCTGCAAAGCACCAAGCAAAGGGAACACTCCAGCCATCAATAAGCCCTTTGCACAGTACTACTTGCTGAAGCACTTTGCAATTTGAATAAATATACAGAAGCAGGCTCGGCTCAACTCTTAAGAAAATACAACCAATCTCAGTGTACCTTAAATTGTTTCTGTAAAGTGTCACTGGGATGTTAACTTCCTTGTCTGGGTCTTTCCTTTAGCAAGCGTGTTGGTCCATTTGATTCCGTAAAAATGATCCAAGAATGCAATCCCCAGAACGGTCTATTTGTTAATTGAAAACCTTGGACTGAAAAATGAAGTATGTGACAATGTGTCTGTCCACTTTTCCCAGTGAGGAATTGGTTTGATATGTCGTGCAAGTCGGCAAATGTATATTTACAAAAAATAACAAAGAATGATTTCTTTGACTGTCTTCCATCCTCCCATGTGAGCCCTGATTTTGTACAGGCAAACTGTAGGATGTTTTAATCGGGCAACAGCCAATTCCTGGGAATTTTCCACTCCTCCTAAATCAGGCTTCATAAGGGACAAGAAACATGCCTGGTTGCACAGAAGGCCTATTTATTAATAACTAGAATTAAATGAATCAATTTAAATAACCCATTATGTATCTGTTAACTTCCAATATCAAATGGCAACTACAACGAAGAACGATCTATCTACTGCCAGCATCACTTATCTATGCTACATTTACTACTTGAATAAACATTTGGAAACCCACACATCATCCTCTCTAAGTTTGGTTTACCCGGAGCGCCCATCCACAATGGATTGAAAAATAAATGAGGATTCCTGATAAAGCCTTCCTTTTTGAAGCAAAATTGAATCGTAAAATCCCTCTCCATCTCCCTCTCCTCTCCCATAAACCACATGAAAACCATAAACCCCTCCTTAATCAGAGGCCTCTACTCTCATGCTGCACCCATATCCTCCTGTGTAAATGCGTGTATTCAACCCCAGCACGACCAGAAGTGGATGATTGCAGTGACAAGATGCAACACGTATAAGCACATAACCGGTCTCATTGAGATGCAGAAGCAAGTAACACAAAACACGTGTGGCACGTTGCAACATATAAGCATTGTGATGGATTAGTGGCAGCACAGAGACTCTCTGTCAATTATGCCTCTGTGGGTTGCGCATGAGTGACAATTCTTATGTATAATAGTTAATGCAAATAAGTTCCTTAGCGCTCCCCATAAAGTCTATATGCCCCTCACGCATTCTATCCTCTCATAGATATGCAAATGTAAAAGTAGTACTTATCTCGGGCCTGAGGAGCCATCCGTGGTATTCACAGGCTGTCGGGAATGAGCGTTGAACAAAACCACCAGCCCGCGCTCGCTACAGTGCGGAATGGAATTAGCATGAGCCAATCTCCGTACTGGCAGCATGAGCCAATCTCTGTGCTAGCGAAAAAGGCTCTGCGTCTGTACCTGGTCCTGCGCTCAGCCTGTGCCTGCATGATTGCGAATCACCAGCAAGCAGCACAGGCCAAGGAGGGCTTCAGAAGCCATTTCGTAGGCTTCCTCCCACATTTCCCATCACATGCTTGCCAACCAGCCTGATGGGAAATGTAGTTCCCCAGGAAAATATGCCCCCCTGCAGCCTGATCCTTCCAAAGTCTGTTGGATCTGGACTACAAACTCCTGCCACAGCACACCAGTCCAGCATTCCACCTCCCAATCCTTACAGTAGGTGAATGGACAGGGTTTCAATATTGACATCACACTAAACCACCCTGTACGTTGTACATTTTAATGAAAGGGGCAGTCTAATATCAGTGACTTCTACACCCAGTTTCCCTCCCATTTGATGTGATGTTATCTTAGAGATTTTGACATTAAACAATTGTAACTTTCTAAAACATCATATTCCTCACATGTAATCATGTTAGTAATAGGTTTATCAGATTGCTCTCACTTAGATGAAACAACTAATGTGATTTGTTTTGTATCGATATGACGACTTATGTTGGAGGTGTAAACATTTTTTGACTTTTTCCTCACTTCTACTTTTACACACATTGCATATTTCCATCTCTGAATAACGGGCTTGCCAGTGCAGATTCTAGGATATATAAATCACTGGCACGTGCTGTTTCTGTGTAGATTTCCATATTCGCTGAACATAAAATCACACAGGTTTTATATCCAGCTGATAGAGCTTTCCCCCTGAACATTTTTTTGAAGTCTCTACAACCTTCAATAGTTACATATAGAATCATCTATTCTCTTGTAGAGTTCACATGCATAGTGTATTATTTTATATAATGGGATGAATCACAATAAGATATGGCATACCAGCTCCTGGCCGGTACAGCCAGGTGGTGTGTGTTCTTCTTGGAGCTGCGGGCTGGGGCATTTATGATTAACCCAGAGTTTAGGGATAGATGGAAGTTGTAAATGAGTACCATTTGTTTTGCTCTGCAGAGCCTGGCTTCCTGAGCCTCCACTGCAGGCAGTGTCGTCAGCTTTTTTTGGTTGGCTTCAAAGCCAATGTTCACACTGTTCTCCTAGGAAAGCCAGTCATCCCCCTCCCGCCCCATCCCCACAGTTCTGTTGGTTTGTTGCTGTGGGTTGGGGGGAGGAATGCCATTTGGACAAAGTGGCTTTATTCACCAATGCAGCCTTTACGTTCATTTATTTTCCATGTGGCTTCCACATTTTGAATAGAGCAGCATTATAACATTTTCTTGGCAATCAGTCTTTTCACAATTTATTTTTGATATCTCTGTTTAATGATATAGATCCAATATTTCAGATGCAAGGACCAAATTCGTTTTTTGCCTCTCCTGTGACATGCTGTGCTTTCCATCTCAGATTGGACAGTTCTCCATTTTAATAGGTTTGCTGGATTCCTCCATGTAACACAAGAATGCTTTTTTGTGCTTTGTCAAACAAGGTTGGAATATACTTTTATTGTAGATGGGCTGCGAACATAGCACATTTCCCTTGCAAATGTAATTTATTTTTAGATGCTATATGCAGGTTGCAGCTCACATGGTTGATTTTAAACTGGTCCTTTTTTTCTTTGCATCCTTTTCCTTTGTATAGATTTCCCTACAAAACATATAGCATTTAGAATGTTACTTTGTCATCGCTTTGGTGCTTGACACTCGTGTGGCTTTGGATTGTCAATTGCATATATATATATATTTTTTTTAAGTCACTGCCTCCTTAATTATCTACATGCAGGCAGCACACCATTTCTTGCTCACCACAAGTCAATTGTCACTCTCATTGGCTAGTTATGAATGCACATTTTGAGCCCTAGCATTTGATCACAAGTGATTTCTACTGGACCAATTCTAGCACAGCCTATGGGCTCTACTGGATCTAATATTAGCATGTCCATTTTTCATAGAATTTTTTACATTACCTTGTCCAAGATTTCTGTAAGGGTTTTGAACACATAATCTTCAGCCATGAGTTCATATGGGTGTCCTTAATAGACCTTCAATATTACAATTGTACGCAATGCGGCTCTGATTTCCCCCATCTGTAACAGGGTCTTTCTTTCCTATTCTATTCTCCCCCAACCGGTAATGGGTGGCGATTGGGAGTCCAAGGAGAAGCCATTGAATTGAATATTAATTGACTTATTATTTACACCCCAGGGGAAACCAGCATTTTAACTCCCGTGTCAGAGTTATTTTCTGTATTTTGAGGGGCCATTCTGTTTTTTTCTGTTAACAGTAGTCCCCTGTGAAAGCAGGAGAATGCTTTAATAACACTGAGACCATCCAAGTAGACTACTAACTGAAAATATTAAGCACTTAATCGCTGTCCTGTCTATTGCTCTTCCATCTTGGCTTCGTGAAAAATCGTTGGGGAATCCTTCATGGTAGTGCCTGTGCGTAAAAGGTTCTACCCTAAAATTGACATTCTGTACCCATTAAATGGGTTTCTTGCAGCAGAACGACATCTGGTTCATGGTGCCTAAAAAAAAAAAAAAAAAAAAAAACTTTTTTTGTTTTAAATTTTAAAAAAAACGCAAACTCCTCTCGATTTTTGTCTTCCAAGCCATTGATGTTCCATGATCACTAGTGTAATATTGAAGGATACACATTCCCGTTTGTTGCTCCCTCCCTGGGTTCCCGTGAATATCGAAATCAAGGTACCATCCCTGAAACAGCTACAAACTGTTCCCCTCGACTCCCTCTCTCCCACATATTCTTCTTGGATAAGGACCTCTTGCCTCACCCCGAACATGTACAATAAAACTATACACTTGTAAGAATTGGGGTCCTTCATGAGTCAGTCTCACTTTTCATGGTTCGAGTCTCCATTTTTATCAATGCCCCACACGTTAGTTTATGGTTTTGACCATTCTCTGTGGAAATCGCAATCCTTTGCCCCTCTTCCAGACAGGACCTATATTTTCTGGATGTACTGTCTCTCCTGAACCTCCTTGCCCACCCCACCCCATCTCAACTCCCCAAATCACCTTATTTGTGGTGTGCACAAGCTGCTCTTTCCTCGCTCTTTTTGTTGTTGTTGGGAATAGCAGCCTGTACTGTTTTTTCAAAGCCTACAATCTAATTACCTCCCCAAAGGTTCTCCACTTTTGCTGACAATTTGTGTCCAAGGAAGGAAATGGTGAGTTGTTGCAGTTCCACTATGTACTGTGACTTTTCCTGCGTGCCTACATACTGTGACTTTCCTGCGTGCCTCTCTCAATATCACATTGTGGTCCTGGTAATTTAGGAATTTGGGTATGATGGCCCAGGAAGGAGGGGCTCCAGGTGGAGTTTTCTGCTTTGGGCATGGTGTGCTCTTTCAATTGCAAAACATTTTGAAAGTTTGTTAGGTCCGACCAGATCTTTTGACCTTATTTCAAGGAAGAGTTCTGGGTCTCTGCCTGTTTCACCCTCTGCCATTCTGACCATCTTTATATTGCACCTTCTTGATCACCCTTCTGCATTCTATGCTCTGTGTTCGTGGGTAGTCACTTCCTGTTTAATTTGCTGGAGTCTGATGTTGAGAACATTTATGGACTCTGACGCACCAGATATTCTTGTCTCTGCCTCCTTTACTCTTTCTGTTATTTTTCTGCATGTTGTAACGTATGATCAAGCACAGGGTTCCCACTGTATCGATTTTCACTTCCATTATTTCTCTGATAGTGCATCGCATTCATTTTCCTTCACAGCCGGTGTATTTTGTTGTAATCCCTTTCTCTTCCATCTTCTCTGCAACATCTTTTCTCTGTGTGAACCCATCTCTTTTCCCGGGTCTGGATTCCTGTACTTCTACTATCTCCCCCCTCGATTGCTCCTCTGTCATGACCCAAGCTGTATACCTGATCAGTCTGAGCGAGACTGGCATATGTATTTGCTGATTGACGTTGCCCTCCTCAGCAGATTGATATTGATGGTGCAGAATAAACTTTCCTCAACGACCTCTCCATTGGACCTCCATCTCCTGCTGATAGTCGGACTTTGATTGGGGGTTTGGCGAAATCGGTTCCATTTTACACCCGACTCTTCCTACACAAATTAATGTTTTCTCATGGAGTGGGAGGTTGTGCACAGCTCCAATGTCATCCTCCCATATATTTACCGGGAGTTGCTGCACACAGATGCATCCTTTGTGCTGCAGGCATGCTGTGGCTCGCTATTACCCAAGTTGACCGTGGTTTTGATTGTGGCCGATTTGCCTGAATTTAGGGAGGTGTTTTTAACCTCATATATGTGGGGGGAATGGGGTTGGGTTAATAAATAATATAGGTGGATTGGGGGTGGGGCTGCGTCTCCCCCGCATATATTTGCGGTAAAAACCACCCAAAAAAATGTGGTGAAATCAGCCACGGGCAAATAAATTTGGTCAAACAACCCCAATCCCTGTGGCTCTGCTCTTGTGCACCAATATTTCCCTCCCCCCCCCCCCCCCCCGTGCTAGAGCTGGAGCATGCACCAGGGGCATCTCGCTCTTCTTCCAGTCCATTAGTACATGGGGCCCGGCCAGGCCAAGAACATGAGGCCTCCACTTCCTCCTGTCATGAGGGATCCACTCCTCCTTGTGGATGCTACTAGGCGTTAACAGTGCCACAACTCAGCTGCTTACCAACACTGGACCCGGGATAACCCCAAGCCACCAGACAGTCCTCAGATTGTTAGAAGCAAACCTACTGAGGGAGAGGCACAGGGTTAATCGCAAACAATGCCCCTACCTCTACTTGCTTGCAGGAGCAGGACCCTCACACTCTGAACAAGCGTTGCCGAGGACTGTGTTCTCACCCTCCCAGCTCCCTCCGGTCTACTGTCTCGGGAGGATAGCTCGGGGGCAACGCGCTCACCTTGGAAGCAAGACAATGCGGAGCAACATAGGTTCGATCCCCTGGTCCGCA
Source organism: Ambystoma mexicanum (assembly GCF_040938575.1). NCBI lineage: Eukaryota > Metazoa > Chordata > Amphibia > Caudata > Ambystomatidae > Ambystoma > Ambystoma mexicanum. The sequence goes on from NC_090933.1 coordinate 397,158,546, forward strand.
CTTACAAACCTCTGGGTATTAAACGCGCTATAAATAAGCAATTACACGGAAAAGAGCTTGCGCAAGACAGTTTTTCCCGGAGCCCAGCTCCGGCATGTTTCAGTCCAATTCCTTCCCTGGCCCCCTCGGAACATATCAGTTGCTGCCAGGAGCTAGCTAAGCCCCACAGTACGTGCCTCTTTGGGCATACAACTGTATGTTTTGTGAGGGAGGGGGGATTAGGGAGATTTTACTGCTTAAATAAAAATACCTACTGGAACTGATGGTTACCAAAAACCTGTTACAGTAGGCATCATTTGCAAAGCACAACATTTGTCAATGTCCTGTCCTCCCAGCATACGTTTGGTTTAATGCGGGTGAGTTCCAAGGTTCAAGTGGAGCATTCTCCTTCTCATTTAACCACTGATTATCCATTTCCCCACACTTTCCGATTGCTTTTCCTTCCGTCCGTCCCTTTGGACATCGCAAGTAAAACAAGACCTCAGTTGGTGGGTGAGGGGCACTTGGGCATGCCTTCCCAGCGAAGCTGAACTCTCGCTGCCCTCAACCTCCTTTCCCTTTCTTTAGTGGCTTTGACTCACTCCGGCCCTGTCTGCCTCCTAATCTCTGAATGCCCGTGCACTGCAATTTATTGGGCTTTTTTATGGCCAACATGGGGGAGGAGAGGTAAGGGCTATAAAAGAAATAACACACGTTGCACTAAAAAGAGCTGCACATGATTGGTGGCACGGAATAGGTTTTTAATAATTGGACGAAGCATTCTATTGACAAGAGTTTTTTCTCAACACTTATATTGTCACCTTTTTGTTTCGGAAAATGAAAACTTTTCTAGCTGGGCAGTGTTAAATTTAAAGAGGCTATAAACGGTGTTGTCGACCTCCTCTGTTGTGTGGTGGTAATGGTTAAATGAACCGTTGCAGTTTATGGATGAATTGCGCATTTTGGCACAAGATAAATGACTGACTTCAAATGGAAGAATGTCTGTCTGACTCTTTGGGTTGGTCAGCAAGTTCTGGAAGCGTCACTAAACAAACGAAACCACCGCGCAGGCCGCGTTTCGATGTGCTTGCTGTTGGGAAGGAATGTTATTTCCGCTTATATCGCTCATCGGCTCCATTCAACAGCATGCTATTCGCGCGCGCGCGCACGCATTACTTCAATAGTGTGAGCCCAGAGTACATAAGCTCGTAATCCTTTGAGATCGGTTTCATGTGATCTCGGACCAGAAACCGCGCCAACAGGACTTTTTGTGAGTAATGCGTTTCGATCCAGCCACCGGGTCTCGCTCCTTTAAGTCTCCCCCCTTGGATGCCCGAACCATCTGCCCTCTTCTCCAACCGCACGCCACATGGCTACATCATTGTTACAAATGCAATGCATGTTTATCGGCCAATGTGTATTTGCCAGCCTACTTGATCTCGTGTCCACTTCACTGCCAAGTTCATCTGCTGTCACCACAGCATGTTCTCTGTTAAATTACATGGGATCTCCGCCATGTACTCAATCTTTTGGTGTTACAGACTTTGTATACTTCTCCAGTAGACAACCGATCTTACCTGCCATTCACTGATGTCATTGAATACTCTTAACTTCCATCCCTCCACAGTTCACAGTAGTGTTTAATGTAGCTCGAGCCTAGCTGTGTGCTGTTAAAAAAAAGTGGATGGCTATAATTAGGATAGACTATTAAAGGTTCTCTTGGAAAGGACATGGAGAGAGTGGGTACAGAGAGTTACGTTTAGGGGATGCTGGTGGGGAGGGCAAAGTGGACCCAGTCTTAATTTCGATTATTCCTAGAATATTAAAAATGAGTTCTTATTCTGTTAATGATCACAGAGGCGAGACTTTTGCGGAAAAACACTTTATTTCAAAAGTAGTAACACATTTTTTTGAATCTTTAAACTATCATATCTTCAACTATCATTGCTTCAACATTGACAACCTCTATCTAAAGTCCTTCCTGTTTTATATTGACTTCTCCCCAGTCCTTTTCCTCTTTTTTCACGCTGCTAAATCAGTTTACCGTCCGGAGGAATCTTTGACCCAGAGGTTTTCTATTATGCATGTTCAAAACAATAAAATCACTCTAGCCTAAACACAGGAGCAACCGGCTTCCAGTAGAACCTGTAAATTGCATGTTCATTAGACCAGTCCGCCAGCCTTGGCATATCCCCAAACCTGGCCACTGCAAAAAAGGCCTTCGAAGCCATCGCCCCTCTGGTTGAATGAACCATGAATATGGATGGGCCAATACCTGCCTGGGATATAAATTGTCAAACCTACGTAGCCAGCTTGTAAACCGAAAAGGAATAATGCATCTGTTGCCCTAGAGGGACGCTCCTACATTGCTATTCTTTCAAACTTTGAACCACACAAAAATAAGGCCCAACTGGTAAAGCAAACGCAATAGAACCAGTCTTCGTTCTTCTAACATTTCTAAAAGTCATCCATCCCACCTGGAATCAAAGTCCAAACCAGTGAAAGGACACCAAACACTTGACTAATATCAATTTAGCCGCAAGTTGTTGCTAAGTCCTTGTACATAGGGGTACAATTGTAAGTAGCAAACTACGTTCTCCACATCCTCACAGTACATCATTTTGCACTCGCCAAGATTAAATTATCACTAGCCAATGTGGAGTTATAAGTATACGGTTTGAGACTTGTTTGTGTGTAAAAAAAAAATAAAATAAATGAAAACAACAAAAAAACTCCCTCTTTCCTTCACGCTGTCTTTCGTTTTATTTCACTTTCTCTCTCCATTTCTTTCTTTGCCTCTAGCTCTTTCTCTCCTCTCTCATATTGCATACTATCTTTCCTTCAACTCAACTTCTGGAAACAGCTGAAAACCTTGCTAATCAACAGACGCTAACAACCTCGAAGGACACCGGCAACAAAAACACCACAAACAACTAGTGTGGGGACGAGATTGGTCAAAGAACCACAATCAAGAATTGGGCTGGATACTGTCCAGGGACAACCAACTAGCTGCGCCAGATTCTCCAACAAACAGACCGACTTACTAACCCATTCTCCCCTTCCTGCTCTTCCAATATAAATGATGCCAGGCCAGACCTTGAGCAAGCCACCCTACACATAAACAAACCAAGAATGAATTTGATGTTCATACACAGCATCTCTAGATACTGAAGCACACTTAGAATGAACCACCCACATATTCCATAAAACCATCAGCAACGCAACTACACACCAAGACACTGGATAATCTTACAGCTGCGGCCACCCGTGACTCTGGGTCCCTTATGGACATGATCTAACCAGTACGCACAACAAAACCCACACAATGCACTAACACCAACACAAAACACTACCACACACCTGAGGCACTGAATCTTACCCCTACGGTTACAACACACAAGTCCTCCCACATGCAAAACAACACTCGCAGACTCAGTTCCTCCTGGTTCGGAACCTATCCTCGCACCCTTCTCACTAACCAACCCCCCCCCTGTTTCCCCTTGTAGAGCCACGCAAGAGCATGGAGAGTACCCCTGGGTGGTAGCGGTGCATGGTATAAATCAACATAACATAACACAGGTTGTAGGGTGCTTTTCTTCTGCCATGCACGGCAACTGCACTGTCCCAAACAATACCCGTATAAGACTGAGTCTGTTCTTTTGAAATCCGTGCACCCATGACGCCTAGAAACGCCATTAAAAGGAACTGTCCCTTTCTCAATAGGATTCCAGGGATGTTCCCGAGTTTATTACATCTTAGACCAGTGGTCTTCAAACTTTTTTGGCCAGGGCCCCCCTGAGCAAAATTTGGGCAGGTCGGGGACCCCCCAGAAATGCCAAATGGACAGTATATATTGCGCGCCGTCACCTGCTCCCATCAAAGTCGCTGGGCTCCCTCATCCCACTCCTACCCAGTCGCTGGTCTCTCCCCACCCCATCACACACCCAGGGCTCTCCCCACTCTGCTCCCATCACTATCCCATGGTTCCCGCCCATTGTGCTCCCACCATAGTCCCTCGGTTCCCAACACAGTCTGAGGGCCAGTGGCGGCTGGTGAATCTTTTTTAAGTGGAGGGGCATTAAGGGGAGGTTCAGGGGGGTTTCCCCCTGTGAATTTTTTTTTAAATAATAGGTTAAAATGTTGCATTGTAGAGCATACTTTTAACAAAAAATGGGTAAATAGCCAAACAGTTTGCAATTGTTGCTGGGAGTCCAGGGGGCAGGCATTGATATTTTATTTCTATCGCGCTCGTACACAAGTGTTTCAGAGCGTGCCAAGGCAAGGGAGGGGAACAGAGGAGAATAAAACAGCGATCTTACTAGGCCCAGTGACATTGAGAACGCGCAAGTGTGAGGGGAAAAGTGCATGGAAGGGGGGAGAAGTGGAAAGTGCGAAGCAGAGGAGAAACAGATAAATAACAATAAATAAATAATAAAGGCAACAAACAGTGGTAGTGCAGCCAGCAATTTGCAAGTGCTACGTTTAAGGCAGCAGACAGGGTAGGTCTGATAAGTGCAGGAAGAAAGATGGTTCTCCTCAAGTTTTAGAGTGGCAGGGCGCTGTTCCAGAGGGAGGCCCCAGCCGAAGACGTAGATCTACCCCCAGCTCGTTTCTTTGATAAATGACTGACCCTGAGGGAGTTGGAGGTAGAGGAGTGAAGAGCTCGAGAGGGGAGGTATTTGCGGAGGAATAGCTGAAGGTATTTTGGACCCAGGCCCCAGAAAGCCTTGTGGGCAAGGCAGAGGGTTTTGAATGATAGATGTCCGGTAAAAAGATACCATCCCTGTCCCCTGGGCCCCACTGGTCCTAACACAATGAACATGATTATGTGTATATGCAAGGCGCTGCACATTCATACAGCAATCACTCTATCATTCACATGAGCATCCATCACCATACACTCACTCATAACGCATCCATACACATGTTTAAATAAAAACAATGAACATAAACGTACCTTCTGCATTGGCCAGTGTGTGGGTGCATAATCGGCCTTCTCCAGCTGCTCTGTCCGTATGTGCGAGGAGGCGCAGGAGCTCCCCCTCGGACATACAGACATGCAGTGCCCCAGCCAGCATTTCCAATGAGCTATGCAATGCTGGCGAAGCAAAACGCCCCAGCACTTGCATGGCTCAGTGAGCATGTGCGGCTGGGGAACTAAACTGAACTGTCAAAGGGAAACAGTGTTTCCCTTTGACAGTTCAGCCAGCCCAGGAGCACTCCATTAGCTGGATAAAGCAGCTGAGGGAGTGCTCACTGTTTCACTGGGCTGGCTCCTTAGCTCCTCCATAATGGGTGAGGGGCCACTGGGTGGGCGCCTCTTGCCGTTATGGATGAGCCGCCAGGCTCGGACAGGCCTATAGGGCAATGCCTGTACCAAAAATGTAAAATGCTAGTTTGGGCCAATCAAAATGGGCCACCATTTTGGCCAATGTGGACCATTTTGATGAGTTACTTAACTATGCAGTTAGTAATGTTGACCATTGTTGCTGAATATATCACAATTTACTTACATTTTAACACAAAGCACCCCTTTGGGTACTATTGAAACAGTGGGCTTCATAACTACTCTGGCGGTAGCTGTGCCGGTAAAACCGGCACGGCTGCCACTGGAGTTGCATCTGGGTCTGGCACCCGCGAATGGGCAATTACTAGGTCATGCCGAGTTAGGCGGACATGATAATTGCCCTTTCGAAGGTGCCGGTAGATCCCCATTCCCATTTGAGCCCCATATGGCTCAAATGGGAATGGGGAGCTCGGATGCACCGGCACCGTTAATAACGGTGCCGGTGCATCCGACGAGCTGAGGTCAGACCTGGCGGGGGCTGTCAAGCACCCACGAGCACAACTCTTACTATGGCGGAACGGTAGCAACGGTGCCGGTAGCTTACCAGCACCGTTGTTACTGGTCCGCCATAGTAGTAATGAGGCCCAGTCTGTGACTAAAGGAATGAATATCCATTTACAACTGTGGGCCACTTTTTCATTGTTGCCTGAGACAGTTTCATGCTTCAGCCCGCCCATGTGGGCCACCCCTGCCCATTTCTTCCAATCTAAAAAAAAAAAAAAAAAAAATCTTTTTTCATGCTGAGCTCTCAGGGCCCCCCTGGGATGCACCCGCGGACCCCTAGGGGGTCGCGACCCACAGTTTGAATACCACTGTCTTAGACAAAGGAGGACATGAGCACACAAACCTTGAGATGGCACTGCCGAGAGCCCTATGGTAAACTACATGTCTCTTCAGAAAACGTTTGTCAAAATCACAGATATATATGTAGAGGGATGATGCTTAATTGACAATTGGGGTCGGCAACTGTAAGAAAAGAGGAAGAGGACTGGGGAGTGGTCAATATAAAGAGGAATTACTTGTCAATAGAGAGAAATGAATTTTGGGGGTCGTAGTTGTATATGGACCCTTAAGATTCGAACCATTTTTGTTGCTTACTGCTGTTTAAATTTGCAGCATGATAGGTAACCTCCATGCCATGCCATTGTTAGGCAGAAACCTGTGCAGTTCCCTCTGGGACCACTGCAAAAGATTTAGGACTACAGGTGTTTGGCAGTAAACCCACTTGGTAGCAGTCTGTACCACACAGATTCACTTGGTAGATGTGGCTGAGCAGTCAGACTTCCCTCAAGAAGAGTTAGGCATTATACAGAGTATTCACAATAGGTCAAGAGAACACAATAGAACAAGTAAACACTGACCAGGGCTTGGTGTAAAAGAGATCTAATTATTTATTTAAAACCACATATAGAAAAACACACAGGCACTAATAGTAAGCAATCCAAAAACACGGTCACTAAAAGATATACACTCCCTTAAAAGAATATTAGACAAGCCTTAAGTAAAGCCCCCACTTATTTTCAGACAGCAGTGAGCGCTTAACGTAGATGGCACTCTAATAATTCGTTTTAAAAAGGGAGAGCAAAGCAGAGAATAAATTGAAACAGATCCCAACACTTTCGCGAACATAACAAGAGAGGAAGGCAAAGTAACACCGTGAGTTTTAGAGTCAGTAGGCCGGATCCGCTTTAAGGGGATCCAAACGAAATGTATCCAAGGTCACACGGTTGCAGTGCACAAAAGTCTTGAAAAGGTTCAAAAAGAGTTGGACCAAAGAAAGAGAACAGTTAGAGGGTCAAGGCGGCCAGCCCAGTCCAGAAGGTTAAGGGGTTATTATTACCTTGTAGCAATCTTTAGAAAGGGAGGCCTGGCGGACACGGTACCTTAAAGTGGTGAAAATACTCCAGCGGGGGCAGTTGTTCCTGGCAGCGGATGCAAGTCGGAGCTTCGTCCGGGGGAAGAGAAGATCTCGTCGGGGAGGAAGACAGGAGTCCGTTGCACTGCCAGGTAAGAAACCAGCCGCGGAGTTTCTCAGGTACAAGGAGCGGTCCGTAGATTCGCGGTCCAGTGGTAAGTGGCTATCTGGTTGCCGGGGTGCTTGGCACGGGCAATTCGACCACAAATCGGTCTGCGGTGCGAAGAAAAGAAGGTCAACTGGTTGTGCCCACCAGTCAGGAGAAGAAGCCTCTCCAGCCGGAAGATCTTCTCTGTCGTCGGGAAGTGGTGAGTCGGTTCCGCAGGGCTCCACCGGTGGTGTAGTCGTGGTAGGTCGGCTCAGCTTCTCCCTCGTCGGATTCTCAGGTCCTGGGGCGACTTCTGAAGTTCCAGTCCCCAAAGCCCTGCTTTTATGCAGCATACCCCCATTCACTCAGCCCAGCTGTCAATCAAACATGCTAAGTGGTGAGCCGGCCGGCTCACCACTTGGGCCAATCACACAAGAGTGCGACTTGAGTTACCAAGGTAACTCAGTCCAGGGTGCCTAAACCCCCTCCCTCGCCCCCTGTGGTACCCAGACAGAGAGGCACCACTTTTGGAGGATTCTGTGGAGAAGCCCGCCAAAAAGTGGAACAAAGGGCTCGACTTGGGTTGGAGTCACAGAAGAGAACACAAACGCCATTTTAGATTCGAATCCTGGCAAAAAATACCAACCGGCGAATTAACCTCTTAAATGCCACCGACAAGCCGGCTCGTCGGTAAAAACCGCTCCAGGTTGCCATCGACGAGCCGGCTCGTCAGTGGCACTTAAGGGGTTAATGACGGGGGAAATGTTGGGTGGGTTTTGCGGTGGATACCGCGATTTAAAAAAAAAAACCCCCATGGCACTGGGGGGGGACAACAATGGCACTTAAAGGGTTAATATTAAATAAATAAACCGCCAGTATGTTCGAGGCTATGAGAATTAAATAATTAAAGTTGGTAGCCTCGAACAATGGGAAAATCCCATAGGGAAATATTCGCGGTCGAAATATAAAAAGTAGTTTCCACTGCCACCAGCCAAAACTCGATCAGGGGGTACGGAGACGTGCCCCCTCGACTAACAGACCCCGGGGCACTCGAATTGCCCGGACCAGTACGTCCACAATATGATGGTTTGTTCTGGTTTCTATTAATAATTTGGGACTAGCAAAGCCAATGGTGACTTTACATGCCCTGGGAGACAGTAGTCAGTCCCAGGGTATGGAGTCTATGGTGGGGTGTCACTATGACACCCCTGTGTTACTGCACAGAGGGTGCTGTGTAACACGCATTGTAAAAACACATGAGACCCTATGGAGTAAAGGACCCCATAGCCCATAAAACACATTAACAGTCAAAGGAACACCATAAACATGTCCAAGAGTGGGAGAAAAAGAGTCTCACTCTTGGCAGGAGAAAAAAAACAAACTCCAGAAATCCAGCAAAGCTGCTGGGGGACTCACTAGGTTAGGAAATTCAGCCTAAAGAGAGAATTCTCCCCAACAGCCATGCTATAGAATGTTGTGGTGTATTGGCAGCTGAGCTTACATTGAAGCTATATTCCTGTGAGTTTTCCCTCAATCTGACCTTCCTAACTGCACAACGGCGTCCCTAGTTCTGCATCATGTGTTGCATGTGGCCATTAGGCACCTCTTGATGTATGTAATATTTTTGGGAGTTGTTTAGTACAAAATGCAGCACCCTTAAGTTTGTCAAATGGTCCATCAGAATGGCATGTGGATTCATTGGCCTGCGCCGCGCTGATAGGAAGCAGGGGCTCTCTAGTCCCTGCTTCCTTGTTCCTGTGAAGTGCAAAGGGTCGGCTCCATTGCAAAGAACGGTTCCGGTTGCACAGCGGGAATTGATCCTTCATCCTGCGGTGTAACAGGAACATTTATTTCTGAAAGAAATAATTTCTTTCAGAAGCTTCTGGAGGCAGAACCCTCCTCACCCAGGACATGGTGTGGCAGGGGCCCCTGCACCACGGTGGCTGCGGGGGCACCTGCTACGCCAGTGTCCACCCCCCTCTGCCGTCTTAATCTCTGGATTTGAAGTCTCTTGTTGCTCTTGGGGTTTTCTACTTCCAAGATGTAAAAAACGGATGCCCTTTGTTGACCAAGGCCCTAGGTTCCAACGGCAAGAGGACTCCACCCCTCACACACTTCCGCCACTGATCACTGCTCTAGTCTCACACCCCCACACCAGCAGCTAATCAGGTTGCCGCAGAGCGGACTTCAACTAATACACCATGAAAGCACACACCTTTGGAAGAAGCACACACCCAAGTTTCTCTGCCACTAAATACTTGTGCTCGCAACCCCACCACAGGCTTCACGTCTGCTTTTACCTGAAACAGCCCCTGCGATTCCCTGTTTCTTTGAAAGGCTGTGTCCATCAAGGAAACAAAAATGGCATAGCTGCTCTATTCTTGACATGACCATTACATTATTGAAAGGAACAGACATGAATGCTGTGGGCTGCATGGATTTTCATGTAGGTGTTTTGGTTCTTCACCGCCTCCCAGGTAATGCCAGTGGGACCGGTAGTTTAAAGAGCGGGCCGCCTCTACAGCAACACCCATAAGGAGGGTGGTCTTTATCGTATGTGTAGCCAGTTCTTTGCGTGCATCTGCTGGTATAGCAGTGTAGAAGAATGCCATTGCTCTCAATTTACATGACATGGTCAATTGGTCTCGGCCTGGGTGATCTCTGTGTGTCTTGAAGCTCTTTTTCTTAATCTAATGACTGTGTAAAAAACGTACCGTAATTGTTCCTTTTATAAAAGGGAATCAAGACGTTATAGTCTGGGTTCGAAATTGCTGCGAGCTATTTAGCTCCTCCTGCTTCTGGTCTTTGGCTTCCAAGGCCAAATGGTGCCATAAAAATACGTTCTGTACTTGTGAAATGAGTATAAAGAAGTATTAGAAACATCTAGAAGACATTAAAATTATTATGAATCGTGTATAAGGGATACGTTTGCATCTCATGTGGCAGTTAGATTTGTGTCACGCTTTCTACTGGCTTCTGGCTCGATACCCAGGAGCTGGCTCCAGCTTCTGCTGTTGGAATCTTAAATTCAATCCCTGTTCTAATGAATCTTTATGGTAATGCTAATGTGGATGTTGACAATTCATGGCCTAGTTGCTTGCAGAGATATTGACTGTGCAAGAGCTGTGCTGATGTAGCGTGGTTGATGTTTCTCTGAGTGCAGTGATGTTGGGTTACTGGGATTTATACCACGCACCAATTTCATTTGCATGGCCCGCAGGCGCTCTGGTGGATCAGCAAAACAGGTGGGGTGGGGGGGAGGGGGGCAGTACTGATGAAGCCCACGGCTCGAGCCTGTTTGCCCTTTCCAAACATCTCTGTTTACCGAGCAAGACCACCATCCCCCCGCGCCCCTCCCCCTCACCAATCATGCCTGCTGATGTCATGCACTCGCTAAGGATGGGCTGCTTTGGGTTTAGCTCTAGCGAAGGGTCCGCGGAAAACTCGTTGTCACTGTGGTCCGTGGACTGCTTTCATGCGAAATGCCTCACTGACGTGCGTCTGTTTACACCAGTGCCAAACTACTTTGGAGAAAGAAAATGTTAGTGTTAAATACTGTACTAGTTTGAGATAAAAAAGCGGCCTTGTATTTATAAACCTCTGAGCATGGAGTATTCTTTGCAGAATCAATTTCCTGCACTCACAGTCGAAATGAACTTTAAGTTATTAGACTTCCATTTTGAATGTGTTCGAAATAGTATGTAAAGTGAGTGGAGAGGCTGCCCCTTGCTGCCAACAGAAATTGCGTCTGGCGTTACCCCGTAATGTCTTGTGTCACTGCCCGCCTCTCAATATTGAGTGTTCTGAATGTTTAATATCTTGAGATTTGATATATAGCTGTCACAAACTTCAATCTAAAATTTGAACATTTTGACAAACTCTGTCGGTGTGTGTGGGAGGGGGCTGTTTAAAACAGGGCAGTTATTAATTTGAATGTTCATTTAAACAAAATGTAATTGCAAAATGCAAAAAAATACCATGCCACCGATTTAGGGAATTTATAATTGAAACGTTAGTACGTTGAAACAGCCTGCATACGCACGCACGCCTAATAAACAAAGCCTGCCGATGTCTAATCCCCCACACTAGCGTGAGATGGGGGTTTAGATTCTATAAAAGACAAGGAGGCGAGTATTATGCATTTCAATCTTTACTCTGAACCACAGCAGCAAAGAATAAAAAACTTTATAAACGAAATTTTTTTAAAAAAAAACCCACAACGTTATAACAATGCAATGGGAAACATCCCAGTCCAATATGGTGGGCAGGTCATGCCCTGGGGGTAGCCAATAGGGAGCGAGCCAGTCCCAATATAGGTCCATTCCTTTAGTAGCTCCCCCTCTTTCTGACGCTGATCTGTCTCACACGACCACCGAACACCTTCTCCACGTGGAACGAAGAACAAACTCCCATGGAGACGCCGGGGTTGAAACCTTCTGCAACCTGGAGCTCAATCTCCCACTTCCTCTTGCATCGAAGTCATCAACTGCCCTCTGAAACAACAACCGACACCAGTAAGGGTGGGTGGGTGGTATAATACTCGCCTCCTTGTCTTTTATAGAATCTAAACCCCCATCTCACGCTAGTGTGGGGGATTAGACATTCTATGGCAAGACAGGAGGCTCATATTATGCAAGTTCAAAGCCCTTGCATTACATTCACCACTACATGGGCAATACGCTTATGGTAAAATGTCTTAAAAGTTGATTCCCTTGACCAGTCAGCTGCTTTTAGGATCTGTTCCAAACTACCCCCCAGAAAGGCTGCTTTAGAGGCCATAGAGCCTCGGACTGAGTGGGGACCAAAAGAGGAAGTGTCAACCCCCGCCTCCCGCATAACCCATTTGATCCATCTGGCCAAAGTAGAAGGGGAGACCGGCTTATGGGGTTTCCTGTAGGAAATCAGCAGCTGAGAGGTATTGGGAGGTCTAAAACCTTCAGTTATAATCTCAAAACATTTCAAACAGTTGACCACACATAGTTTACAATCTTCAGGAAAAGCTGGATAGGATATCGAAGAAGTCATGCATTTAGTCCTTCGTGAGATAAAGAAAGTAACCCCTTGAGGGGTGAACATCTTATTATCCACATCAAGAGCACTGATATCAGAGACCCTTTTAATAGACACCAGACATAGTAACATAGCAAGTTTGGCAAATAACTGCTGCAGGGACAGTTCCTCATTAAGAGGCCAGGACCTGAAGAGCTGCAGCACCACATTAACATCCCAAAGAACCGAATATTTCGGTTGTGGCGGAACCTTAATACGGATAGATTTGAGGGCCCTTCGGACTAAAAAGTGTCTACCCACTGGTTCCCCTTTAACCAAAAGATGACCGGCTGAAATAGCCGAACGAAAACCATTAACAGTTCTGTAGGCTTTCCCTTCCTTAAACAATTCTACAAGAAAATTAACCACCTCTACAGGAGGGGCAGAAACGGGATTGAGGTGCCTAGCCACACACCAGCTAACCCATCTGTTCCATGCTGTGGAATACCCTGCCTTAGTAGAGGGCGCCCAGGAGTCCCTGATGACCGCCAGAGTCTTGCGAAAGTCCTCTGAAGCACCAGGAAGAGCTGAAATCTTCCAAGCCATAAGGGCAAGGTGTCCCTGCAAGACCAACTCGTGAGGGAGACCCTCCGGATCCACTAGCAACTTGGGATCGTGAGGGAGAAGACGGGGAATATCTATTGCCAATTCTAGAAGGGCCGGGAACCAAACTTGAGAGGGCCAAAAGGGGGCAACTAGAACCAGAGACACCGCCTGAGTGCGAACCTGGACCAGAACCCGGGCTATCATAGCAAAGGGAGGAAAGGCATACCCCAACTGACCCGACCAATCCTGGAGGAAAGCGTCGGTGGCTAGAGCTAACGGATCTGGTCTCCAACTGTAAAACCTGGGAACTTGACAATTCAGTCTGGAGGCAAACAAGTCTATCATCAGAGGACCCCAGAGGGACTCTATGCGGGCGAAAAGAGACCTGTTCAGCATCCAATCGCTCCTGTCCTGCAGGTGCCTGGAGTTCCAATCTGCAACCTCGTTGCTGACTCCTGGGAGGTATTCCGCTTTCAAGAGAATATCCCTGTCGAGGCAAAAATGCCAAAACTCTCTCGCCAAATCCGCCAAGACTTTGGACCTGGTACCCCCCAGGTGATTGATGTACCTCACCGCAGATATGTTGTCCATGCGGAGGAGAACACAACAATTCCCCTGATCCTTGAGGAGACTCCGAACAGCAAAATACCCCGCTAACAACTCTAGGCAATTGATATGGAGCAGTTTCTCTGACTCCGACCATTTCCCTCCTGTGGAGACCTGACCCAATCTGGCTCCCCAACCCGATCTGCTCGCATCTGACTCCAGAACGACATCCGGCGACGGGCCAAATATTGCCTTGCCATTCCAGGCCTCCATGTGCCTGAGCCACCACAGAAGTTCCAACCTGGCCTCTGGCGGCAATTCCACCATTTGGGAGTAAGAGAGACACTTGCGCAAATGCCTGGCCTTTAAGCGTTGCAGTGCTCTGTAATGTAGGGGAGCAGGGAAGATAGCCTGAATGGATGCCGACAACATCCCTACAACTCTGGCCAACTGCCTGAGGGAGATCCTCCCTCTCCTGAGGAGTAGACGAATTTCCTTCTTTATCTTGGACAGTCTGCTGTCTGGGAGAAGAAGGATACAAAGCTTTGAATCTATATTGAAGCCCAGAAATTGGATACATTGCGTAGGCTTCAATATGGATTTTTTTACATTTATCACAAAACCTAGATCCTGGAAGAGGGTCACAGTAAATTTCAGATGAGAACACAGAGTTTGACAATTCTGGGCCAGGAGCAACATGTCGTCTAGATAAACTATGATCCGAATCCCCCTGGACCTGAGAAGAGCCATCACAGGGCGCATGAGCTTGGTGAAACACCATGGGGCCGAGGACAGGCCAAACGGAAGGGATGCAAACTGCCACACTCGACCCCCCCACTGAAACTGAAGATACTCCTGATGTGGGGGAAAGACGGGAACCACTAGGTAAGCGTCTTTGAGGTCCAATTTGACCATCCAGTCTGCAGGGAGAAGAGTATCCCTGAGTAAATGAATTCCCTCCATCTTGAAGTGGTGATAAACCACACAAGAGTTGAGAGCTTTCAGGTTGATTACTGGACGAAACCCCTGGTCCGGTTTCGGAACTAGAAAAATGGTACTCTGGAACTGAGAGGCCCTGTAAGAGGCCGGGACTACCGCCCCTTTGGAGATGAGATCCCGTACCTCCCCATCTATAAGGGATTGTTTGACTTTGTCGAACACCAAAGGAAGGGGAATGGACAACTGGCAAGGAGGGGCATAGAACTCTATCTGATAACCCTGAATCGTTTGTAGCACCCAAGGATCCGAAGTGAGAGCCTCCCACTGTGGAAGGAACCTGGCTAGTCTGCCACCTGAACTTTTGAGGGAAAAAACTTTTAGCACCTCGGAAATTACCTGCTGGCCCTCTTGATCTTCCGGCTCCCCTGCCGGCACGTCCTCTCCAACTGGAGTTTTGTTGCGGATAGAACTGATTATGTGCTCCTCGAGCAGAGGAGGTATGGTATGCGCCACGGGGCGCAAACTGTGGGGGCGGGAGGAGCCCTGGGAAAAACGGCCGGAGGAGCGGGCCCTACCTCGTCCAGCCTTGTTAAAAACCTTTGGGGCAAAAACCTTTTTTATATTAGCCTGCTTTTTGTCCAGCGCTGTAAATGTGTGAACATAAGCTGACAAATCTTTCAGGAAAGAATCCCCAAACAAATTACCCTGAGCTGCAGGGCCACCTTCCCTCTCTGACATGTCTGCCAGTTTGGAATCCAACCTCATTAATAATGATTTCCTCCTCTCCCTACATATGGAGGCATTAGCATTGCCGAGCAGGCATACTGTACGTTGGATCCAACCCCTTAATGCGTCAACATCTATCGGGGTATTAGAGGACGCCGCCTCTTGTGCCATTTCAAAAATCTGCGTGACTGGACCCAGGATGTCCAACAGTCTGTCTTGACAACTACGCCACGCTTTATCAACCCCCTTCTTGGGGTCCTTCCCTTTCTGGGAAAGAAAAGCCGCCATAGACTGGTCTATTTCTGGCGCTAGAGCTACCTTGTCGGCGAGCAACGGTCTAGGGCATTCTGCCCGTAACTTATTACGATCCTCTTTGGCCATAGGGCGCCGGATCCAGAACTGGAGGAAAGAGGAAACCTCCTCAGAGGGTTGCCACTCAGCAGACCTGGGGTGTTGTATCAGGGCAGGATCAAAGAAAGGAACACCACTACCATCCAGCAGGGGACCCCCTTGAGGGACTACCGAGGTCATCTTCCTTTTTTGCCTCTTAGGGGGCGAATCAGAATCATCTGCACTGTCAGAGGATGAGACATCAATAGGGGGCTCCACCGGCGCGAAAGGCGCGGGGGCCGGCCAGGGGGTGGAAGAGATAGGTCGAGATTCTTCCCACCCGCGCTTTAAATTACCCTTAGGGGAAGCAATAGGAGATATGGCCACTAGGGGACTGAGTTGTCCCTGGGTATGTTTAGTTTTAACCTTACATTTTCTGGGTGCCTGGGACTCCACAGATGGGACAGCGTCCTGGGAGGGATGAAAATCCGCAATGCGGGTAATTAATTTGTCAAAGGCTGACGCCAAAGTATTATTCAAATTAGATAAAGCGGAGTCCAAAGAGGACTGAATAGCTTGAGCCACTAAAGGCTGGGAATGACAGGCTTGATCCCCAATGTTTTCAAGTACCTTCTCACTTGAGTGCTGGCATCTGTAGAGGAGGGAAGCATTCCTTTGTCCATGACAGCACCAATTTCTTTGGTAAAAAAGAGATATATATATATATATATATATATATACCGTTATTTAAACACAGCCGGGTCAAAGCTGCACTCACACAAGCCGAGCAGGCTGTAAGGACTCAAGTTAATAGTGTGCCACAAACCACAGGTAAGGGCCACCAAGGCAGAACATGGGCAGTGTCTGAATTCCCACAGACAAACACGCGAGCAGCGTGTGAGGGCAAAGAAGCAAAATTTTTAAACCTACAACAACTGTAACACTGTTACTAATTTATAAAAGAAAATGGAACATATTACGAAAAAAATAAAAATATAAATTTTTTTGTGGCGGAGAGCAGGCACGAACTGCTAAACCTGCCTTTCACAAGGCAGCACGCTTACTGCGTGAGCCACAGAGCTCCCTAGGCTACAAAGCAACAACAATGTGAGTGAACTCCACGCTCGAATAAATCACCTCAGGCGAACGCGGGCGAGATAAACAAACGCTCCGCTTGCCTGAGGAAAGTCACAGCATATACAATGTATCAAGTAAAAGAAACGCGTTCTCCCAAACGCTGCTCCCTGAAACCAAGTGATATAATTAACACTTCAAAGCACACAGTCCAAGAGAAAACCAGAGGTGTGACTTAGCTTGTGGGTCAGCAGCAAAGAAAGAGGGGGAGTTACTAAAGGAATGGACCTATATTGGGACTGGCTCGCTCCCTATTGGCTACCCCCAGGGCATGACCTGCCCACCATATTGGACTAGGATGTTTCCCATTGCATTGTTATAACGTTGTGTTTTTTTTAAAAAAAATTTCGTTTATAAAGTTTTTTATTCTTTGCTGCTGTGGTTCAGAGTAAAGATTGAAATGCATAATATGAGCCTCCTGTCTTGCCATAGAATCCTCTGTAAAGTAACTGTGGTCGTGCATTTGTGTACAGCGTTTGTTCTGTGGAGCATTGGAGGCAGTCTGGTTCATAAGAATCAGATCCGGCTTTCACATCCGGTTTCACATCTTCTTTCCCAGACATAATTTGCACCCTCTCCCCTCCTCCCCCAAGGCGGCCCAGCCTCACATTTTGAAGACCCCTGCCCGAGAGTATTATGGTCTGCAACCTTTGTAGGCACCTCCTCTGAACCTCAGAGCACTCAGGGGGTGGGGGTGTTTCGGGAAGCACCCACCCTCTTGGACTTGGCTACCTCTGGTAGTATGAACTAAATTAATTGGCTAGTTGTGAATGGAGGGATCACAATCCTCACCTGCAGCCTGCCGTGATTGCACTACCCCACCTCCCCTTTATTTTCAACCCCTGTTAGCATTTTCAGAGGTTATCACTGCATGCGACACAAAGCATAATAAAGCAACACACAGCAGTGAGGAAATGCTTAATATAGCAAGTCTGTAATAGGCCAGTGCTGCTGGGAAGAGCTAATTTACTGTAGTGCTTTGCAAAAGGGCCCTGTTATGTTGTGCAGTCTTCCGCGGAGGCAGCACAGCCCCTACATCTGTGCAGTGTTAAGTTCCCCATACTCCGGACTGCTTTTTCTCATTCATAAAATCATGCTGCCTTGCACCAGTGCTCGTATATATTACTGTTATGGGCCTTAGGGCGTGCCGGGGCCTCGCTCGCACACACACACACGCATACATGCAGGCATGCAGAGAGTGGACGCCGGAGACGTGTGCCTGCTCCGGTCGCCGGCGCGAACTGCCGGCGCACCGCATTTAATAACATCCGCGCATGCGCGAGCCTCGATGTGGCTCGCGCATGCCTATACAATTGAAATTGCTACGCAACATCCCTCCTTTTCCCCCCAAAACAAAACAACATTTTCAAACATGGGGCCCATCATAACGTTCACAATACCGCTGCCTTAATTAAGAGGTAGGGTCCATGATGAAGTCTTTGAACCTCAGCGGTGGCTTGCGCCCCGCCCGGCTCGGGTACCTGCGTGCTCCGGCATCTGGGTCCTCGGGTGCCGCCGGAACCTCTGGCGGCCCATCGTCTTCCACCGGCACTCCCGTACTCGGGTCGGGATCATCTCTGACGGCTGCTCCAGGGGTCTCAGGTTCTATGCGCTTGAAGAACGAAACATTTCTGGTCACAGTCCCTCTTGCATTGGCGGCCGTGACCATCGACCCTTTGATGTGGGTCACGCCCAATGGTTGTGGTTCATATGGCAGTGATAGCTTCCTTTCCGGCTTCCTGTTGCGCACCAGCACGGTGTCTCCTATTGCGATCGCCCTCTCGGGTAGTCTCCGCCGTGCGGTCTCTTTCTCATTCAGAGTGGCCCTCGCTGTGCGCACTTTGCTGTTGTCGATCTCTCCTGGTGTCCTCCCTTCCACTTCGGGTAGTAGGCCTCTTGGTATTCTTTTGAAAAGGGCCTCTACGGGGGCCGCTCCGGTGGACTGATGTGGGGTCGTGCGATATTCTCTGAGGAACTCGACCAGATTTCGCCTGAGATCTTCTCCCCCATTCACCGATATGCGGAACACTTTGTTGAGCGTTCGCATAAAGCGCTCCACCTCGCCATTTGCTCTCGGCCATAACGGTGTTATTTTGCGATGCTTTGTCCCCCTGTCCTCGCAGTATTGAGCAAAACGCTGGCCCTGAAACGGTGACCCGTTGTCCGAGCAAATTTCGAGAGGGAACCCATGTGTGGCGAATATTTTTTCCATTGCCAGAATGGTGTGATCGCTGGCTGTGGATTCGACCAATCCACCTCTGGGTATCGTGACCACTGGTCTGTCACCACCAGAAAGTATAAGCCTCGGCCCGTGGACCCGAAGTCTGCGTGCACTGTCCCCCATGGGCGGTCACTCCTCTCCATGGCATGAATGGGTGGCGCCTTCTCCACAGGGCTGGCGGCTTGACATGGGATACAGGCCTTCACAAAATTCTCCACCCTTCCTTCCAGATCTGGAAACCAAACTTTCAATCTGAGCCGAGCTTTCATCTTGGCCATTCCTTGATGTCCCTTGTGGGCTAGCTGTAGGACTTTCTCAACCAGCACTCCCGGTATTACGATCTGGTGCCCTCTTAGCAGTATTCCATCATCCGCCACCGACAATTCGTGGCGTGCCTTCCAGAGTGCTTGTAGATCTCTTTGAGCTTCCACGGTCCTTCGGGAGTTGTCAAGGAGGACCTCCCGCCATTGCCCTGTTTCCACCGCGTCTTTTATTTTCCGGAACGCTTCGTCATTATTGGACTCCTCTGCAATTTCCTGACGCGTCAGGGCTACAGGCAGTGCTGCCTCCACAACTAGATGTACAGCTTCCACGCAGTCCGGCACCTCCAGTGAGTCCCTGGGCCTCCCGGTGCCCGGATGGCGCGACAGGTAATCCGCCGGGTGTTGTGTCCCTGGTCGATATAGCAATTTGACCCCATATTCCATGAGGGCCAGCATCCACCTTTCTATGCGTGGAGGTGGTTTGGACGATGTCCCAGACAGTATGGGGATGAGGGGTTTGTGGTCAGTTACCACCACAACTGGCTTCCCTAGAATGTAGATTCTGAAATGTTTACACCCCCACAGTATGGCCAAGGCTTCTCGCTCTATTTGGGAGTAACGCCTCTCTGTGTCGGTCAGGGCCTTGCTGGCATAGGCGATGGGCCTCAAGGTCCCTTGCTGGTCTGCTTGCATGAGGACTGCTCCCAGCCCTACCGGGCTAGCATCAACTACTATCTCCGACTCGCGACCGGGGTGGAAGTATGCCATTGTTTCTTGCTCCGACAGGGCATTTTTAATGGCAGTGAACGCTCTTTGTTCCTTCCCTGTCCATGTCCACGCTACATCATTTCTGGTGAGCGCCCTCAGTGGTTCCGATAGGGAGGCTAGATCTCGGATAAAGCGGCTGTAATAATTGACCATCCCTAAGAAACTTCTTACTTCGGCTGGGGACGCTGGTGGGGATGCGTCTCTGATGTCTTTCACTTTCTCCGGATCCGGGGAAATCCCTCCAGCGTGAAATATAAACCCGAAAAAATTCAAGCCTGTCCTTCAGAAATTCGCATTTCTCCTTATGTAGGGTTAAACCGACACTGCACAGTCTCTCCAGGGTATGCTCGAGGCGCTCCAGGTGTTCCGCTTCTGATTTCGCAAACACTAGGATGTCAAATGACATGTTAATGACCCCTTTTAGTCCTGATAGCGCCCCCCTGATGGCATTCTGAAAGACCTCTGCTGCAGACGAGATCCCGAAGCTAAGTCTTTTGTATTGATACAACCCCTCATGGGTCGTAAAGGTCGTAATAAACCTGGACTCGGGGTGGAGTTCCAACTGGTGGTAGCCTGACCTCAGGTCTAGCTTTGAGAAGACCCTGGCTCCCTGGAGCTCACCTACAATGTCATCTAGGGTTGGTGTGAGATGGCGTTCTCGTTTGATTGCTACATTGGGCAGCCTCATATCTACGCAGATGCGTACTGCCCCTGGTTGTTTCGGCTTCGGGGCCACCACAATTGGGGAGACCCAGGGAGTGGGTCCATCTACTCTCTCTATAATGTCCTTGTCCACCAGTGACTGTAGTTCTTTCACCACCTGTTCCCGGAGATGAAAAGGCATACGCCGATGTTTCAGCGCAGTCGGCCTCACAGACTCATCTATGTGCAACTGTATGGGCTCTGCCTTGAGCTTTCCGATGCCAGTGAATATCTTCTCAAAACGCTGTAGTAGGCGGTCCAGATCAGTGAAGTACACAGCAAGGGTGAAGTGTACGATGTTGAGCGCTTCTGACGCGGCACAGCTTAGGAGCGAGTGGGGGCTTACGCTGGTGACGAAAAACCTCTCCTTTATTCTGTTTTGACCATGAGAGACCGGGGCCACAAACACTCTTTGGATGGGAAGAGGTGTGTCCCCTCCGACTGCATAGATTCGCGCTGTGGAATTAGTCAGCCTTGGTGGGCCAGGAAGAGCATTGTAATGTTTTGTTGCAAGTACGCAGACGGACGCCCCAGTATCTATGAGGACCGGAGTTGGCATCTCACTAATGTTGACGGTGCATTTGGGTTGTCGGTGGTCCCCAGGGCCTTGCGCAATGCTTGAAATGAAAAATATTTCTTCATCTTCCTCCTCCTCTTCCGCGATATTGAGATCTTGCATGCCTTGTTCGACAGAGGAAACGCCCCTTACTCTTCCAGCGACACCCCTGCCGACTCTCTCTGGTCCTCTCAAGACCGTAACTGGCGTTGTCGCCCTGCACACTCTCGTATAGTGTCCCGGTGTGCCACATCGACCACAGGTCCTTGACTTTGCTGGGCACTCTCCCGCATGCGGCAGATCGTATCCACAGTATGAACACGATGAGACATTCCCTTGCGTCGTGGGCCCTTCACTTCTCTTTGGTGTCCATCTTGCCTTCCCCATGGCTGAGCGTCCTATAGCGTATGCCTCTTCCTCCTTCCTGGAGCGTGTAGCAGCGTCCGTTTTCGCCCCTCTTGCCTCCGCCAGTTCGTACGCTCTCCCCATGTCCAGAATTTGCTGCAGAGTCAGCCCGGGCTCTCTTAGCACTTGTCTCCTCAGTTTACCTCAGCAGCAGCCTTGCAGCAGTTGGTTACGAACCATTTCTTCCTCATTGACCCATCTGCAGGAGCTCGCTAGTTGTCTCAGACGAGCGCAAAACTGGTCCAGTGATTCCTCTTCCAATTGTTTCTCCGCACCCATGACAAACCTGTCAAAGTCAACATTCGCCATAGGAAGGAAGTGGTCATGGAAGGCTTGCTTGACCGCATCATAATTCGCTGCTGGAATGTTGAGTGTGTCGTAAATGCGTTGAACCTCGGTCCCTGCAGAATAGACCATGATGGCAATCTTCGCCTCATCTTCCGTTTCCCCCGAGCCTCTAAAAACATTTCCAGCTTCTTAACCCATGTGATCCACTTCGGCCCTAACTTGGATGGGGGGCCCGTGGTGTCAAATTCCGGCATAGGGGCCAGAGTACTGTGCATTCTGCGAAGTATTGGGGCGACAGCATTTTCTTCTTCCTCTCCTTCTTCCCCCATAGTGTACTCACAGTGGTCCTTGTCTGGTAAGAGCCGAGGTAACTGGTGGTCTTCAGAGTGTAATCACACTCTCGTACTTGTCTTTACCACAACCCTGTGGTGTCTGGGCTGTGGTGGTTCCAAAAATTTCTCTGGAGCAGTACAGGAGGCAGATGGCGCACGAGCACCCTCTCGGGCCGCAACCACTGCACTCCGCGTGTAGAGAAGAGAAAAAGAAAATGGCCGCCGGCCGTTCGCGTGGGCCAGTGTGCATCCGATTGATACACAAGCAGCAGCGTCCCTTCACTCCGATGCCGTCGGAGCGGAGGATGGCTCCGTGTCCGCCTTCGTCGCCAGTGTTATGGGCCTTGGGGCGTGCCGGGGCCTCGCTCGCTCGCACACACACGCATACACGCATACATGCAGGCATGCAGAGAGTGGACGCCGGAGACGTGTGCCTGCTCCGGTCGCCGGCGCGAACTGCCGGCGCACCGCATTTAATAACATCCGCGAGCCTCGATGTGGCTCGCGCATGCTTATACAATTGAAATTGCTACGCAACAATTACCTGCCACCTACCGAGTAACTCCAAACCTCAACAAACTCAGGTTTAGACCTGGGACCCTCTCCACATGACTGAACAAAGAGTTTTCTTATCGCTGTTCCACTGCGTGCTCCGATGCTAAGGCTGTGTGTGGCACAGGCATCTGGCGATGTGCACTATTCCTCTGGTAAGGAGTGAGTCCGAGCGACTGTAGCGAACTAAATACGTGCCACTAAGCGAGCCAGCAGTATAGGACCCCACGTGAGCAGTCCACAGGGAAAGCAGCTCTTTTTCTCAATGACATCTTGGGTCATTGGAACACCATGCCATCTTATGTCAGATAAGTTGCAAAGCTGTTCATATGACGCAACAAATGAACAGCTGTTGCTTCTCACAGCCACCCGTGAATCATATCTGTGCATCCTACTTAATGTTGCTCCATCATGTGTTGTAGGGGCGACATTGTTATTTATTGATCATTTGTAACTCATCCGTGCAACTCATTAGTAACTTCCAAATAGTAGATGGGTTAAAAATGACAGAGGTGCCTGGGGCAGTGCTTTGGCAAGAGGTACAGGAAGTGCTAGTTGGAGGTTGTGCTCAGACCGACCTTTAAGGAAATGGGGAAAATCCTGAAGACCCTGCTTGACCAACCTTCGCGGACCAATTGGAGAAATATATTTTAAAAAATACGATATACCATAACAGTTTGCAAAATAACTATTCCACACAACCCTGTCCCTCCCTCTGGTGCTATTCCAACTGTTGGTTGCAAAAAGTATGAGTTGTCATTAGCAAGTAAGAATTATTTTCATTTAGGTGCTAGGCGTATTATTTGTCTTGCCCAAGTAGAACCCTGCTTTAACTGTGATTACAGAGACAGGATGGCATTTTTAGGCGTGGCCAAAGTCTAGGGCATTTTTTCCTGGCATTGATTGAGAGTCAGAGAGTTCCAGATGATGTGGGTTTGGAATTTGGATTAGCCACCATTTTAAGGAATTTTGAGACGTTATGCAACATGGAGTTTGATGTGAAGGTTGTAAATGATTTCAATCCGGCACACACCCAAATCAACGCCTAGCATGTAGTGCACAAATGAAATCCTTATTTATTTTTGTCTAAAGGTTCATTATTCTGAAGGATATACCACTCGTATCACACCCTTCTTCTGGAAACTCCCCCTCCCCCCCCCGTCACACTGAACCAGGAACCAGGCAAAGGTAAATAATTATTTATGTATTTCAGATTGAATCACAATATGTTTTAATAGGTACACAACAATCACCAATGTGGTGATGTAACACTGAATAATCTCTTTAATACACAAAGAGTAAGTAGTGGGCAAAACAATTCAGCACAGAAAATAATACTTTTGTGTTGGTTCAGATCTGATAGCACTGTGGTTAAAGGTTCCCCCTGCACACCCCTCAGCCCCCAATATGTAATGTAAAGGGATAGGGGGAGAGAACAGGTTTCAGGAATGGCAGGATTCAAACAGAAGACCAATCCCACTTTCCCCCAGCAAACACAAGATAAAAACGGAGATGACTATCCAGCTGTCAGAATGGAATTTCAGATTGTCTTTAGAATGGACTAGGCAAAAACACCAAATATGGTCAAAATTGCTGAAATTGTTATAAATTGTTATACATTCGTATGGGAGCCACTTTGGATAGTTGCACACAAACACAAGCAATGATTTAATCCCAAGAAAACATTTGAAAACTTAAAATTCAATTCGGAAGCAAATAAAAGCTGTTTTACACGTGTATACATTTCCCAAAACAAAAATTTGCCGCAAACGTTTCACTGCGCGATTATTCGCGATAACGGGTGAATCGCATTGATTTGAATACAGTTTTAGGTGTGATGGATAGATATGGATGTTAGCTACATGCAGAAGTTGAAATTTGGTTTCCATCACAAAAACTGAGGGAGTTGGACATTTTAGTAGAGGTCGTTTTTCGAGATGGGCACAAGAAAGGAAAACAGAAATGCGCTTTTAAAAATGACAAATGGGTTGCTTACACTAAAGGATGACTGCGAACAAAACGAATACCACACAGGAACACAGTCTCTTGATCAGGGTGACTGCCTGCTAAGGAAACCCTCCTTCTTCAGATGAGAAAAGGATCGGCGCAGAGATAGTTTAATAATACTGGTTATGGAGGAAAGATAGGATGGGTTGGAGAGAGGTTTCAGACAATGCAAAGATGCTCCTCACAATACAGGTTCTGAATACAAGATAGGATGGGTCGAATATAATGCTAAGACCATGCAAAGTACATATGCTAGGGACACAATTCTTCCTATTGATACTCACTGGATACATTTTTAAATGGGACCGTCAGTTCTGGTCAGGGGATTGGATTGGTTTAGGAAAGACAGCTGGGCACGTCGGACTGGTCAGGATTTGCATGGCGCTCTGGTCACAGCACGACACAGGACCGGACAGGGTCAGCAAAGCGCTCTGGTCACAGCACGGCACAGGGCTGGACTGGATCTGCCCTTCTTGGTTCTGTGGTTATTTCTTTACAGCAGGCAAGCCGTAACGGCACAGCCCGGCTGTATTATGTTGCTTCCCCTTAGGCTGGTGGGGTTATGTTCTGGAATTTGAAGCCTAGCTGAGCATGGTTCAGCTAGGCAGTGGGCCCTTTTTGCTTTGCCAAGTTTCTGGAGTCTGGAGGAAGGAAGATGTAGAGTTCAGCAGCAGGGTGCTCTGTCAGCATCAGGATAGTGAGTGAATCTGTCTGTCTTATGTGTGGTGAGCTGTCCCTATTTATGCCATGAAATGCCATCATAAGTGGGGTGTGGGCCGGTTTAGCCTAAGCTTGCCCCTTTGAAAGGTGATTGGGTCAGAGTCTACTCTCTGCCTTGATAGGAGGAGAGAAACAGAGTGTCATCTTTATGGTGTGATTTTATGAGGCTGAGAATACACCCCTAACCCCTGGAACACAAAATCTACTTTTGGCAAAATACATATTTACACCTGTGCAACCTCTATAAGAATTACATATATATATTACATATTCTACATAGCAGCTATTCATCAAAACCCCATAGCTGTTGGATCTTGTCTCAGATTTTCACAGAATTCTGCCCTTTTCACTAGGAACACCATGTCCAATTTTCAATCAAATTTATGCAAGTGTGCGTGTTTAACATGGGAATGAGTGCATAAAGTTTCACAATTCTAGCGGAAATACATTTTGTGTAAAATCACATTTCTTGCCATTGCTGTCCAGAACCTGTCACACAGTTCTGGCACCTCTTCACCCTTGCATACAGAAATTGCATTAACAACTCTGTAATTTTTATATTTGTCACAATTTTAAACAGTAAGTTATCAGTCTTTTTTAAAATATGTTCTTTGTCCATGTTAAGCAACAAATGGTTGTTTTGCTCCTCCCCTTGGTCTCTTTCTGGAAGCCCAGGAGCCATCCCCCCTGTTTGCTCCTTGCAGAGGCCATTTATGACTGTCTTTACACTTCGAATTTCCTGCTCTGCAGCTCGTCATTGTTCCTTTTGCCTCTGTAGACCGATTTCTTTCCTACCCTGAAATTAACACTTCTCAGTGATTTCCTGCTGGGGGGAAATACCTTCCATCTGTAAGAAAAATCTGCTATTCCAGTTTGGCAGCTTTAGCCAGGTTTAAATTAATTGTTAACTCTATGGCCTTTTCCTTAGCACCAAACAAACTTGTTGGATCAAATAGCAGCTAGAATTCTCATTCAAGATTTTAAATCATGGGATCAAAACAATTACAATATGGGTTACTATCAGTAACAGGCCTCTTATATTGCAAACATTTGATTTTCAGTTTATACATGTTAAAGTTTAATCAGGCAGGCCCCTGACAGCTGTCATCCCAGCAGCCCTCTGCTGCACAGAGATTTTTGACAGATCCACAGACAGGCCACTTTTGCTGTGGAAATCTCTTTATGCAGCAGCCTTTCGAGACCTTGTTAGTTCACAATGATTTCTTAAACTAAGTGAATTGTAGCACCCAGCTAGATTCTTTGAATATTTAAAAGGTGTTCTGTGCCAGCATTCTGGAGTTTCAGCAAAAAAGTGATTTAAAGCAAGATTTGGAGTTTCATTTAGCAAAGCACTGCTTTTTCCTTCTGCACTCCACTTTCAATTGTTGTGGAGCCCAGTGACACATTTCAGAAGTGAGAGCTCTGCTCCACCACTGACAGCATGCGTAGCAGATTGACAGCCATCTTTTTGTGCGTTGTAAAGTGCAATTTTCAGGGGTTTTGGCGCGCGCAAAGGTTTTGCGGCCATTTTGCTGTTTCTGGCACCATCATAACAAAGTGATGAAGCATAGCAGATCAAACGTGGGTAAATACATCCCACAAGATCCTGCTTTTAGGAGAAGATGAACCAGGAGCATACATTGGTTTTGTCTTTTATTTTAGGCAAGAGGTAGCCTGCGAAGTTAGAAGTGGGCATGAAAATACAGATGCTGGGGTTTTAGAGGCATCTGGCTATTTTGTTGTGTATGACTAGGGGCTTGACAAAAGAGAAATGGTGGAGGCAGATGGCAAGGAAGTTGGCATAGCCAAGGCTTTTAATTATGAGGGCTTTATGGGATGAAATAATTAAATTGTCTAGTGGTTTGATACCAAATACTTTGTGATAGTTAACATTCACTCCTTATTACTGACTTACTTGTGAATATTGCTCCTGCTTATGGCAGTGATTTTAAAGCTTTCCTAAGGTCACCAACGACCTAATGCAAGAAAATTCACCTGGGTGAAAACATAATTGTATGTAGAAATATATATCGGTCTTGAAGGGTAAAATAAGTGCTGAGGGGGAAGGGTCGTGGTGTGTTTGTCCCCAAGGAAGCAAGATTGGTTGTTTACAGTGATATGGTTCTACATTTCTCCTGCTGATCGCTCAGAAGAACATGGTTAGCGTGACACCAACGGGGACATTTTGCTCCCCATGGCCTCTGGTGCAGAACAAACCTATGTGACATTAACTCTGTGTGTTGGGAATGTGTATAAAGGACCATTGTGGCACAACTTGAAGTTTAAAACAAGGGGTCATATGCAATGGGCATAACGTTCTAGTTCTCATCTCATGGAGTGGATGTTAGATTTGAAGCATGCAATATACTTGTTCCTCATTCTCCTGAGTTAGCACCTACTTACTGGGGAGGCCCGATATCCAGGTTTTTTGCTCCCGCTTATTAAATATTCATTTTGATTTTTGCAGTATTTACACCCGGGAGATGGGCACAAGCCAGCAGATATTATATGTAAATAAAAGCAAGTTCCACCATTTTTAGGCATTTCACAGTGAATAAAATGGGGTATCCTATATCTATAAATCTTTTTTTTCCTGAGAATCATTTAATCTTGTGCAGATTTCTTTTCAACAGATTTTTTTATGCGTTCACGATCCTAAAATACTATTTCAAGCATTGTTTCAAATGACAAAGGTTAGACAACTTCATCAGTAATCTGTTTAATGTTACAGTGAAAAGTCTCATTGAGACAACTGTCCAGCTGTAATTGCACGCATAGTTTGTAACTGGCATTATCTATACCTCACAGTGCATTACAATAATGTAAAAGTCATCTTGTAAGTGGAGAGATTTGCAGGCAAAACCTACATTTGTGCTTTTTAAAATCTGTATTCTCCATTTAGAGCTATAGTCCGCTGACAATTTAACAAAGAAACACATTGAGGTTTCCCGCAGTAAGTACTTGGATGGCCTTATGTAGCAGTTGTTCATAATATAATTTCATAGCCTCTAAGCGTTGCAAGAAAATGTTATTGGGCCTTCTAATAAAAGGGTTTTACAAGAAATATCGGTACTGTCCCTGCTTCCCTGTAAGAAAAGGAGTGAAACGGATTCAGTTTTCTATCAAAAGCAGGGCTCAAGAAAAAGGTTTTAAATTATGCACACTTTTTTTAAATGCCAGAAAGGCAAGTGTCACTTGACTTGTGCACAAGCGGTTTCTACAATTTGTATGTATTTTCTTGGTGTGTGGTTCTTTTAAGGGATGGGTTCTACAGGCAGACTTGCTCTGTTTTATTTAGAAGTGGCCTTTGTCTTAGCTCACAGTGAGGTTGACTGGTGATTTATGCATGTACCCAGGAGGCTAATTCAGCAGCATTTGAAACCAGCTCCTCCATTGGACTTTAAAAGCAATTACCAGGAGCACTCTTATCTCAGTGCTCCTCAATTTCGGTCCCGGACATTACAATGTATGGAAGTTTTTGCGGGTCTCAAAATTTATTTAGCTCAATCTAGCATTATGCCTTTAATTGATGAGGGGGATGCTGAATGCTGGAATGAGGAAATATTCAGTATTACCATAGAAAAATGCACAATGATATACATTGGGATTAAAATCTCTAGGGATCTTGCGGCCCTTTACAATCTTAATTATGTCCCGCTTGTTAAGATCAATTTCTGGAATCTGGCCGGGTAGACAGATTTTAGGAAGCCACCGTACTTATGATGAACTGAGAGCTCTGATTTAGGTAGTGTGGAGAAGGATCAAGGTTTAGTCTCAGAGTGTGAGTGGGGTCAGGGGCCCTTAATGAGTTCGGACAGTGAAGCACACAATAATTAAATTTAGACAGTTATACAAATATTTATTATATGTCTTAGGAACACACTGGAAAATGACACTAACAGGTAGTATTATCAAAACTCTGATGCAAATATATACAAGTCACCATAGGTTAAAATATGCATCAGATAACTTAGTCGGCTAAGCTGGTAATTTTAGATGCAGTCGGGGATGGCAAGCAAATCACAAGACAATATCTTGAGGTGCAAACCCTAATATAAATGGTGCCTTGTGCCCAAAAGTCATAGGGGCCACATATTATTCTCACCAGTATGTTGGCTCTGTAGGTAGGGTGCAATAGGCTTGTGTTGATGAGATGTTAAAATAATTTTAAAGTTCTGCAATAATTTTACCAGAGGTAAGTAAGTGTTCTCTTTTCTTGTTAGACCCAAGGCTCAATGAGGGGCAGGATACCCGACCCAGGCCTAACGACCAAAAGTAAGTGGAATGTAGTTGCGAGTCACAGGGACTTGTTCCCAATATTATCCTATGGATGACGGAGGAGGGGAGAACGGGCATACTGATGCTCACTTACCCACCTTCCCCTCTCAGATTTTCCCAGATGGCTTTGTGGATCGCCTGGAGGTCGGTTGGGGCTCAATCTCCCACTTTTTGTTCCAGTGAGCTATGCCCAGGAGTTTGTAAGGAAGTCTGATTCATGAAAAAAAGATGCGTTTTTGGGAAAATGTCAAATCCAGGGGAAAAGGCACATTAAAAGCTGCAATTGTGTCTGAAACCAACTTTAAATGGAGCCAGCTCTGAGTTCTGACATATGGGAATCCTTTCAACTCACAAAGACGCCACCCCCCAATCCCAGTATACAGGATGGGAGGACAGATGAGCTCCCGTCGCAAGCTAATAAACTCTTTAAAGCCTGCTCACTGCAGATAAGGATCCTCTTTCAAAGAGGCAAAGCAAACCAGACCGCAAGATAATGTTTAGATGTTATTTCTTGCTCTGTTTATATGTTAGGGGTGAACATTTAAACAAATAATTTATAAATTACAATTAATCTGTGGTCCTGCTCAGTTCAAATCTATTAACACCATCTCGCAGGCCTTCCTGAATGGACGAATGTAACACTTGACAGGACTACAGGTCTGGAAACCTCTCAAGAGGCAGAAGTAACACCATAAAACCACAGATATTCAAATTACAAAGGCTCTCTTCATCAGCCAGGCGTGAGCCATAAAGACCCTATGAGCCAGGCCTGAGTCAACAAGAGCAGATTTCCAGCCCTGACGCAATAGAAAATTACCATGTGCATGATTGCAATGCAATATTTTTGTATCAAGGAAAATGCCCTTTAAATGTACATTGAATTGGTTATATCGCCTTTTTCTCTGGAATCGAACCTCTTCTAGAAGTTATTTAGTTGTTGAAACGTTCAGCTGAAAATCTTATTTTATATGGACCAAATATAACTTAAAAAAATATAGTTTTAATATGCAAATAAGGCAAATCTACATTTCCTTGTGCCGAAACAGCACACCCCAGAAACTTCAGTGATGAGTTGGTTATGTTGAGAGGGAAACATTATTTCAATATAAATGTAGAAGTAAGTTAAAGGGAATAATCTACAACTCAGAAATGATTTGTTGTATAATGATAAAACTTGGATCAATTGATTTGTGCCAGAGAGAGGAATTAGCTGAGCAAATTATTAAGGTGGTCACATAGGTGGAATTCAATGTTTCAGAAGGTGATAAATTGTAATGCAAGAAACCTGTGAGATGACATCATATTAAATGATAGGGCAACTGGGTGTAGAAGTTACTGCCGTTGACTACCCCCTTCATTAATTTGTCCAATGACTACCAACGGGGAGGTCTACTGTCATGTCACTTTTGGAACATTGTCTAGTCATATACTTTGACTAATTACACACTGAGACAGGATTCAGACACTCACTCATGAACACTCACTGAAGAAACATTCTTGCTCACTCACTGACTGATGGGGAAGGAGAGAAAGGAGGGTTGATAAACCGAAAGAGATGGAATAGATTGCTCCCTTTTGGACACATTGATGGATTATAAGCAGACACTGTAAATTATGCCTAGTGGGAAGGCATCATGTAGAAGGACACAGACAACAGATTCAACATTCAAAATAAACACTTTTATTAACTTAAATGTCAGGATGAAAAAAGGCATAACTTGCCCTATGCTAAAATGGGATTTCCCTACCCCAAAAAAACTAAGGAAAGTCTGAGTCAAGGAGTTTAACTGAAGAATCTCTGTCCAAAACCTATATTTACCCTCACAACTAATTCTGTACAATATGTAGGGATGTCAGTAACCAAAAAGAAAAGTGTTTAACCCAAAAGTCTGAGCTTCTTCGAGCTCGCAGCTTCCTTTCAGCCCCCTTCCCCAAGTGTGAAACAGTTCAACAAAAAATTCTCAATTATCCTCTGTAGACTTAAAAAGAAATAGTCCGAATCGGGACCCAGGTTTCCCTTCCCCAAGATTTCAGTAACACAGTTCAAAAAGCAAGTTATCCTTTTTAAAGTTAAAAAGTTCAAGTTGCAATACCTTTCTGTTTGTAGGTTTCTTGAAGTTACTTTTAATTTAGAACTTAACCTGCTGTGGTTTGTTTATTCTTGAAAGTTGTACTCTCTCCAGGATTTTAATATAGCATATGTTGTTTGAATTTAATGTTCTGTTCTCGGTTTGGCTTCAAAATGTCTTATTTCTGAATAGTAACAAGGTTTTGATTCAGTTTGCTATTCAAAATTCATTAGTGTTGCTTATTATTCCTTTGCGCTTTATCTGTTGTTCAATAAGTGTATATTTCCCTTTATTTGGATGGCCCGGTGTTCGGAGAGCTTCGAAAACGTGTTTCTTGCTACATCCGACGACTCCGACACATAGTATCCTCAGCCTTTCCCTGCTGTTTGGTAATTGACAAGAATGGATCGGAGACTTTCGAAAATCTGCTTATTCCAGGCACGCAACCACTCCAATACAAAGCATTCAACATATTGCAAAGTTCACACACTTGTGCACAGGTTTTTCATTCATTAGAAACTCACTGGTCGCTTACCCAGTTCTTATTGCAGTGCGGATCACACGGCCTTCTGGTTTTAGCTTTAGGGCTCAAACTCCTGCCCTTCAGACACTCCTGTGTAGGTTCTCTCGCACACAGGAACGAGCATCTCGAGCAACGAGAAAAGGGTCAGCCTTCCTGCACGGCTCCCCTCTCTGTGTTTGGACAGCTCCAGGGAGTCCCAGCTCCTCGTAATGCTTCAATGGACCGCTTCTCTCCTTGGCCCACAGTGACTCAGCGTCTCACTCTTGCTGCTTGCACTAGCCTCCTCGCTTCTCCTCCTGCTGCTCTTGTCACCCCTGTTGCTTTCTCTTCCACTGGGCAAGTGTCTTTTTATACACCTGCAGCCCCTTGACAGGCTGCAGCTGTGAAGGCTCAATTAGCTCTGACTGACCAGTTACAGGGACATGCCTGACCTGCAAAGATCTTAGCCGGCATCTTCCTTGTCCCAGTACCAGAGTGGTAAAAGAGCATAGTCTTCATTGCTCTTAGTTGCTTCTTCTTCACCCCAGTACTGTAAATTGGGGAGAAATTAGGGGAACTGGCTTATAACAGCTTATGAAGGTTGGAGAAGGGTTGGATTGGTTGTTAATAGGAAAAGGGAAACCCTGTCTCGCACAAGGGCGCGCTCTTCCCGGAGGACCCTCCACCCAGGAGATTCTCCCTTGCTTCTTTGCCCCCACGGCTGGGATTCAATAGGGATGGCCTTTCTGTGGCCACATGCGCAGAGGATCCAAGGGGTTGAGGAGTGAAAATACCCTCATGTTTCTCACACTAGCAGGAGTTAAAGCCCCAAACCACCTTCAGTGGAAGATTCAGCAGACCAGCAGTGAACAGTTGATTCCATCATGCTGACTGCCCACTTGTTCCTAGAGGGAGAGAGTTGAACCAGTCCTTAAGAGGGTGCCCACCTGTCTGTCATAAAGGGAATTCATATGCGAGTATGATCTAATGGGGAAACAATCCTGAGGGGAGTGTAAGGGTGCAGAAGAAGGAGACGGACACACAGGCGGCATGGTTGTTGGCATAAACTTTTATTATACCAGAAAAACTACCCCTACCTAATCAACTAAAATATTCAGGATTCAGTCAGGATGCCTGTGTAAATTCCGGTGTCCAAAACTTACTTCTGTCCCTTACATTTTTAACTAAATTAAATAGGCTTTAGATCTTCTTGGTCCAGAAGAATGGCCCCCTTCTTCGGGACAATGGATCACAGTTCCAATTGTTAGGTGGGATCTTTACCTGAGGGAATGACTCCCTTCCCCAGGTTTCAATCCCTTTCCAAGGTACAGAACAAAGTTCCAGGTTATAATGCTAAAAAGCAGTACAGTTCTCAGTTCAAACTCAAAAGGTAAAGTTGCAGTTCAAACATCGGCATTCCTTATTGCCCATAGTTGTTTCTTCACTATCGGGTTCCTGGAGAATGCCTCCCTTCTCCAAGTATCTTGCTCTGTTTTCTCATTGCAAAGGGGAATGACTCCCATCCCCAGGCCTTTCTCGACTTACCTGACAGTTCACAACACTAGGGCGGGGGAGGGGGGGGCAAAATGACTCCCTTCCTCTTGCATAGTATGAATTTACACTTTCCCCCCAAAGTAGACTTGGCTTCCAGTCTTGTGTGGGTCCCAGACCCGTAGGATTCTCTGCTGGAAGTGTGGCAGACCTGGTTCACTAACCTGCCAGGTACTGCGACTATGAAGATGACTGATGAACTTTCTTTCTTGTGGATGCGGGTCCCAGACCCATACTGCTTCACATATTACTTTCCCACAGTCTTTTTTTTCCCCAGGCTATTTTCTCTGCTCTTCTTCCCAGGGTATCTCTACCATTCTTATCTTGACCGCTAGCCTCTCTTCTGTCACCAACTGTCGAAAGATGTTGGGCCCTACCTCCAGGGTTCCTGGCACTCACCTTTTGGTCCTGGCATGCCTTCCAACTACTTAGTTCCAGCTACGGTGGCTCTGCAGCTGCCGGTTCCCCCTCGGCTGCTCTACCAGTACAGACCGCACAGCCCCTCTTGCTCTGTCAGGTAAGTCAGCTGTTTTCCAGTTGGGAGAAGGATCCTTACACTTTTGACCCTCGAGAGATGCTTCGGCTTCTCACCTTGCTTCTCTCCGCCTCACCGCTGACTTGCTTCCCTCCAGGTAGGGCTGATCCTTCTCTTCTGCTTTCCCTCTTCTATTTTGAATGTTACTGACCAGTAGGAATTCAGGAACCACTAGAATATTTACCACTGGTTTCAAGAGTGCCCTTCCTGCTTCCACATTTTCTTGTCTCCGTACCTGTTCTATAGTGCTCTGTTGAGTAGATTGGACTCTTCCTCATTCCCATATTTATACTATACTTCTCCCTTGGGTTGGCTAGTGTGAAGAATCCTATGGATCCCTCACTGAAACCCTGCCTAAAGGCTTCTCCCAGGTGCCCAGGGTAAGGCAAACTCTTCCTGATCCTGACCTTGATGGTGGTGTACTGCAGGAGGATCACCTGGGAGGAGACGAGGCCCAGGGTGTTGAGGACATCCTATGGGATGAGACATGGTATGTGCTCTTGGAAAGGGAACATCTTTTTAAATTGCCAAAACAGGTAATGGCTAATGGGCCTCATTACGATTGTGGCAGTAAGGCAACAACGGCACCGGTATTGCTACCGGCGCTGTTGGTACCATGCCGCCACATTATGAGTTTTGCTCGCGGGTGCCGCTCTGCACGCCTGGTTAAACCAGGCGTGCAGAGCGGCACCCGCAAGAGGAACTGGATGGTAGCAACGGTACCATTATGAACGGTACCGCTGCTACCATCCTCCCCATTCCCATTTGAGCCCTGTGGGAATGGGGACGTACCAGCTCCGGGTCTCGCGCAAGGGGAATTACCAGGCCCGCTGAGGTCGGAATGGCCCAGTAATTCCCCTTTTGGGGGACCTGGAGCCGGACCAGAGTTTGGGGGTAGCCATGGTGGTATAAACGGCATTGCTACCTCGTAATGAGGCCCATTGTCATTATGATGTCCCTGCATCA
The DNA here is from genome assembly GCF_040938575.1 of Ambystoma mexicanum. Lineage (NCBI taxonomy): Eukaryota > Metazoa > Chordata > Amphibia > Caudata > Ambystomatidae > Ambystoma > Ambystoma mexicanum. The sequence continues at coordinate 397,193,860 of NC_090933.1, forward strand.
CACATAACATCCGTGGCTCTGGGCACAAGTATTATAAAACCTGAACAAGCCTTACCCGCAGAAAGACCCTTCAAAGTATTTCTGGATGAACACCCTCCTTACTCCCAAAGGTATAATGTAAAGGAATCTAGAGGTTCTACCTTAAATAGACTATCGTCCTCTATAACTAGAAATTCTAATGATCGAACGTTCAATAACTTTAAGGGAACTAAATCTACCCTTAAAAATCGGAAGTTATCTAAAAGATCTAACGTTGTTGGGGACTGCAAGTCCCATGATCCCACACGTACTGGGATGAGGAAGAAGACATAAGAGGTATGCAGTACCAGTGGTCACGCAATTAAGCCTAACAGCCCACACCTGAAGGAACCTGGGAGGCATAAAAGGCCCCCTCAGGTGCAGGCTATTTGAAGGAGCTGGAACTGTGACTGGGGTGTGAGCTGTAGCAGTAGAAGTGGAACAAATAAGGCACAAAGCCGGAAAACCAAGCAGAATTGGGAGAACCAGAGGGATACCGTAATGTGGATACAGCAGGTTTCACCTGTTTGTTCTGAGAGAGTCCTGTTCCCCCAAACTCTGAAGTGCAGAGGCTGCACAGCTGAAGACATGCTGGAAAGCTCTCTCCCCATGTGAGCCTGATTTCTGCACAGAGAACGTGTCGTAGACTGAGGCAAGGAGCTGTTCTCAAGCCGCGGGTCTCGAGAGCGAGAGGGGCTCCTTGAACATGTGGCCGGCCCGGAGACACCTTCAGCGGGGAAGGGTGTGGGTCCCTGTGAATCCTGAAGCAGTATAAGTTGTGGCAGACGTTGTGGACATTGTGCATTCCCCAGAACAAGGATTGAAGAAACTGGTGAGTGAAACCTGGCATTCTGATTCCTTGCAATAGCACTAGTCCTACAGTATACAGTTTGCTATTCACTCACATGCAGTTGGAAGCGAGCTGAAGTTGTTTGTCGAAGCTTTAACAAGCGAACAATGGAAAAGTAGCATTCACGTCAATTGGGTAATTCCGCTATACTCTCGGGAAGAGCAAACTCTGCTAAAACCCATTGTTACAACCTTAAAGAAGTAGTTGCGTGTCTTTCATTAAGAAGAGTGCACGTTGCAATGGCCATTGCTGAATACCTGATGTGGATACGACCATTGTTAAAACCTTTAACCCTTGAAAACTGCATGAAGAAGTGGTCGCATGTGGGATTTCTAAAGGAAGTCTGTACTCTATTCTTTACTTTCACGCAAGCATACCTTTGTATAAAAGACATTAAGGAGTTAAACAGTGTATCTAAAATTGACGAGAAGAGCAAGCGTCTCCCCATAATAAGAGCAAAATAACCTTTCTCCGAGCCAAAAAGCAATTCAAGTATTATTGTGAACCCAATAACAGCTCGACCTAGTCTAAGATACAATTGTACAAGCATTGCCTGAAGTCAAGAGAGTGGCACCAAGGCTTTTGGGTAATTGTTTTGGCTAACATTTGGGAGAAAGGTGAAGGCAACGTTTGGGAACGGAAGCTCGCTGATTGTAAAGATTATTTTGGAGTGGACACAACCTATATTGCCAATGTGTAAAGAAGAGAAGGGGGTCATAAAGGCAAATCTAGGTTGTTACGGAGGCTGACAGACAAGAAGGGCAAATAGGCTGCCCCTTTTTAAGAGCTATTCAGAGGAAGAGTGCCTTGCCTACTTGAAGGTGTTGGAAGTACTTGAAAGTGAATCTTGTCAGAACTGTCTTGAAGTCCTAATTTACTGAGGCTGTAGTAGTAGTAGTCCAAAGTGCTGAAGCTGTGGTTTATCTGGTTGTCAGTAGATGCAACATTGCAGTAGCCTAAACAAAGCATAGTACTATGAGGCAAATACTACTATTCACATGGTAAACATGAGTAGAAGTGAAGTTGTGGAAGTGGCAGTAGCTGCACTGTGAAATCATCCTGACCAATATACCTATTGTGAAGCTTAAGTCTCGGGAGGATAGCTCAGGGGCAGCGTGCTTGCCTTTGAAGCAAGACGACGCGGAGCAACACAGGTGCGATCCCCGGGTACGCGCTTAGAAACCTTTGGGTATAAAGCGCATTATAAATAACCAATTACAATTCTGTTACTAAAGACATTCTAACTGTTAACCAGGAACTGTGTTTCACTGACTGTAAACTGTGGCAAGTCTTTGTGGATTGCTGGAAGTTGTAACAAAGCATTGTGGCTGGGATTACCATTGGTGCTATTCTGAGGAAGTGGAAAGTCCATCTTTCACCAAGGAGAAAAGGTTTTCTATTGTTGGAAATGTCGTTAACAAAATTTTACCTAGACATTGAAACATCAATAATTGATTTGAGGCTGTCTTACCTACAAGGATTTCTATATTTCTCTTTTTGGTTGCACAGTGAAGTACAATTCACTTTGAATCCTGGGGAAGGGAATCCACCCATGTTACTGAGAAATTATCAAGAAACTGTGAATGTTGTTTGAGATTTGAATTGCCATATATTTTCTTTGTATATTTGTAGTTTGGTGTGCGGGCCAGACATTCTGTGTTAGTGTCCCAGCTCCCCCCCCCCCGCTCCCTTTAGCTTGGATTAGGCAGGGAAATCCTCAGCAGAGTAGGGATAGTGATGAATTTTACTTGGTTCTATAATAGAAATTGCATGTTTTGAACAATCATCAAACAGATGTCCACCCACATTGCTGACCTCGCACTAGATTCGTCCTCGTCCCAGTACTACTGATTTTGGCTACACGACTGTATTGCTCTTCCCAGAGTGCACGGAAAAACGTAAATCACCAATGCAATTACAGAGCAAATACTTTGAACGCAGAAAGACTCAATAACTCGCAACCACACACTCTTAGAAGATAATCAGCTCTTATATGGCTATTTATTCAAAGCTTAGAAGCAACCAGTAATAACATAGAAATAACTCACAGAAGTAATATAGACCTAAATCACAGAAGAAGCAAACAATTTAAAAGGAAATACATCACCGTGAGCGTAACGGGATTCCTCATCTCGCCCAGAAGCGGCTGGAAGACCCCGGGAACAGCCAGGCCGAGAGCACCACAGCTCACAGGAGTGCCGGACGCAAGCGTCCTCCTCCGGCTGAAGTCTCACCTGACCACCTCCGGGTTTCCGCATATATACACACTCCGCAAAGGGGTGCAGTTCTCGAACCTTCTGGAAATGGCACTTGCGCAGTTGATGAGCAGCCGTCGGTTACCAGCTGGGTCAATCGAGAGCTACCCTCAAGGAGCAGAGTGCCTCGCTCTTCTAAAAACACGCTCCGTGGAGAACAGTAACAAACCATAACAAAGTTAGCTTTCCCAGCAGAAATGTCCTTGACCGCATACCAGGTTTGGAAAGCATGTTTTCCTCAGCACCGTGAATCTAACACTCAGCAAAATTTGTGCAGCTTTTCACTGCGGCATGAAGTAAATGTCCATCATGGCTCTGAGCGCTCTCAGAATACACTGCGCACCAGCGCCATTTTAGTTCAAGCATAACAATGACACATGTACATGTGGGTTCAAGGCAAGGGTGGGGTAGGTGAGGGGGATTGGATTGGAGTGGAGTATACCGCGTTCTCCTTGTATAGTAGTTCCTCCTCCCAAAGGGGGCTTTATCCCTCCCATTGAGATCCTCCCGTTGAGTACCATCCTCAGGGGTACTATCTGGTAGTGGCCTCACCTCCCTGGCCTTGTGGGAGAAGGGCCCCTCCCTCGGGGAGAAGTGACGACATCCAATGATTCATCACAGGAGAGATACTAGAAAGGCACATTTAGATTACATCCTGGCCCTCTACTTTGTTTGTATTGAGGGGTGGGAATGTATACATTGATTGTGCATCCTGTGAAGTTATGTATATATTGATAGATTAGGTCCCATGGTGTGTATACAGTGAGGTTCACCTGACCATTTTCCCTGGCGATGACTACTATTAACAGAGGTCGAAAATGTCATCTTACGGTGTGCATACCTAGAAAAAGAAGATAATTGAAGTAATTCCTGGGTATAACATCGAAAAGACTATTGTTATAAGTGCAGGGTTGTTCATGATAAAAGGGAGAGGGTAATTATTTGTGTTTCATTATTTTCCACTGTTCACAGAGCCCATTGAAAGGGAGAAAATTACACTTTACCTGGTAATTGAATAGAAACAACACTGAAGAGAATTTTGCCAACATACTGCTGCACCTACATTTTCTTTTCTACAAGCCATTGACATACCTGAAGGCCAATAGTTTGTTACAGTTGAGTTGGAACTCTGACCTGTCTATTGAGTAAAGGAAGGAGGGTGGTATCTATTAACGATAAAGGGGTAGTATAGAGAATTGGATAGGCAGGGATGTTTTAAATATGTTTCTATAACTGGATCATTGAAAATTGAGGTGTCTGATGTGTTGACTATTTTTGGCAGTGGTATTTGAAGTTCATGGAAGTATAACTTTCTGTATCTTTAAATTGATTTAATTATTTCTATTTTGTTAATAAATAGATCTTCTGTGCAACCCTATGTTTCTTGTCCCAAAAGGGGAGGGAAGCTATGGAGAATCTCTTCTATTACATTTGGGGTCCCATAGTCCTAAAAAGAATGTTCTTAAATATCAGAGAATTGTACGTACCTGGTTTGTGGTGGATGGAAAATTCCCCTGAATTAGGCATCACCCAGTTAAAACCTCCTACAAGTTGCAGGTTTGAGGATTCTTCCGGTTGACTGGAAATGCAAGATGAAAACCTTTTCGGAAGAGAAATGCAGATCCCTTTAGGACACTTCACAGGTTGGAGGTAAGCAAGTTCCAGCAACGGTCTCTCACACAGACGACGACAGGTGTTCTTCCAGTCGCAGTCACAGCAGCTGCTCCAGGACAGGTTCCCATGACGGTGGAAAGCTGTAATTCCAGGAGCGCTACTTGTGGCACATGCTGCCAACCACCAAAGTTCCAGACTTCAATTCGAAACTGCGACCGTTCTGACGAGTTAGCCCATGAGAGAGCTACTCAGTCCAGACACCCTTCCAAAGGGCAGGATCTTCAAAGGCGTCAAGACTAGTTGGTCCCACTAGTTCAATGGCTGAAGCACCGCACAGGGTCTTCGGAAGTCGGGCAGAAGAGCAGTTCTTCACCGGGCAGGACACAGCAAGGGATGCTGGGCTACTTACTTCAGGAGTAATCTTTGGATCTTCAGCAGGTTTCAAACAGCTAGTATTTGTCCATTTAGGGACAACTAATGGTTTCACAGTAGCCCCAGTAGCGGACTTTGTGGCACCAAAGATGTGGACTGGAATTACAGTTCCACCCCCATTCCTGGGCCACGCAGAAAGGCTCACTAGACTGTGAAAGCTGCAGCTTTCCAAGCAACTGCATGACCTTTTAAGGGCTTTCCGGGCCTGAGAGGGCAGGAAGGCAGACAAACTACAATATGGCCAAAGAACAAGTGAATATCTTGTGGCACAGCCATTTTAGAGCAGTAGCCAGGTTTTAGTAGCGATACACAGTAAACGCGAATGTGCACAATAAAAAGAATACAAAAATTGTAAACCTTTTAACTGCTGCCACCAGCTTATCTTTAAAAAGTAACCAAAAATCCTCTGCATCAAAAGATAGTGATGCAAATGTATCACCATTGCACTTTAAAATGATGTGTGCAATATAACAAGAGTACTAAATGGAAAGCACTAATAGTCTGACTGATCCATTTCCCCATAACATGTGAGCAAAAAGGCAAGGGAAGTGAATCCCTTCAAAAAGTCAGGACAGAATAAAAACGCAGCAAAAAGAATGGGGTTGCATAGGAAACAGTCGAGGGAAAGTTAGCAAAACGAGTCTTCCCTAACACTGCTTTTTAACGTGTTTTTAAAAAAATGTTTATAAAGCGTGACATGGAGGGATGTTTGACCCTTTCATCGTTTGGCTGAATTACAGTCATCAAAATGAATATCCTACAGTTCCTCCTTTTTAATGTTTACTATGCTTCCCACACCACTGCCGGACAGATATTTCGGGGACTTTAACCTTATATAGATAAATCTGGCAGGTAAGACACCTAAGATTGAAAGACGTACCTTGACCCTGACAAAGGATAATGGGGGATTTAGATTTCCTGACTTTTAAAAAAAACATTATTACAAAACCGCCCAACTCTGGGTTTTATTGGAACGTATGCATGATAGTCTGGGAATTTACTATATTTCTTGAGGATTAGGTAGTCCATCCGAGAAAGGTTGGGGACCTGTGAAAAACCAGAGGGTGTTTCACAACGTGGTCCGTGGGGATCCTGTACTCGGATGACCAGGGAAAGGGATCGCTTTCGGATTCCCAACCCTGGGTGTGGACAAGCGAGGGAGGATCACCTGGGTAGGGGATCCTTGGGGAGTGGGAGGATGTGAGAACCCAGAAGAAGTCTCACCAGCTATTGCCCGGGAATCTCTCTCAGAGGTGGCCAGAGCATAGCCATCACCTTTTGGATCCAGACCCTGGGGTTGGACCAGTGCGGGAGGATCACCTGGGGGTAGCAGTCTTCGGGAAGTGGGAGCAGGACACCGGATGGCGAGACACGGTATCCCTGCCCCTGTAACACCTTTATCCCTACCAGGTAGGATATGTGGGAACCTCACCCCCCCCCAACCCCGTTCTTCTTTTCCCTTCTCTAACACTTTCACACGGACAGCGCGCTCTGGGAGAAAACAGACTCACACCTGAGCAGTGTACCTGACATGTCCCGCCACTACGGTCAGGCGAAGTCAGACAATTACTGACAATCACTCACACCTGACTTCCATTAAACTTCCCACACGTATAAAAGGAACAGCAGTTTTGAGTTGGCAGCTGAGCGAGGGGAAAAAGACTGGAAACCAAGAAGGGTTTGCAAGGAGGGAAATACCCTTGACCTTTTCTGCAAGAAACCATTACTTTCCAGAAACCTTCGAAGCAGAAAGCACAAGGCCAAGAAACCAGACTAAAGGCTCCTACATTGTGTGTCGGAGATATCAAAGGCCCTCACTCGTAACCAACAAAGGTGGAGAGGAGCGGCAGCCGCCAGAGTATCGTCCTTCATTCCAAGAACAAAGAAGTATTAGAGAGATCAACACAACCGGTGAGTTGGTGAGACTGATGCAAAACTGGTCTTGTTGAAGTCAAGGTTACAAGCGGCAACCTTGTTTAACAAGCACTGGAACAAACATTGTTAAATGCATGTGCTGAAAGGCGCGAGTAAAACTAAACTGTTTATGAATATTTGAACTTGAGACGGAAAGATACAATACCGTTAACAGATTGGGCCGGCACCGTGAATGTGCTCGATCGAAGGCCTCTGTGAGGTATCCCGCTAAGAGAAACGAAAGACAAAAGATTGAGGATATTGTATGAAGTGACTCGAGAGGTCCTGCAACGGTTTAAGCAAAACACATTGCGCATTTGAAAGTCTTCGATTTTGAAATCAAGAGGATCCAAGCACGATCGAGGTAGATCCGTGGTCCGAGCCAGAACGAGGGAGCCCAAGAGTAAACATTGTGGTACAAAGAGGTCGGAGCCTGAAGAAGGGAGACACATGATAAATACTGGAAGGGAGAACTTGTGCATGTGAAAAGCCTAATAGAAATGGAACTTTGATATTTGTTTTACGACAAGCCCTCTGCAGTAAGAGACTGTTATTGGAAAAACAACTTTGGCAGAAGGCCCCGATGTCTATGCTTTTATCTGTGTCCTCTTGGCAGAGAAGCCAGAGTGTGTGCGTAGCTCGAACATGCTGCTTTGCCCCGTCCTGAAACGTGGGGAAGGGAAGCCAATTGCTCAACCGTCCTCACATTATTTCTTGTACACTTTTTTTCTTTGTTGCCTACATTATTGTCCCACACCCTTTTGTATTTAGGTTTATTAGTATAGGCCCTTTTATTTTGCCAGAGACACTACTAGGACTGCGTTATTCTTATTTGATGGTCATAGCTTGCTCCCATCCTTAGAGTTAGGTTAGATAGGCGTTCAACCAACCCACTGAAGTTCAATAAACACCCCTGAACTAAGATCACTTGTGTCTGTCTTCACTGTTTGATACCATGCCTTGCTTACAGGGAGAAGCACCCAATGGTGGGACATGGTATCCCTTTTTTCCAGAACTCATCGAACCCCTATCCCTACCTATTTTATGGGAAACTACAGCTCCCATAATTCCTCCCCACTTTACATTGACACTAGTACTGAGCGGAGGAAGATAAGGAATGAGGTCATAAAGATCACCTCCACTGACCTGCATTGGCTCTGCTCCTTTAATGAGGCCAGGCAGAGTCAGGCACATAGTCCTAACAATGCACACCTGCCACTTGTTCTCACTCCCTGTGAGAATAAAAGGTGGCACGCACAGGCACACTTTGAGCGAGGCTGGGTACGAGAAGGAACACCTCTTTCGGGGCTGATGCGCACCAGGCTGTGGAAGTTGGCAGGCCAACGGGCTGATCGGCCGTTGCACGGATCAAGAGAGGGCCAGGTGATGAATCCATTCTTTTGGGAAGCCATAAGCGTTTGAAGACCGAAACCGATTGAGTGGAGGCAAGAAACCTTAAAGTTGCCTGAAAGCGGCCCGTGACCCCGCCGGATGAATGGCAGAGTTGGGGAGGAGCAGAGGAGGCGTTTGTTACAGCCTTGACTGCTGCATGAATAAGATGAAAGAAGATTAATTAACACAACCAGTGAGTTATCGAAGGCAACAAAAGCCTGGTTTGTGTTAAAAGCAAAAGTGAATGTAAACCGAAAGAAGAAAGTTGTGTGTGTTCCGATAAAACGCAAATGGAAATGACAATTGCTGAATTGTAAATGGAAAGGCTACAAAGTAACAGAGTGGTCCTGCAAGGGTAAATCGCACATTCGTAAGTCTCTCTGAAATGTTATGAATGCTGAAAGATATTATAGTGGGAACTAAAGGAAAGAAAGTTACTGCAATAAGAAAAGAAAGCTGAAGATGCCAAGAGAGCAAAGTAATCAACTTTGAGCAAAGTATGTGAACTCTGAATATGCTAGAGGACAAACTAAAGAGATTAAGAACTACAAGTACCAAGAGGCATTGTCATGATTCCTGCCCCTCATGTCCCCAGGCCTCCCAAGATGTCAGGCTGGAGCCAGGCCACGATCACCTACATGGCCCTCAAGGGCCTCTCCATCCCTCCAAAGACCCACTTGGAGTCAGACTTGCCGCACCAGACTCACTCACTCCCATAGGATAACATTGGGGATTGGACTTGTAGTGCATTGATGGGGACAAGATGGATGCCCCCACATATTTCGGTTCCCAGACCTGCATGTGCAGTCTAGTCTTTTGGGTGTGGTTCAGCCCAGAGACACCTGGGATACCCAGAGACTATTTAAACCACGCCCAGGCTGAGAAACATGCTTTGTATTTTCTGCACCTGCAGCGTGACACTCACCGTGTTCGGATCGGTCTCCAGTAGGCCTGCATCTATCTTCTGCGCTCAGCTCCTGCAAGAACACAATTAGGAACAGCCTTACCTTGCGGCGCTTCTGCCCATCATTCATCGCTCCTTCTGTTCTGCGGGCATCTTCGGCGGTGTCATTCCCATCCCGGCACGCCGCTTCCTATGGAAAAGGGAAAAGAACAGAAAAAAGGCATTAGTAAACATTCAGCAAATCTTTGCTTATTTTTAAAGACTGTACAAGCTTCAAACGCTTACCTGAATCCCATCCGCTCTGGGGGAACTCTGTCTCCGGAACTTCTCATCCATCTGCAAGAGGGAAAAGACACTCCAGGTTAGCGTGGAAACATCTAGAGGCGCCGCATACCGTGCTTACTCACCGCATTTCTTCTTCGTAACCGGCATGCATGCTGAAAACGTTGCGGCACCTAAAAGACACAGAAAAAGAACTCAGTTCAATACAAGTACAAAAGGGTTGCATCGCGCATCGCGCTCTCACTCGCCTTCAGCGCTCCTCAACTCAGCAGCACGTCGCCATCCCCGGATGCCGGCCATCATCTAAGGAAGGAAAGGAACGAAGTTAGAGAACTGTTCAAAAGACTCATTATACTTACCTGTCACACTCTTGCCAGTGAAGTAACTAGGCAGCAACGAGCCCGCATCAATCAACGCGCCCCTGCGCTGAAAGCAGGATGGAGAGCACACTTTCCAAGAAAACAAGGCCCAGTCTCCAGTCGAGTAGACTCCAGGGAAGGGTTCGAGGTCGTAAGAGGTCAGAACAGGCTGAGTGACGTCCCCGTGGATACCAGGTGAGTGTTACAAGCATTGGTGTTATGAGATGAGGAAGATTGTGACTTGTAGAATTGTTGAAAGAGAGGTTGAAATGATCATGCAGAGGTCTATGTAAAACTCTTGCACTTTTGAAAGTCTTTGACAGTGAAAAGATAACTAAGATAAAATGGGGGGGAAGGGAACCCCCATGAAGAAGAGACCGGCTCGAGCCCGGCAGAGGGAAGCCTGTGCAGAACTGTAAGAAATTGGGAGAGTGAATGTGAACACAGCATTCATGACAAGGCGGACCTTCCCTTTTTTAAGAAACTCTCTAGACTCTGTGGGGCTGAATTTGGGGAAGGGAATTTATTACTTAGTGTCTCAAATGAAATGTCAGAATGGCCCATTTTCCTTTTTTATTCCCTTAACACATTTGTCATTTTGAGAAGGGCAAGGCTAGGCTTTCTTAATATAGGCCTTTTTATTTTGACCAGACTGACTTGGACATGTTTATTTGTTTAATGGTAGAGACTACTCCCATTCTAGAGTTGTGGCCAGTTTAGAATTCTACCAACCCAACCAAAATACTAAATATTCATTGTGTCTGTGTTTACTGCTCGATACCATGCCTTCCTTACAGACCTGATATGCTCTCCTCCTAGAATGATCCCTCTTGAAGTCTGAGATCACCCTGCTTTAGCTGTGTTGTTGATGCTGTGGAGAGATGTAGCATGTAAAAGGGAGTTTTCGTCTTGGCTTCATCTTGAAGTTCCTTTATCTTAACCCACACTGGATGTAGAGAGGTTGGGGTTACAATCTACACAGTCTTATTGGTATGATGGACTTGATATGGTGTAATCGTTTTTCGAAAGGGACATTTTAAAGAATTTGGCAAGGGTCAGTAAATGTTTGGAAAGGGTAGCACCACGATTTTTGGTTATCTCCGACTAAAGGGACTTCTTTTGGACATTAAGTGGAGAACAAACCTAGCCAGCGAGCTCATGCCTTTTTGTAAAAGTTTAGATGTGAATGCAACAAGAAAGGGTATTCTACCCAAATGGTATAGATTTCCGGTCACTGGTGTTGGCGAATAGTCAATCCTTCAAGAGTTATCTGCCCTTATTATGTGATATGGCATTTATAACGTGCCTACACACCAGTGTTTCAAGGCACGATGAGGCAAGGGGGGGAAACAGAGGGAAGACAGGGACAGCGATCCTACTAGGCCAGGTGACCTTGAGATCGTGCAAGTGCAGGGGAGGGGGAAGGGGAAAAGTGCAGGGGAAAAGGGGAGGGTGCAGTGCAGTACATAGGATAACAATAAAATAAAGACAATAAATAAAAGTGCAGACATCAGGTGTCAAGTGCTAGTAGGGGCTGTAGGTATACCAAAACCGTCCCTGGCTGCAAGGGTTGCCAGGGGGGCAGTGCAGGTGTGTAACTGGTGGGGGGACCTGGGCCTGAGATCAGAGGGTAGCCAAGTAACCAGTGCAGTTTCAGATTAGCCAGGAGATCAGCAGGCAAGAGGGAGGAGAGAAAGCGGAAGCAAAGAGGAAGGTCTTGAGGTGCTTCCGGAACCGGAGATGGTTCTCCTCAAGTGTCAGAGAGGCAGGGAGGCTGCTCCAGAGGGAGGCCCCAGCAGAAGGAAGAGCTCTTCCACCAACTTGCTGCTTGGAGAAGCGACTAACCCTGAGGGAGTGGAGGCGAATGAGCGAAGAGCTCGAGAAGGAAGGTATTTAAGAAGAGAAAGTTGAAGGTCCCCAGAAGGCCTTGTGGACAATGCAGAGGGTTTTGAACTTGGTCCTCGCCGCCACTGGGAGCCAGTGCAGAGATTTCAGTTCTGGAGAGATACGATCCCTGGGCTTGAGGCCAAGGACAAGTCTTGCAGTCCTGTTTTGGATGAGATGCATAGGGCGGAGAGTAGAGGCAGGCAGATTTAGGAAGAGGCTGTTGCAGTAGTCCAACCTGAAGAGAACCAGAGCTCTGGAGACGGTGAGCTTCTTGGGGAAGGAGAGGAAAGGAAGAATACTTCTGAGGAGGTGCAGCTGGTAGTGTGACCTCAGAGGTAGGAGCAGGAAGAGGGCCAAGAGAGGCCAGCCAGAGAGTGACGGGAAAGGAGAGAGCAGGTGTGCCGATAAGAATCTCTGTCTTACTGGCATTAAGGCAGAGATCATTAGCGGCACTCCACTCCTGGATGGCGGACAGACAGACAAACTGAGATGTTTGAAGAAGAGGTGGCTGTAGGGAGCCTGAAAATGAGCTGAGTGTCATCCGCATAGCACTGAAAGTTGGGGCAGAGAGCCGCAATGCGGTGGGTGAGAAGTGGCAGGTATTGGTTGAACAGCCAGGGAGAGAGGTTAGACCCCTGGGGAACACCGCAGGTAGAGGTAGAGATAGAGGAGAGGAAGGACTCAAGTTGGACCTGGGAGGGTCGATCAGAGCGGAAGTAGGTCAGCCAAGCCAGGGCCTGATCGGTGATGCCCAGGTTATCACGGAGACGACGGTTGAGCCGGATGGCATGGTTGACCGTGTCAAAGGCAGAAGAGAGATCAAGTAAGATGAGGACATGGGGTTGGGGGGTTGTGCTGGAATCGAGGTTGGATGTTCAGGAGAGCAGTTTCCGTGCTTCTGGCAGCTCTGATGCTGGACTGATGATCATGGAGACAACCAACACATTCAGAGTAGAGATTAAGCTGGGAGATGGCCAGCTTTTCCAGGAGTTTGCCCAGGAAATCATTGCATGATAGTGATATTCCTTATTCTCCCTGGGGGAACAAATATATAGTCCCCTTTCATGGTAACCCCTCTACTGAAGCGATCGAACAAAACTTTAAGGTACTTGAGGTATTGCACAGAGACCCGCCTGCTAACCATATGTAAAATGTATTCTGGATTCACCTCTATGTATTACAGGGGTTGTGGACAAGTGTGAACCCTAGCCCGTATGTGTTCGACTTGTCCCACTATACAAATTTGCTAGACAGAATTGTTGAGTTGGATAAAATAAGCAACTGGAGTTCCACTGCAGTTGTGCTCTTTGGCTATCCTGTTTGGTATTCCCGCCAAAGATTGGGATGATTACTGGTACCACTGGATGTGAGAAGCCCTCCTACGAGCAAGGAGGCTTGTGGTTGCTCAGAAATGCAGACAACCATTGGTTCCTGACAAATCGGATTGGTTACAAAAAGTGTGGGATGCATATTTTATGGAAAAACTAACATATATGGCACATGATGACTTGGCTAACTTTAATGAGTAATGGGGTTCTCACTGTGGGTAAAAAGACAGCCCCAGAGCAACAGAGATGGAGAGGCCATGCTAGGCCCCATTGTGAGAGTGAAGCTAGCTAAGTGTGGAGTTGCATTGAAATATAAAAGCCAGCACAAAACAGTGATTTCAACATGAGGCCTAGTGAAAGAGCGAGAATGGGCCTCCCTCCCTTTTGTTAGAATGTACAGGCATTCAGACGGAAAAGAGTGAGACTTAGAACTGGAATATTGCTCACTGCGTCCAATGAATTCCAAGGACATATGGCATTGCAGATGCTGACTTAGTGTAAAGTGCACATGGAAGGAAATAAATACATTTGAATTACTGTGCATTTGGAAGCTAAAAAGGAGGAATGACGTCTTACATTGGAAAAATAAAGTGGCCTTCATGAGGAATAAAGAGACTTGATTTCAGCACTTAAAGTGACAGCATTTATAGGGAAAGGCCTATTTTGTTTTTGCATAAATGTACACTGGTTCTTCTGTAACTGTGGCCTATCTGTGTGCACCAGAATAATTGTGAATCTACCTCCTATTCTATTGTAGTCGAAAAGAAAGATTGTTTTTATGAACAGCAGTCCTAGATATAATGCTAAAATGTTACATGTAAGCATATCTTGTGGATTTAAAGCCATATTTTCCGATGGCTGGGTGCAGATAGTGTTTTTCCCACTAAACTGAAAGGTTTGTGCCTTTGTAAATTTGAACTCGAGACCTATGGCTGAGGACCCCGGTAGAAGGTCTGGTTGTCAATTTGAATGCTAAGATATACAAAGAAGTAGATTGAAATGATCAGATTTAACGATAAAACAACCAACAGAAATGACCTTGAAGGTCTGGTTCCTCATTAATGGCGCATTAGCGCTGAACAAAGACTGTTTGAAGCTCAGGAGGAGAGGATAGAATAAACATTGGCCCGAGCTGGTGGCTGGTCACATGCTTAAGGAGAAATAGAAACCGAAGAATTGGAGGGGGCCATCTGAAACTGGGAACATCTAATATGCAGTGCCATTGATTAAGCATTTAATACATTTTCTCGAATAAAAAGTGCATTGTGTGTCCTATTGAGCTCACCCTGGGTTCATTTTAAATGGGATAACTTGCCAGTCAGGGCCATGTAAAAATGAATTTTTTGTGATGTACATAACTTGTTATGATCAAAATGATGATTCTGGCATTTTCATAAATCTGAGGAATTGGAAATAGTGATAAATTAATAGACAGTGAAATGAATGTTAGAAGTATGTAATGTCAGAGATGTAACTGTTTCGGTCCAGCAGCAAACCACAAGAAACAGTGGCTCTGCCCAAGAAGGGCGTGCCGAAATAAAAATTGTATTTTCCGACTCACCATACAATGTAGAATATACATTTTTATATATATATATATATATATATATATATATATATATATATATATATATATATATATATATATATATATATATATTTTATGTAGTGATCAGAAAAATTAGCGTAGCTGCTGTGTTAGATTTTCAGAACGCAAAAAAGGTCAATTCCACATGTCATTTTGCGATGATCAATCTTTCTCCTCCCTCAGCCTACATCATATATCTCCCAACTTCTGGTCCTATCTGCATCCAGTGGGCACCTTGGTGGGAGGTGAAAGGAGAGCACTAGCCAATCCTTAACATGGGAATTATGATAATGTAGGAGTGTAATCAGCCCTATAAGAGGTACATTTTGCATCAGAACAGGGATTTTTCACTTATTCCTGGAGATAGCCTGCTGCCGGACTCTTGCTGGGAACAACTACCAGAGAGGCCTCAATCATTCCATTATAGACAGTGACTGCGACATCTAGAAGCTAGCTGAGACCCAATCAGAGGAGCCAGAGGGAGTATGGGTGCAGGAGAAAATCCATGACTGAAAATCCTTGACCAGATCTGTGCTGTCCTCCGAGAAGCCTGGCTGTTTAACTCTGACCAAAGCCTCCCATGTAAGTATAGATATCCTAAATGCCATCAAATGTGAGGAGGGAAACTGCCAGCGTTATTCTCCATCTCGCCTAGCGGGTAAGGGGTGGTACTGGGAAGGACCTTGACACATTGTATTAAATCCAATTCAAATTAATTCCACTATAGAAAATCATCCTATCCATTGAAGTTGAATTGTTTTGGGAACAGCCCGCCTTAATCCTTTCCATTTTATTGTGGGGAGGTGGAAGCTGTTTAGATCCTTAGCACATTGAATTGAAGTTAAATCAATTAATTCCCATATAGAAAATCACTGGATGAGTGTTAGAAATCGAAACTAACAAGTTCATGCCCAGTGTCGTAGAGCCAGTATATACAATAAAGACTTGAGGGACAACCCTGACTTCTGTCCAGAAGGAGGTCCTAAATCCCAAAAGAAGTAATCCTAAACGCTACCTTTCAAGTGAATGTAGAGGGTACTACACGAAACGTCCCATGTATTCCCAGTAATTCCAAAGTCAGAATTACAAAGCCTTAGTTCTTATTTGTATGTGCGGTGCAAAACGAAATTTCCCATTTATTCCCTTGCCTCCCAAACCAGAATCCCAAAGCACTTCTTGTCCTTTGAATATGTGTTGAAAAACTATTTTTTCATTGTATTGTGAATATTGTCTTTTGGTTGATTTGCAAGTAAATCAGATGTAAGTTGTGACTGCATATTTCAAAATTCTACCTGTGGTGTTTTAATAATGGAAAGTAATTTTGAGTTGTGATATTGTGTAATGCCACAGCATTGGTGGTTGATCTTTGGGTTGCTTTCCATTTTGTCAAACCTTAAATATATATATGATATGATATGATAGTTTATTTATATAGCGCCTATACACAATGTGTTTCAAAGCGCTTCACAGCAAGGGAGGGAAAACGGGAAAATACAATGACATTCTTACAGGCCATGAACAACAAGAATGTGAATTCTAATAACTACCGTATTAGAGCTGACGACATTTCTGGTAGACCTGGAGATTAACAAGAGGTGAGGGAGGGGAGAGGACAAAGGACAGAGAGGAACAAAACAAGCGACTATCATATTAGGCCTGATGACATTTCAAATCGTGCTGGGGTGCGGGGGGGACATGTAAAGGGTAGGGGGAGGAGACAAACATGTGTTGCTATCATACTAGGTCAAGGGACAATTCTGATAGAATAAGTGCATAGAAAAAGTAAAGGAGGGATAAGGTAGAGGAGGAGAAAACAGAGAATAAAACAGTAAGGAAAAATATATATATATATATATATATATATATATATATATATATATATATATATATATATATATATATATATATATATATATATATTCAGTAAAAAAAACTTTGTTAAAGGGACGTTATGGTAAGTTGTGCTACTAAAAACCTATGAAATTCAGTAAAAAAAACTTTGTTAAAGTAACGTTATGGTTCCAAGTAAAACCGAAAAACCCTTCAAATTCGCCAGTTATGGTAAGCTAAGCATCCCTAACTCGCGCCTCCACCATGCACTGCTAAGACTAACACCCAGGACATCAAAGATGACATCACAAATATCATTGATGACATAACTGATGAGATCACATGTCTAGCCCCTTCTTTTTTGTTCACTGCCATATCTAGGGCAGGTGGTTTTATTTACTGACAGTCAGAAACTTAACTTTCAAAAGGTATTACTTTTATAGATATTGCTATTCTCACATGTTCTTGCACTACTTTCCTTAGAATTTAATTGCATCTTAGGATGTACACATATAGGGGAAGAAGCAGGCCTGAAACACAGCATTTTTGTGCGTGAATACAATCATGTAGATTATACACAGTTGCTAATGATACTGCCTCTTGTTTGCTTACTTTACTCTCCATATATAAGCCCCATATTTGTATGCATTGCAGTCTATTTATGTTTTGTGTGTATTAGTAATATGTAGTAAGTGATGCATTATTAGCTAATTAGTACATGTTTCACAGTACGGAAAAGTCTGATAAAGTAGCATTCACCGTTTCTTTATATAACTGGAAAATTAAAAATATAGCACCTCTATGGTGTATGCTGCAGCCAATACCTACATTTCGAAGGGATTGTGTCCCCCGACGTATTCCTCATCTTTGATAGATCATCTCCAGCTTGCTGGCTTCGGAATTTTTTTTCAGTAGAGGGCGCTGCGCATCGACGTCCCTTGAGCCAGTGTCCCTCGACAGCCTCCGTATCGGCGCCAACGTCATCACGTGTATAAATAGACTTGCGCAGCGTCCGTTGCTCAGTTCCGTTTTTCCGCGCTTCGTGGGGCCTCGAAATATCGTTGCTCAGTTCTTCAGTCAAATATACTTCATTATTCCTCGAGAATACCGACTCGTACTCAATGGCTTCCTCATCCGAACCGACGACTCCACGGTCCGGCTTCAAAAAATGCCGAGACTGTGGAAAGAAAATGTCATTGACGGATCCTCACAGGATCTGTTTGTGGTGCCTGGGAGTCGAGCACCATTGTTCGGAGTGTGAGGACTGCATGTCGATGACAGCGAAAGCCTTGAAGGAGCGTAAGGGGAAGCTCAAGAGAGGTAAGGCAGTTAAAACTACTTTGAAAGTTTCGTCTCCTCGCCATCACAAAAGACATTCTCGTTCTAGGTCTCGAAGCAGTTCCCAACCCTCTTCGAGATCTAAGCATTCAAAAAAGAGACGTCGAAGATCCCCTTCCTCGTCGTCGTCTTCTTCCGTTTCCCCGAAAAGGGTCTCCTGCCCCACTAAACATAGCTCTCAGGCTGAGTGGGAGGAATTCGGGAAAAAGATGCTTAGCGTCTTCGAGAAAGCGGCCTCGACCCCCTCGAAGACTGCTGAGGGTGATACCCTGGGTGAAAGACCCGAAAAATCAAAACGCCACGAGTTGCAGCACCCGGCGAAAGAAGCTACTCGAGAGCGTCACAAACCCTCGAGTGAAGGCAAAGTCGCGTCTTCGACGCCGTCGTCGAAAATCCCTTCGACGCATTGATCGGCGTCTTCGACGCCATTATCGAAGGGTTCTTCGACGCACAGGTCAGTCGATTCGACCGTCTTCGACGCCGACATCGACGCCGAGAAAGGACAAACCCACGGCCACCCCACAGCCAGTGGCCATACCCAGAGCCTCGATCACGAGATTGTCGTCGACGCCCTCGAGTAGAATTCCGATACTCTCGAGTTCCTCGAGGCCTCTACCAACTTTCTCGACGCCTTTTTCGATGGCTTCGAAGCCTTTAACGTTGACGACGTCGATGTTTTCTCAGCCAATTATGATGAATTTGGCCCCTTCTGCTCTGGAAATGGGATTTATACCATTTCCAAGATCTGATCATTCCAGAGCCTTAGCATCTATTTATGAAGAAGGGGTGAATTCGAATCAGGAGAGACCTTTTGAGTTGCAGGGATCTGCAAATCCTGTACCAGAGGAATTTACCTCTGACGAAAGTAGGTTTAAGGACCTCCAAGAATCCTTACGTGAAGCAAGTGGGTTGGACACTTCCCCAGACTCGGGGGAACATGCCGAAACCTCTTATAGAACCTTGATGGCAAGGATAATAATTTATGGGGTGGTCTACACCCTCACCTGCTTTTCAGCAAGACAACCTCACAGACATTTTGGTTAAAGGTCCACAGGAGGATCCTGTGGTGCCATTTCATGCCGCATTACAAAGGAAAATATTGGCAAACTGGGGCACCCCTGAGGTTATCCCGGCGGATAACAACAAATTATCCGCCAAGTATAGGGTGTCTACTGCTGACCCTGAATTTTTATCCAGACACCCAACTCCGGAGAGTCTGGTTGTGTAGGCAGCAACTTCATCAGGTAGTAAATCGGCTTACCCTATTGTTCCACAGGACAGGGATGACAAGAGATATGACTCTATGGTCAAAAAAGTATTTTCTGCATGTAGCATGGTGTTGAAATCCATCAATGCTACTTGTACGCTCGCAAGGTTCAGCCACACACTTTGGGGGTGTGCTTCATCAGTGGCTGACTGCCTCCCGGAGGGAGAAGAAAGGGAAGCGTTTGTAAACATCATTAAGGATGGTAAAGACGCAATGTGCGAATCCCTTCAAACTGGCATCGATTCTGCTGACAGCATCAGCAGGGCCATGGCTGCAAGTACAACAACCAGGAGATTTGCTTGGTTGCGGAAGTCTGGTTCTGCTCCAGATGTGCAAAGCAGACTCTTGAATATGCCCTTTGACGGCTCTTCCTTGTTTGGTAAGAAGGCGGATGACAGTTTAGAAAAGCTTCAAACATCAAAGGCAGCAGCAAAATCCCTGGGAGCTGCAATCCGTCAGACACCATATCGCCCCTCAGGAACCTCTTGGAGAGGTAAGTCCTTTTGCTTCTATTCTGCATTCGGAAGAGGCAGAGGACAGCCGGTTCAAAGGGGTCAGAAAAAATTCACCCGAGGTGGACGGGTTAAAAATACAAAAGCCGCATCAGCTGCCTCCAAACCGCTCTGAGGACTCTCCTCACAAGACACCAGTAGGGGGCAGGTTAACTCAACATCTGACGGAATGGCAGGCTATTACGTCAGATGCTTGGGCATTGGAGACAGTTGCCCAACGTTACTGCCTGCCTTTTCTACGCATCCCTCAGAGTCATCCACCGGGGAACAGCTCTCTGAAAGTTCCAGATCCGCTCCTCTTGCAGGAAATTGTAGACCTGCTAGAGAAAGGTGCCATAGAACCGGTACCTGTAGCAGAGAGGAACAAGGGCTGGTACTCCGATCCCCCCCACCCCCCCTCTCCCTACTTTCTCATACCGAAGTAAGACGGAGGACTGAGACCTATCTTGGACTTACGAGAATTGAACAAATTCCTCAGGAAGGACAAGTTCAAGATGGTAACTCTCACAGATCCTTCAGGCCCTCCAGCTCCAGGACTGACTGGTATCTCTGGACCTCCAGGATTCTTATTTCCATGTGCCAATCCATCTCAAACACAGGAAATACCTGAGGTTCGCAATTGGCAGCTCTCATTATCAATTTCGTGTTCTGCCATTTGGGCTGACTTCCGCCCCAAGGGTCTTCACCAAGCTAATGTCGGTAGTGGCTGCAAGTCTAAGGAGGGAAGGGATTCACGTCTACCCCTACCTGGACGATTGGCTGATCAGAGCTGTATCTCCGGAACAAGCTCAGATTCAGCTAGATTATGTCTGCCACATCCTTCACAAACTGGGCTTCTCCCTCAATTTAAAGAAGTCACAGATGATGCCATCACAGAGACTCCAGTTCATTGGAGCGGTCCTGGACACTTCCCTGGGAAAAGCCTTGCCACCAGAGGTGAGGGCTCAAGATATTCTGCAGATGGTCACCAAGTTTCAAAATGCCCAACGTCTCCCAGCCTTCGACTTTTTGAGGTTGCTAGGCCTCATGGCATCCTGCATCTTCCTTGTGCCTGATCTCTTCAGTGGGCACTGAGAACTCAGTGGTCGCAATTCTCAGGCAGAATGACAGACCTCCTTCAGGTTCCGGACAAGGTGGCTCGAGACCTTCAGTGGTGGGCCTGCCAGAAAAACATCTTGAAGGGAGAACTGTTTTGGCAACCATGGCCGGAGATAACAGTAGTCACAGATGCCTCACTCACGGGGTGGGGAGCCCATACCAACGACTTCAGCGGTTGTTGGTCTCCATCAGAGTCCAGACTACATATCAATCTGTTAGAGCTGAGAGCAATCAGACTAGCACTGAAGGCTTTTCTGCCATCTGTACAGGGGAAAAATGTCCTGATAATGACGGACAAAACAGTGGCCATGCACTACCTCAACAAAAGAGGAGGCGTAGGATCACTGCCACTGTGCAGAGAGGCAATGCAGCTCTGGTTTTGGGCAATTCAAGAAGGAATCTCTCTATCGGCAGTTCACCTAGCCGGAGAGAAGAAATTGCCGGCGGACGCTTTGAGCAGGCCGGGCACAGTCTCCAACGAGTGGGAACTAGCTGAGGAAGTCCTTCAGGAGATCTTTGCCCTTTGGGGAACCCCTCAAGTGGATCTGTTCGCCACCAGTACCAACAGGAAGTGCGATCTGTTTTGTTCAAGGGAATTTCCCCTGAGAAGAGCTCTAGGGGATGCGTTCGTAGTGGACTGGGAGTTTCCACTCCTGTACGCGTTTCCACCAGTCCCTGTCATTCCTCAAATGATCAGGAGGTTGAGAAGATTCTGGAGGTCCATGATCCTAATTGCCCCAGACTGGGCCACGAGAACGTGGTACCCGGACTTTCTGGACATGTCCATCTGCCCTCCAATTCGTCTTCCACTCAAGGAGAATCTTCTCTCACAAAAGGGAGGTCAGGTTCTCCATACAGACATCAGAACCCTCAACCTTCACGCCTGGCTTTTGAAAGGTTGAGATACAAGGATTGGGACCTCCCTGATGACGTCATGGAGGTGTTGCTTTCGACCAGAAGGCCAGCAACAAAGTCTTTATACCGCTGCGTTTGGAACAAATTTTGCAGCTGGTGTAGAGAAGAGAATATCGACCCTGTTTCATATGGTACACCAACGGTGTTATCCTTTCTACTCTACTTGGCAAATTCAGGCCTTCAAGTTGGCACCATCAATGGCTATCTCGCAGCGCTATCGATCTTCAAGCGCACTGCAGAGGAGCCATCGTATTTCAAATTACCCCTAGTAATACAATTTCTAAAGGGATTAACTAATGTCTACCCTCCAAGACCGTTCCAGGTTCCTTTATGGGACTTAAATTTAGTCTTACATTTCCTGATGGGTACTCCTTTCGGACCACTCCACTCTTGTTCGCTAAGATTTCTCACCCTTAAAACTGTCTTGTTAGTGGCATTAACATCTGCTAGAAGGGTGAGCGAATTACAAGCTCTATCTTGTAAACCCCCTCATACAATGTTTCATAAACACAAAGTTGTCCTACAGGTGAAGCCTAATTTCCTCCCAAAGGTGGTTTCTGAATTCCACATCACTCAGAAAATTACCTTACCTTCATTCTATCCTCCTCCCCATCCGGGGAAAGAGGAAGAAAGGCTACATAGGCTGGACCCAAGGCGGCTTTTAAGCTTTTACATTAGCAGAATTGCTAGTATTAGGCAAGCAGACCAACTGTTCGTAGGTTACTCAGGGCACAAATTGGGACTACCGATAACAAAACAGACCATTTCCAGATGGATTATTTTGGCCATTCTGGAATGTTACAAACTAGCAGGGAAAGAGCATCCTCAAAATCTTAGGGCTCATTCAACCAGGGGTATCGCAGCCTCTTCAGCCCTCCAAAGAGGGGTTCCGTTCGAGACATATGTGCGGCTGCCACATGGTCGTCCGCACATACATTCACAAGATTTTACAACCTGGATTCCTCCTCTAGTCAAGAGACAAGGTTTGGCAAAGCCGTATTACATTCTGTTCATTCCTAAAGGGAAACATGGCGTTCTTACTCCCATCTCCAATTACACACCACTGCTATGGGAGTCTATCAAAGATAAGGAATACTTCGGAGGACACAATCCCTTCGAAGAACAAGTTACTTCTTACCTGGTAACGTTCTTTCGATGGGCTGTTCCTCCGACATATTCCTTATCGCCCCTCCCATCCATCCCCGCAGTAATACTTTGCTTGTGGTTGCAGCTTACGCTCCTTCAAGGTCAATAACCAATTAATGTAAAACAACTGTTAACGTCAAAACAACTGAGCAACGGACTCTGCGCGAGTCTATTTATACGCGTGATGACGTCGGCGCCGATACGGAGGCTGTCGAGGGACATCGGCTCGAGGGACGTCGACGCGCAGCGCCCTCTACTGAAAAAAATTTCCGAGGCCAGCAAGCTGGAGATGATCTATCAAAGATGAGGAATACGTTGGAGGAACATCCCATCGAATGAACGTTACCAGGTAAGAAGTAACTTGTTCTTCTGTATGAGTAGGTTTCTGTACTGGAAAGCACACTGCATTGGAATGTTCTTTAGAACACTACATGAAGTATGTAGTTTATTACACAGCTCCCGAAGATCCCTGATACTTTTTTGCCAACATTACATTCACAACCCCTTGTATGAAAAGTAAATGCACATGTGATGTCATCAGTGATATTTGTGATGTCATCTTTGGTGTCCTGGGTGTTAGTCTTAGCATTGCATTAGTGGTGGAGCGAGTTATGATTGCTTAGCTTACCATAACTGGTGAATGAGAAGGGTTTTTCGGTTTTACTTGGAACCACAACGTCACTTTAGCAAAGTTTTTTTTTTACTGAATTTCATAGGTTTTTATTAGCGCTACTTAACCATAATGTGTACGAACATCTGACTTCATTGCACACATTCTGGAGAATGCCACATGACCATATGCTGGTGCACAGCATGATGACGTGTCCGAGAACCCGTACACACTTCACAATAAGATCTGTGCTTCATGGACACTGCAACTACATTTTCTACTGATGTAGGAACTTGCAACTTCAACATTTCCCTTGCTCAGCTCCAATACCTATTCGTACTTCTCAATCTAGTACACAGTACATACTTTTGGCAAAACTGCTATTTATCTTAAAATGACATCAGCTAAGGGCATCCCTCCTCCCCAAGACACACCACCACTACTGTAATCAAAGAGCATCAGAAACACTGCCCCCTACCTTAGAAGTAACACATGCGCAACATTTTCCCCTGTCCACCTGGCCCTCCATATTAGTGTTTGGTGCCTCTTCCCTCATTTCTCTTCCCGACCAAAAATAGAACTAAAAAAAAAACCTCATAGACTCCATCTACTTTATATTTCTCAGCAAAGTATATAGACACAATAACATTTTCCAACATTTCCATTTGCATTTTGTGTTATGCTAATGGGAATATTGTGGCGGTCAACCTCCGTTCCAGGGACTGGAATGGTGGATAACGGCCCAGCAGCCCAAGTTCTCACCCGATCGAAGCGAGGGTGGATAACGAGGTCTCTGGACCATTATCCCTCCATTCTAGCGCCTGAAATGGGGGATGAAGGCCATTATCAGCCTAGGTTTCCAAAGCTGTAACCCGTGCTACTAAAAAAGTGGATCTTTCGTCCTCCACCGGGACGCCTTTGGCGTCCCGGTTTAGGAAAGGAAAATCCTTTTCCAAGATGGCCACCAAGGAAAGGGAAAGCGAGGGTTCCATACAGGGCCCCTCTTCGCTTTCCATGGCAGCCTGCAGAAGGGAAAAAGAAGACCCTATGACCATATTATCACGAACAAATGTTTCTTTCCTTTCAAATGTATGCTAATTTCTAATAATGTTACCATCAGTCAGTCCCAGGTGCACATGGCCACTTTAATCCTATGTGTTCTCCCTTCTGGTCATGGGCAGTAGCCACATTGTTCGGATCATGACCTTATACCAGGACCCCGACATTCTGGCCACTGCCCATGGCTACAGCCTACCCCTCAGTCACCAAAGCTATAATGCTATTTTTTTTAACTACATTATGACACTTGTCAAATAAGAAAACACTTCCACATTTGCAAAACCATGCTTTTCGATCCTTGCCAATGAGCCTTATGCAAATTTGCTGGAAAGCCACCCTAGTTTTATTTTTTCAAAACTGTCAAATGAATGCATATACAACCGTCATATAAGCTGTGCACAAAATCTCAACAAACTTTGTGAAATCATTTGAAAGCAAGGCAGAAATATTCCACCCATCACCCCTGACCTCCCCAAACATTGTTTCATAAGTTTCGCAAGTGCAATGTTAAGAAAATATAAATTTGCCGCGAGGGTTGGACCATGTATTTTTATACATACGTTGAGATATCGCAAACATTTCCAAATCACTTTACCTCATGTCTCCTCTTTTGGAAACATACGAAATCTGGCAGCAGGGCGCGTCCATCTTGTGCTATTCTCATCTATTGCTGCATCTGCCTAAGGTAAACTGCCGTGACGTCACTAAATCATATGCTCCGCCCCTGACCCTCACATAACCAACCCTAGTGATATTCAACACCTTTCTCTGTGACGTTCCTCTTCAGCGTAGGCAAATGCGCCCATAATCACCTACGTGACGCGACGCAGAATCCAACACACATCGACTAACATACCTTGTCAGAATTCGAAATATTAAACCGGTCTTTAATAGAAATCAATAACACTGTACAATTTTTAAATTACTTTTATTTCACAATGAACTCTCTGAGAACATCCGACTATTCCCGTATTCAATCAAATTGCAAATTTGTTTCTTCGCTCATGGCTGAAAAAGTTAATCATGAGGCACACGTTCTTTTTGCATACACAAAGTGTTTGTTTTCAATAAAGCAACCGGTTGGGTCGCTCAGTGAATTCCAGGGCGTCTGCATCAACTTGGGCCTAGAGCACCATAAAAGATGTTATCCTAATCGCTAGTGCAGCGTACAGGCACATGGATCCTGCGCGATCGTCCCACAAAACAGTCACATTGAGCCAGCCGTTGCTGACGAGGTGCACCTGGCGAATAAAAAATCCATCAGTTGGCATCTGGAATCCATGGCAATCGCAGTAAGGCAACATGTAGCTATTTTGAAAACCTAACAGAAAATAAGTATCATACCTGACCTTTATCACAATATATCTATTGATTTCTTAATTTGGCATATAGTTTAAACTAACGATTGGCATACACATCAAACAAGCTCAAAAAAGACAAAAAGAAAGTGGAAACTGATACACAATTGGATATGGTCGTACATGACATTTTAAAGAAATATTAGCGTTCAAACTGGGTGAATCTAGTGATAGTCTACATACACCTACATTCTGCACTACCCATAGCTACATAAAAAAGACAACCACACAAAGATAGTACGTGAGTTACATTGCCAAAATAAATGTTCAGCTAATAATAAGTTAATGCTCGTTCCGGTGTACAGTCGTCAAAAGCAAGCTTATATGATATTCACCGTCTCCGTTCTCTTCACATAACTCAGACCGTGATGCTCAATGTGCCCGCACCAAATATTCTTTCCGAACTGATTTGACATCTTCCTTACACACTTTTGGGATGCATAACCTTATCAAATGTTCATTATTACAAACCTCCTCTCACTGCATTTCTCACAAAATATTCCCTTTCTCTCAAGGTCAAAAAACAATTGACCCTTATAGTTTCTGTCCCATGCGTGGGCTTCCTTAGCTCGCAACCAAAAAAGCAAAGCTGGTGACCTTCACTCAGAATCTAAATACATTCTCACTTTGCAACAACATGGCTCAACGAATTCATGAGAACTTGTAGTCGCATACACGTGCAGTGCCGCTGTTTCCATCAAACACTGCAGGTGGCTGCCTCAGATGTCGGACTCTAGGGGGCGCCAGTCTGACTTGAATATTATTTTAAATACATTGTAACACAGACACATTAGTCCTTCGCCTGTACAAGGAACACCTCCAAATGTACCATATGACTTTCGTGACAAAAAAACACAATTCTTTTGCTTCTTGCTGCCACATCACATCCCATCCCATCCTCATCAACCCTCACCTTTCGAAACAGTATTTGATAAGGTTAACACGTGCAATGTGGTGTGTTGTATGTTTTTGCGGCGAAGTCCGCGTACACCAAAACACGGTTCAAAGATGGCGGGCGCATCGGAACAATCTGATGCACTTCACCATCCAATGAGGGAACGCGTCACATGTCCGCGGACTTAACGCAAGCCGATTACCCAATCGATGTCCTGTCCGCAGAGCTAACAGGGAAGTGTGACTGTGGATTGGACATAGATATCACACATTTTTTGAGAACTTCATTTTGGTTGTTTTAAAGAAAACTACTGGATGGCTTTTCACCAAATTTAGAAAAGCACACTTTCGGGACGAAGCCGCTGCTCCTGCCACAAATTTGGTGAAAATCCGTCCAGCGGTTATCGGCTGTAGGCATGCGCAAAGTTTTTCCGCCATTCAGTCTATGGGAAAAAAAGACGTTTTGGGACCCCCCTATAACTTTCCCCCACTGGACCAAACCTCACCAAAGTTTGCAAAGAAAATCAGAGTGGGCCATATATTATTTTTGCACAGTTTGGTGAGGATTCCTCCAGGGGGGGCGGAGTTATAAGCCGCCCAAAAAGTGCTCTTCCTATGGAAACAGCAACTTAACCATAACTACACAGTGACTACCGTGGCTGTGTAATATATATCTATATCTATATCTGAGGCTTGTGGAATCTGCTTAGATCACATGCTGTGCATAGGCCGACATCTAGTAGAAGCTGTGGAGTATTAGTTTGTTTTTCGAAACTCAAAAATGAGCGTCGACATAGGGCGTGCCAGTAATACTATCCCTGGTGTGACGTCCACTGTACCCATGATCTCTCATGCGTGTAGGACCCTCAGATTGTATTTTTATGCCATACTTGTCGGAAGCATTGTTGCGGAGTTCCCTGGATTTTTGCCATTTGTTAGTAATTTATCTAAAAATCACTGTTCTTCCAATCCCACGTCGAGAGATCGAAGATAGACGCCGGTCTGAAGAACGAACAACCGTCGAGACTGCACGATGGACTTTGCGCCTCGGAAAGCCTCTGGCCTCCACCCTGCAAGTAGGGAGAGTGGGGGGTGGACATAATCACACTTGCTTTATTTCCTACACACACTCGCCCGTTGCCATTAGGTAACCTGTGGAGAGTACTCCATTTTTAAATTTTGCCCCAAGTGCAACCGTAAGTTTCCTTGGGTTGACAAACCTACCATCTGTAATCTCTGTTTGCCGAGGGACCAACCCGAAGCTAACTGCAGAGCGTTTAAGCTCTTTAAGGCTAAGACACTAAAGGATCGCTCCACTAAACGTTGGGCCCATCACGCCAGGCAGCTCGAGGCCATGGAAGCTGTGGGATCCAACAGTGATGGCAGCAACGCCGCTGTTTTGGACGGCGAGGGCACAGGGGCATCGAAAGACACCCAAGCGCTAGTCCCCGACCTCAGAGGATTGTCCTGTTATGGGGAACACAACCGGCGACACAAGCGCTACCTATACTACTACATTTAAACACACTAACCCCAGTCGAGATTCGACACGTGTGTTGAGTGCTTGGAAGAAGGAGGCACGTAGAGAGCGGTCCAGAGTCGGTGTCCTCTGGGCGTTCCAGGTCGAGATCACCTCACGACACACGGCAACCGTCCACAGTTGCCAAGAGTGCCTCGCTCCCCAAAGTCACAGAGGTATGGTCGTCAGAAGGCTAATCCGACCTCCACCCCCAAGCTGCACACTTAGGGTCGGCTCCGGCAGCTTGTTCCACGTCTGCCTCCGAGTCTCAACGTTCTCACTCTAAAGATACAGAAGCTAGCCTACACACCCCCGAATATCGGCGCCAGGCGTCCAAAGATTCAGAGAAGGCCAGACCATCAGGAAAAAACTCCTCTGCTCATGGTAAAGGGGGACAAACAACAGAAGTCGTCGTCAAACACAACTTCTGCACCCCAGGTCCACAAGGACAAACATGGGTCTTCAGATAAAAGTAAATCTAGGACCCCTGTCACCAAGCCTAAAGTTATCCCTCCCACTCTACTGGATATGGGAATATAAGAGGAACCTCAGGAGGAGGTGGTCATCCCCAGTTCCAGGGAATGGAGCTGTGACGACATCGACAGGGTAATGAGAAGAATGTCTTCTTTGGCAAATTTCTATGAAATAAATCCTGATTATTTTCTGCGCTATCAGAGTACCCCTGACAACTCTACTCCTTCAGGATCCAAAGACCCTCAGCTTCCCAATAAGACCTCGTGAGGAAGCTCCAGCTCGGGGCCTGATTTCAGACCCATTCTCTGTTCAACCTTATCACCAGTATGCTGAAGACATACAAATGCTGGACGACCAAGCGGGAGTTGATTATTACGGAGACGACGAGGATCAGGATGAGGAGGAGGAAGACGAGGCAGAGGTCTATAATCTAGACTCACCTGTTAAAAAAGAACCACTGGTCACTCACTCACCTGTGGATAATCAGCCTCTTCTGAATGAGGTCTTAGTTAGAGCTGCAGAACACTTTCACATAGACACTCAAGGGGCTCAGGAAGAGAGGGACTTTGCAGAAGAGATCATGGGAGATAAGAAACCCATCGCCCAAGCCATACCAATTCTGAAGTCCATCCAACGCAGAATTGACCCTTCCCTCCTCTCCCCTAATCTCACTAGGGCTGTCAACCCCAGGATTGAAAAATTGTTCAGGGCTGCCCAGTCAGACCCACTTTTATATAAGGGGTCAACTTAAGTCCGACTCGTTGGTAGTCACTAACACCAGGAAAAGAGCGGGGACACCTCTATCCTCATCTGAAATCCCCCCAGACAAGGACAGCAAGAGCATTTATGGGTTAGGAAGGAAAGTGGCCTCCACTTACGCTTAACAAGCAAGAATCGCCAATACCACCACTCTGCTGGCAAGCTATAATTGGAAATCAGACTGAAGACTTACTTTGCAGATAAAGATGGCCCAATGGAGAAAAATCTATCAGGATTGGCTAAACCCTCCTCTTTCACTCCCACCGCATCAGAGGTCCCAGTAGAAGTGGTGACATTTGAAAAAACTGTTCTTAAAGAACTTGAAAAATCCATCCAATTTGTAAGGAACAATGGTGGTCCCAATCTTAGTTTGGCCGAATTTCAGGCCATAGATACCTTGTCCAATGATCCATCTATAGTGATTAAAGCGGCCGATAAAGGCGGTGGCATTGTGGTTTGGCATGCCAATTTATATGACCAAGAAGTACAAAGACTGTTGGCTATTCCAGGTCATTATTTAAAAATCAATGGAGACCCCACATTGGCAATAAAAGAAAAAATATTGGCTCTCAGTGAAAAAGCTCAATGGGAAGGCTTTCTTTCCGCAAAATAGTTTGAATTTATTAATCATTCTGCTGAGCGCATTCCCCTGTTCTACATAATCCCTAAAATCCATATAAACACCAACCAACCACCTGGATGCCCCATTGTATCTGGTTGTGGCTCGATTTTAGAGCCCCTGTCAACATATATTGATTTTTTCATCAAGCCTCTGGCAATGGCAACACCAACATTCCTATTGGATTCTAGGGATGTTATCAATTTGTTGGAAGGGTTGACATTTGATTCCACCAAACAAATTCTTGTCACCCTTGACATAGAAGCACTTTACACTAACATCTCACAGGATAAAACGGTCAACAGCCTACGAATTATGTTACATGACAGTAATCCATTTTTTCAACAGATTAAGCTAGATCGAAGATATATTGATGATATCTTATTAATTTGGGAAGGTAATGTGGACACACTTCTCCAATTTGTGAATTGGCTCAATCAAATGGATAACGACTTACACTTTACTTTCGAATTTTCTACCACGAGAATCTTGTTTTAGATCTCTCCATTTACAATTAATCGGGCCATATACAACTGGAGCTATTTAGGAAACCAATGGAAAGAAACACCACACTGCAATTTTCCAGCCAACACCCTAAAAGCTTATTACAGAATCTCCCACATGGCATGTTCCTACGACTCCGACGCAATTGCTCAAATGTAGTCAACTTTAACAAACATGCAGAGGTCTTGGAAACTAGGCTCATTGAACGAGGATACCCCAAGAAATTAGTTAGACAATCCAGAAAGCGAGTACGATATACGAATCGTGAAGCACTCCTAAGCCCTAAAACCAGGAATCTAGACCAAGAACAACTGGTGTGCGTCTCTACTTTTTGCCAGCACAGTCAGGCGATTAAAGGTATTATCCTGAAAAATTGGAGAATCCTCAATTCAACGGGCATGAAATTGCCAAAACCTCTTTGCCTTTAAGAAAGGAAAAAACCTGAGACAAAAACTAACCCGTGCTAACCGACTTCCAACAAAATGTCACTTCATTAGAGACATTAATTTGAACCCACTGGCGGGCCACTACCCTTGTACCTCATGTACAGCCTGTAAATATTCAAGAACAATTACCACATTTGTGGGAGAAGGAAAAACATGGGACTTGAGGACCTTTACCACTTGCAAAAGCAAAAATGTGGAATATGCGATCCAATGCCCTTGTAATACATTTTATATAGGAAAAACCTCGAGAGGTACATATTTGTATCAACGAACATCGTTCAAAAATTCGAACCCGCAACCTTAATGCCCCCATGGTTCTTCATTTTGTGGAGACAGGCCATAATGTAGAAGATCTTACATGGTTCTGTGTCGAGAAAATTGCCACCAGTGGACTTATTCAGACCAAGAACAAGTTGTCATACAAAGAACTGTGGATTTTCAACCTTGAAACACTAGATAAAGGACTTAACACGATGGAACCTTGGGAGTTCAATTCACGTTGATACCATCCTTATGCTTATATATTATGCCTCTCTATATGACTCACTTAACATATAACATCTGTGTTTGAACACATTATGAGAGCTATAACTGCATGGCTGTTGGGCCACAACTACAATTTTGTTCCAGTTAATCATGATCTCTTTTGGTTCAGTAACAACTGGGCAATAATTACCAAAAAACTTTTTCTGCATTTGCCTTAACAATATGCAGTATTTGTGACTCCAATGCCAACAGTGCTCTGGCTAAACATTTTTACAACCTATGGTTCGTTAATAGTTTGGGGTTTTAATTGAAGTTTTTCTCCATTAATGCATTTAACTTAAAAAAGCTGCTTCTTCGAAATGCGGTGCTCCATCCGCATGGCCCCTTTAAGAATTGTATGGCTCCAAATCACGTGAAGGGCTTCCCCAGTGATCACATGACCACCGAGGAAGCCCCTTCAACGTCACGCATTTTATGTTTAAACACAATTGACCCACCGCGATAGAACTTGGGAAACTCTGTGATGAGACCCTGGTGCTGATTCAAGCAGGTGACTGCCGACACAACGGCAGACTTAGATTCGAATATGCTTTTGGCAGCGCGGACAGCCGCCGTCAGCAGGCTTTAATTGTAAGTACACGGACTGTCGCAATGTTACACCATGTTTAATAGCGCAAGTTCCCTGGGTTTTATTCGAACAACCTCAGCAGTACTCGCTTCCTGCTGTAACGCGTATGTCTGTATTCACGCAATGTAAATATCAATTCCTTAAGAGCGCGAGCTTTCTGGTTTCCATTAGAGCAACCTAAGCGGTACTCGCGCCTTGCTGTAACCTGTGTGCCCATAGTCGCGTAATGTACTTTACGTTAACGCGAAATGGGCTTTCCAATGCAAATGCGGGTGCTCACTCTTAAAAACAGTGCTATTTAGGGCAATAGCATTTTTTAGTCAAAGGGATAACACACTGTCTTAATTAAACTTGCACGCCCTCCCCAACATAAACATGGACGTTCGCAAGGTCTAATGGCATAACGTGGGGATTTCCTGCACTAGGACCAAAATAACTACACTTGTTAAATCTACTCTAAAGTGCTATTCATAACTACCTTAGCATTTTTGAGGAAAATGGTTTGACTCCATCACATTGAGTTAACCAACCTCCCCTTCCTGGTTTTTCTTCCTTTTTTCCGGACAGACTCAATTGAAACCCAATTTACTTGTGCTGAGCAAACACCAACATCGGCAACAGTAGTTCGAATACTGGAATAATTCCAGTTCGTTCCCGAGGTGAGTGGCGGGGCACCTACACTTCTGCATTGGTTTTCTCCAATGCCTTAAGGCAGCACTGGATCTATGGCTCTTCAATTCATGATGTCCAATATGTCATTTCAGATTCTTGAAACTCTGTTGATTTCCCTTGAGTCACACCTTACGAGTTTTGACCATTTAGAGCATATGCCATTGGGAGTCCGGTTAGTCTGGTCCCTTGACTTTTGTGTTGGGTTTTTGGTGCTTCTGGTTCCTCACATGGTGTTGGTGTAATTCCACTTAAGACACAGTGTTCTGATTTGGTTTAGGGTTTCACAACAGGTTCAGGGACACCTTGGGAGTTGCCACTACATGGTGTATCTTGTGTATTTTAAATTTAACTAATGATATAAACAATTGCATGTTGGTAGCTTGAGCCAGCCAGTATAGGCATTAGATTCCTACATATAATTGTTGTATCTTTGTGTTTTTTACAGTGGTAATATTATATCTATTGTTTCTCCTGATGAAGACGTTATTCCAATTATTTCACAAAACGTCAAAACCGGTAGAGAAGAACATCCAGGGATGGGATTTATCATTCTTTGTTGAGCGTACCCACTCCGTGGAATAAAGCACATTTTTTGGTTAATGGTTGTGCTGATACACATTCCATGTGGATAAAATGAAATATTTAAGACCATGTGGGTCTAATTTATGAAATGCTACCACATATGGATTGTACTAAAAGTTTTAGTCCAAATTGTTACTGTGAGTGAATGAGGCTGATTGATTTGAGTTGCAAATGATGGTTTGACTGTTGATGAATGATGGTGATGTTAGGTTTTTATTATCTGGTGTCTTATGCTCTCCTACAATGTTAATGTAATTTAATGTGTGTACATTAATCAATGATTAATTCATTTTTTGAAAATAATGTATCTCAAATAAATTTTTGATACCTTTAAAAATTAAAAAAACAACCTCTGGACAAATTCTTTCAGCACACAAATCTGCTAGAGCTTCTGGCAGTCTTCAGAGCGCTTCAAGCGTTCGAAGACCACCTGTTGAACCTGTCAGTGCAAATTCTTTCAGTATACTGTAAGCTATAATTGCCACCAATGGGAGCAGGTATCTGCCCTCATCGCCTCTGCACCAGAACCACCTAAGGGCCAGTTAGCCCAGATTGCGTCAGAGGGTAGATTGGTGTCCTGGTGCTTACCTGGGCGACTGGCTCATCACGGTGGAGACCCCAGTAATTTGCAGTTCCAA
Organism: Ambystoma mexicanum; assembly: GCF_040938575.1. Classification (NCBI taxonomy): domain Eukaryota; kingdom Metazoa; phylum Chordata; class Amphibia; order Caudata; family Ambystomatidae; genus Ambystoma; species Ambystoma mexicanum. The sequence goes on from NC_090933.1 coordinate 397,228,037, forward strand.
AATCCAAAGAACAATGGACCTCTTGGAATTGGGTTTCTCAATCAACGAGAAAAAATCAAGCCTGGTGCCAAGCACCTCCAAACAGTTCCTAGGAGCTGTCTTAAACATGCAAGAGGGGTTGGTCTTTCCATCAGAGGAAAGAATTCGGAATCTACTACTGCAAATTCCTCAATATCAGCCCGGTCGCCAGATAAGGGTGCGCAAAACGATGTGTTAGCAAGGCATGATGGCGTCCTGTATTTACCTGGTTCCCCACGAGCGCCTGCACATGCGACTCATACAGGAATGGTTGGCGAAACAGTGGTCTCAAGCAAGTGGTCAGTGGGACGATCTAGTGGTCGTTTCGCCAACACTAGTACAGAGTCTTCACTGGTGGACAAGAGAACCTATCAAAGGGGAAACCCTTTTACGACCCAGCGATACAGGCCGTAGTCACTACAGACACCTAGACCGCACGACAGCTATGTTTTACATAAACAAACAGGGAGGGACTTGTTCGACAAATCTGTCCAAGCTTGCCCAGAAAATTTGGAAATGGGTCTCTCAGACGGAACATTTACCTGTCATCTCAACATGTTCCAGGGGATCTCAATTCACTAACGGACGCTTTGAGCAGAGATCCCCCTCCCAGAAGAACACGAATGGTGTCTACACGAAGAGGTCGTAGGAGGCCTCTTCTCACAGTGGGGTTTCCCCACTATAGACCTATTCGCCACAAGCAAAAACAGACAATGCCCAGGATTCGCATCCAGGTTCCCCCAGCCAGGCTCCAAGGGGGAACGCCCTGTGGATGAACTGGTCAGGGATGTTTGCCTACGCTTTTCCACCCACTCCTCTGATGAGGAAGTTGGTCAACAAGATGCACAGGGAATCGATGACGCTCATCCTAGTTGCTCCCATGTGGGCGAGACAACCGTGGTTCCCACACCTGCACAGACTGGCTGTGTGCGAACCCATAAAACTCACGTGCTGGCACAACCTACTATCCCAGCACAGAGGACAAACCGTGCATCCTCAACCCAGCTCCATGAACCTGGCAGCATGGCTCCTGAAGTCAGAGTTTGGCCATCTCAGTCTACTGCAGAGATGCATGGATATCCTAAAGGAATCTAGAAAACCAAAAACTAGACACTGTTACTTTGATAAATGGAAGAGAATCGTTATTTGGTGCCAGAATAAACAGATCAACCCAGTTGATTGTACTCCTTCCAATATTGTCACCTACATGCTCCACCTGCTGGACGCTGGGCTGGTATTTAATTCACTCAAGGTACACCTGGCAGCGTTATCAGCCTACACCAACTCCCATAACAAGGTGTTGTGGTGGAAAGTACCAGTGGTTAAAACATTCATGGAAGGGGTTAAGAGACTCCGCCCTCCAATTCCTAACCCACCACCAGGATGGGACTTTAATGTGGTGCTTGCTAAACCCATGCCCCCCCCATTTGAACCCATGCATAAAGCTAGTCTCAAACACCTGACCTATAAGACTGCCTTCTTAGTAGCCATTACATCCATAAGAAGGGTCAGTGAAATTCAGGCTCTGTCAGTGCAGTATCCTTTCTTTACAGTTCATAAGGATAAACTGGTTCTACGAACACACCCTGGGTTCTCACCTAAGTTCATTTCAAAATTCCACGTTAACCAGTCCATTGAGCTACCGGACGCCTTCCAAGAACCCCAAAGCTCTGCTGAGGTGAAACTACACACTCTAGATGTGCGAAGAGCGGTCCTCTGCCATGTAGACAAGACCAGACCACTAAGAAAAACAGACCCAACTGTTCATCTCCATAGCTACAGGCAGAAAGGGAGATCACATCTCTACAGGCGCCATCTCGAAATGGATAGTGAAATGTATCCAGCTGTGTTACTCACTTTCTGAAAAACTCTTTTACGCCAAGAGCCCACTCTCTATTAGAGGCACTGGGACCACTCTGTGTCATGATTCCTGCCCTTTATGTCCCCAGCTCTCCAAGATGTCAGGCTGGAGCCAGGCCACAATCACCTATATGGCCCTCAAGGGCCTCTACATCCCTCCAAAGACCCACTTGGAGTCAGACTTGGCGCTTGTGACACCAGACTCACTCACTCCCATAGGTTAACATTGGGGATTGGACTTGTAGTGCATTGATGGGGAAATGATGGATGCGCCCACATATTTCAGTTCCCAGAACTGCATGTGAAGTCTAGTCTTTTGGGTGTGGTTCAGCCCAGAGACCCCTGGGATACCCAAAGACTATTTAAGCCATGCCAAGGCTAAGAAACGTTTTCTGCACCTGCAGCGTGACACTCACCGTGTTCGGATCGTCTCCAGTAGGCCTGCATCTTTCTTCTGCGCTCAGCTCCTGCAAGAACAAGAACACCGTTAGGAACAGCCTTACCTCGCGGCGCTTCTGCCCATTATTCATCACTCCTTCTGTTCTGTGGGCATCTTCGGAGGTGTCATTCCCAACCCGGCGCGCCGCTTCCTAAGGAAAAGGGAAAAGAACAGAAAAAAGGCATTAGTAAGCATTCTACAAATCTTCGCTTATTACTGTACGAGCTTCAAATGCTTACCTGAATCCCAGCCGCTCTGGGGGAACTCTGTCTCCGGAACTTCTCATCCATCTGCAAGAGGGAAAAGACACTCCAGGTTAGTGTGGAAACATCTAGAGGCGCCGCATACCGCGCTTACTCACCACATTTGTTCTTCATAACCGGCATCCACGCTGAAAACGTTGCGGCACCTAAAAGACACAGAAAAAGAACTCAGTTCAATACAAATACGAAAGGGGTGCATCACGCATCGCGCTCTCTCTCACCTTCAACGCTACTCATCTCCGCAGCACGCCGCCATCCCCGGACGCCGGCCATCATCTAAGGAAGGAACAAAGTTAGAGAACTGTTCAAAAGACTCATTATACTTACCTGTCAGACTCTTGCCAGTGAAGTAACTAGGCAGCAACGAGCCTGCATCAATCCACGCGCCCCTGTGCTGAAAGCAGGACGGAGAGCACACTATCCGAGAAAATGAAGGTGAGCTGTGGATCAAAGGGAAGAGTTGGACCCTGGGGAAGAAGGGGTTCAAGCACAGAGACAATAGGGAGTTAAACTCTACCAATCCTGTGTTTCAGTCCCAGTCGACAGTCGAATAGCCTCCAGGGAAGGGGTTGAGGTCGTAAGAGGTCAGAACAGGCTGAGTGACGTCCCCGTGGATACCAGGTGAGCGTTACACTCTGGCTTTCATTGCAAATGTACCCCTTGACACCATTTGCAAAGCAGCTACATGGAGCTCTATTCACACTTTTACTCAGCACTACTGCATTGACACTCATTCCAAGACAGATACTCAAGTGGGACAAGCAGTTCTAAGACATCTGTTCGCTCATGACCCTTCTCACGTTGTACCTCCTTCTTCTAACACTGCTCGCTAATCTATGCACAGCATGTGATCTAAGCAGATTCCACAAGCCTCAGAAGGGATACTGTGAGGTGGAAGCAGTGGCAGCTGCCCTGGATACTGGGAGAAAGGAGGGGGTTGCGGAAGGGGCCCGTTAAGTGCTGGCCATCAATGAAAAGAGACAGACTACAGATCCCAGAATGCCCCATGAAATACTGCATCAGGGGGGAGGCACACCGATGGGTAAAGAAAGGAAAAAGAGGAAAGGGAGAACCAGGTTTCCTTATGTTAAAACCGCCCGAACACAAACAAAGTACAGGGTTAACCCACAGTGGACGGAGCAGGGAGGAGGTGGGGAATCTGAATCAGGTGTGTTAAAACCATTGCTGAGAACACATGGGGCTGATTAAGGGGGAGGGGCCGGACAGGGGTTAAATGCAACTCCAAGATACTCAGGAGGCGTCTTATTTTGCAGGAGCAGCGCGTGGCGAGAGACGCCGCACCCGAGTGGAGTGAGACCAGCCAAGAATACGAGTGGGCTTACTAGTAGTAAGCGGAAAGCCCACAGATTGACGCCGTACCAGGTCCAAGGCTCAAGACATTCCAGTGGAGAGAAACGGCCGCTGAAGGAGGATTCGGACGGGTGAAGTGTGCACTATTGCCATTTGTTATTTTCGTTTTCATGGCCGGCGGACAGGTTTTGAATGGTGAAAGCCTGTAATCGCCTGGCTGTTATCTTGGAACTAATTAAGCCAGCAGCGGAAGTCGCAAGTAAAGCAAGGCACAATGCCCGTGCCTATGAGGTGAAAGGAACCGTCCTCATTTGGCTGAAATTATTGATCTGTGACCAGTATTTGTTGTGCAATAAACCACTGTGAAAGAAAAACCTTGTTTGTCTCCAGCTGACTACTTAACAGATACATTACTCACCGTAATCGTATTTCTGATGCTTGTATCTGCTTAGATTCACATGCGCCCACCCTTCCTCCCCTCTCAGAGAATGCGCATGGATGCTTGTAGTCTTATCGATCTATCTATCTGCTTGGACAATCTGTACTCGCGCTACTCCTCATGTCAGAAAAAATACAATCTGAGGGTCCTACACGCGTGAGGGATCATGGGTACAGTGGACGTCACACTAGGGATAGTATTACTGGCACGCCCTATGTCGACGCCCATTTTCGAGTTTCGAAAAACAAACTGTAATACTCTGCAGCTTCCACTAGATGTCAACCTATGCACAGCATGTGAATCTTAGCAGATACAAGCATCCAAAATATGATTACGGTGAGTAATGTTTTATATATATATATATATATATATATATATATATAACATTGGTATTCAGGCTACCTTCAGATTTACGCGATATGAAAGACTTTCTCAGTAAAATTGAAGGAATCACCTGGGAAAGAGATTTCATGTTTGCAACATTGGACGTAGTATCGCTCTACACCTCCATCCAACATAACGACGGAAAAAAAGCATGTAAATACTTCCTTGACAGTAGATCGTTAAACTATTTAAGTCATGGACAAATGATCATGGAGATGATAGACTTATGCTTAACCAATAACGTCTTTCTCTTCGACAACATTTACTATAACCAACTGCGCGGAACAGCGATGGGAACAGGTTTTGCACCGTCTTATGCGAATTTGACAATGGGATGGTGGGAAAAATGTGTTGTCTGGACCGATGCCAATACCAAGTATACTAACCAAGTAGTCGTCTGGCTGCGGTTTATTGATGACTTATTCATCCTGTGGAATGGAAAAGAAAAGGATTGGCTTGACTTTGTAACTACGTTGAATGTCAACAACTTGAACCTCAAATTTACAGAGACTCATAGTCATGAATCCTTAATTTTTCAAGATGTACTGGTGAAAACTGACCGAAAAGAAATCAGTACAGAACTTAATCGAAAACCAACAAGCTCTGACATGCCATTATTTGCGAGCAGCAATCGTCCGACTCCATTAAAATGGAGTATACCATATGGAGAGTTTGTCAGGATTCGCCGCAATTGCAGCAAATTAGATTGTTTTGATAGAGAATGCAAGATCACAGCTCACAATTTTGCCAAACAAAGATACCCTAAGGCAATCATCGAGAGAGCTTACACTAAAGCACGAAACTTGGATCGAACAGCATTACTGTCCACCAATCGAACATCTGAAAAGATTTTGGAACCTGACGATGTAAGATTAATGCTCACATATGGCTCACATGCAAAGTCAATAAGGAAAATACTACACAAACACTGGCACGTCTTAAAAACTGATGAAGCCCTATTTCCATTCATGGGGGAACAAGTCAACATAACCTATAGAAAATCTATCTCCATTAAAGATAAACTAGTCAACAGCTTCATGTCCCCAAAGACAGAAACTCACGCTGCATCCACGTGGCTGAACAAAAAGAACACTGGCTTCTCCAAATGCACCAAGTGCAAAGCATGCCAATTTGCTCTGAATAAAACGAACTACGCCCATCCAATATTAGGTCATAATGTTGAGGTGAAAACTAAAATAACATGCAATACAGAATTTGTTGTATATGCACTACTTTGTTCATGTAATCTTTGGTGTGTGGGAAGTACTATTGGCAAGCTGAAATTGAGAATATTGCAGCATATGCTTGCAATAAAAAACGTAGATGCTTCCTACGCAATGGCAGTACATTTTAAAGACCAACATCAGAGCAAATTAGACAGCTTTAGATTTTTCCGAGTACACCATATCAAGCTCAATCCATGTGAAGGGAACCGCGAGCTGGAATTACGCCAGATGGAGACACGATTTATTCTAGACTTCCAAACCAAGAAACCAGGAGGACATAACTTGGATGAAGAATTCTATACATTCCTTGGGACATAAATTTCCTCTACTGCCTTAGTCTTGACAATTATTTGAAGTCTGTATTATAAGAAAACATCCTTTGCTGATCTTTGATAGTTGAGCTTGTTTTAACTTTTTGTAGTATATATGTGTGTTGACTTTTTATGTAATAGTGCGAACTACACAGCTTTTATCCCTGATTCAAACCACTTTCTCCCTTTTAAATGCTCTTGTCTATATTTCCCAAATCCTGGTTTTATACTGTATTTTTAATACTGGCTGTGAGTATTAATGTATGTTTACAGCACTGAGCACTTTAGTATCTTTTTACCTTGCTGCCACAGAGGGTAATCAAAATTTCCCAGAAGGCATTTATAAAAATCTATCGATAATTTGTGAGGGACAATGTTCAAGATATTAACAAAGCACTTTGCACTATGCACTTTAGGTTTTCAAAGGTGAATTGATTGAGTCATGTTTACAGCACTATGCACTTTATAATCTTGAACCTGAAAAAGATCAAAGGATTGGAATGCCATGTTACCTCACACATATATGTATTTGGCAAATAGGAAATTAATTGGTGCCAGTGTAAAATCATTTTATGATGCCAGTATCGAATTGCAAATCCAGGCTTTTATTGGGAAAAACGTGTAAGTGCACAGTGAGCAGGCTTTGATCCTGATCACCAAGTATTTGAGTGGCAATAAACCTAAATCGTCGCGAAAATAAAAACCTGTCACTGTGCACTGAACGGCTTCAAAAGATGAATGTGATATCTCTAAATACTTAAAGCACTAGCTTAAATGTTTCAAGAGTGAGATTCAACACATTCCAAGATGGCCGCATGCATTTGTCATAGAGCGTCTATTGGGTATTGCAAGAGGTGAAAGAGAAAAGGGACAAAATGTGTCAAGCAGAACCATGGAGATCGAGCCCTTCTGTATTTAAAAGCATTGTACAGCTTTCTCATGTTTTATATGTGAACAAGCAGTGGGAGCGTTGCGAAACTCGTCGTAGGTTGCAATGCCTTCAATAAAGCTGGATATGGCACAAGAACTTTGGCGAATGATGGATTGATTTATTTCTTGGAGATTTATGCTGGCGTCCTGACCGCTTTGAGTGCTGTCCTTGTATAGAAAAGTGCATTTACTCTTCCTTTCTTTTACTGTTATCATCTGAGGCTGTTCTTGGTATGGGCATTGTGGAAAAAGTGCAAGCCTTTTTATCCCTTGAATGGCCCTCAAGGCACCAAACAAAATATATATTTTTACTATACACCGGCATGGTTCCTAGACCATTGTTGACATAGGGTATTTGTTGTGGTTGGTGCGAAATAAGTGGGAGGCCTCACCAAAGTGAATCTGTATAAGCGATTTGGGTGCGCGGCACCTTGCTTGTGAGGGGTTCGGGGAGTGGGAGGAACTCAGAGTTGAGTGTGACTGCCTAATAAACTGAGACATGACAGAGAAACTGTGAATCTATGGATCGTTTTTTTGCCTCGGAAGGCTCGAGACTGAAGGTTTCTCTAGTAAAAGGGAATGCAGAATATGAGTCGGTTGAACAGGCTATGGTTACTTCATTGTGAAAATCAGGTGGTGGGATGTGTGTGGGGTTATCTTTGATCGCCCCTTTGGGGAAATGAGGTTAAACCATAATGTCTGATGGGGGGGTGCCACTCCACTTCAGTCTGTTTTTCTTTTTGGTGGAATTCTTATGATTGGAGAGACTTCTGTAAACCGAAAACATGTCATCACGTTTTGGTTCATTTAATGTGCTTCGTTCCAGAATTTCATGTTAATTTGTTACTACTTTTTTAGTAGTACAATCCAAACCCCCCAGCACTCCTTTCAAAGAATTGAAATGTCAACATTGGGAGAAAGGGATCGGACTTAACAAACCGGAAACTGGAAATATGTTGTGGATTGCTCGCTCATGAACCATGCTGTATGGGGATATTCGAATGTTGAGTAGGTTGTTAAAATGGCGCTAAACCATCTATTTGTGTGGAAAAAGACATGCGAAATTGTGGAGGCAAGTTTTTTTTTTTGCATTCATCACTTGTTTATACGTCTTACCTTACTGATGCCAGCAGTCCATCTCGTTTTGTTCTTGGGGGCATGGGAGGCAGCAAAATTTAGCTTGACATTCAAAAACTAGTGTGTGGAGAGATTACTTTACTTGTCCCCCCTGGTACTGAGCTAGCACGTCTATCTCAAAAGCTCATTTTAAACTGACCATGGAAAGAAATCTCGAAGATTTCTGGCTAAGTCACTTGTGTGTAGCGAGTTTGACCATTCTCCCGACGTCTTCACCTGATTGTACAGTGGTGGGTAGTCACAGCAAAGTAAGCTTTCACTGGTGAAGTGTACGCTTTTGGAAGCAGTCGTAATTAATCTCCGTTGACTGCCTTTAATTTACGGTCAGGGGAGTATTGGCCTGGGGACCGCAGTACAGAGTGTACTGCTAGCTGCAGATAAGAATTGTTAAATTGTTATACATGCTCATTATGAGAACACCGTGCACTGAACAAACAGCAATCATTTTTCAGCAAATCTCAGCTATCGCTGTTAAAAAGACTGGTTAGGTAGAGGCTCCTGCCTTCATGCCCAGGAAAATACAGCAAATTTGTCCTCAACTGGGCTCCAGGTAAAAAAAGCTTCCGTTTTGTAAGGCCCCCTCTCCTCTTGCATTGGCCCCCTTCCACTATCATGAGGTTCCTTCTCTATTGTATGGGCCCTCCTCATTTACACAGTGCTATCCCTCGCATAAAGGGAACCTTGTACGACAGGACTCTTCCCCTCACATATAGCTGACACTTCCCTCTAGTATGGAGACTGTAGTAGCCACCTGGATGTGAGATGTGGTGGCCAGCTGGGTGCGTGAGTGGTGCTGTAGCCAGGAATGCGTGGGCACAGACTGGTGAGAGCGTGATTGATACCATTTTGCTATGAGTGGAGTGTTGGTGTTCTAGAGTGACCATTGATAGTTGGAATAAGGGTCCAGCCTCTGTGGTAGTGCCAGCATCTGGGGACATAACCTGTGTGGTTCTCATGACGAGGAACCAATAAAAGGATACACTTGCATACTTGAATGATGTCAGTTGTTCCTACTGGCCGCCTTGTCCATCGGCTGCAGCGCAGACATAACATATTGACAAGTTGGAGACAAATCAACTGCATGGGCCTGCTGCAGGTCAGTTGGGGGCCGGGGTTGCAGGAGACCCTTGTGTGCTACCCCCTCCTCCCCCATTGTCCACCAGCCAGGGTGTCCATTGTGTGATGTGCGATTCCCCTCATGGTCCACGGCCCATAGGAGGTGAGGGGATTGGGGTATCTCCTGTTAGCAGGCGGACTCTCATATGGTCAGCGAGTCCTACCAGTGTCCACTCTGCACGCAGTGCTACTGCAGTAAGGAGTGGGTGCCGCTATGCTCGCTGATCCATATTATGCCGGTAGAAGTGTGTTTTCCGCTCTAGTATTCCTCCAAAACCTTAACCAATGGCGGAAAGGGCTGAAGGCTGGTCGTCGACGACTGACGGGAAATGTGAACGTGGCACACAGGATATGCATGTTGACGCTGATACCGAGGCAGCACGACTGAGGAAGAGGCATGCTGCAGGAGATCATGCGGGGCTACCTGTCAGCAAAATTAGTAGTAAGACCAACTAGTGGAGGCCTAGGAGCTGACTTACTCTATGGAAGGTGGATATTCTGAGGGTGTAGAAGTCTAACTTCTTGATCTTGTCGCCTGCATAGATAGAATGTGTCCCACCTGTGAGAAGGGCTTCGTCTGTTAGGCAGACGAAAGAAAGTTGGCTATTGCCCTGGGCTTTTGTTTTATTTGCAGCAAGGTGCCTACTGTGATTGGGAACAAATACCTGAAGGTCCTACAGGATCTTGATCCCGAGCCGATTTTATTAGTTTTTCAAAGAGGTCAATTTAGGATCTTTATAGCATTATAGAAGTATGTGTGTGCTATTGTTGTAATGGAATACGTTGCATGTCATCAAATGCATATTGTGGTGTTAGCGTGAATTGCACGTTGGTATTGAGGTTAATTTATCAGAGTACCAAATGTATGTTGTGGCGTCACTGTGCAAATGTCCGCGTTTATAGAAATATATTTTGTCAGAGGTTGCTATCCTATCTTCGTTGTGAAGACTTATTGAGCATCTAGTGTGAGAGCGAAGTTTGAGCTAACTTGTTAGTTGTGTTATCGGATGCATATATCTTAAGGCGAGTGAGTGTTTCATGCTGGGCATGTCATGTTTTCAGCCCCCAATCGTGTAGTTTGCACTTGGTGTCATATTACGGTACAGAAACATTAAAATGTTCTCCCAGGATCACAAGGTTATGGTAAAGTAACAATGACGGGGCCGCAACTTCAATGTATGTTTTTCTCAGCCAACTATTGAAACCAGATAGCAATGCTTGGCTTTCAGTGGTATGTTACGTTAATATGCTTTTATAGTGCGCCTATTCTTGTGTGCGAAGTGGTGCATTGGCCTCTCCTGGGGTGTCAGTCAAGTCACATAACAGGTCATCCTCTAGCCAGAATGTCTGTATACTTTTGAACTTGCTATTTATTAACAGAATTATTGTAATGCCATTACATGGAACCTTGAGTGGCACAGAGGTTAAGGGCCTTCTGAGTTGTGAAGTTGGCATGTCCAAATTGAACTGAAAGTGCATCTGCATTGTTTATAGCGACTTACATAAAGATATTTAGCCACTACATTATGGCAAATGGCGTTGACGAAATGCTTTTCTGGGAGTTCCTCCCAAAATGACCCACTTGTTGGACGACTTAGGGCTTTAAGAAAACGCCCAATTTGATCCTGCAAAAAAACTGAACAGCCAGCCCTCTATTCGCCTTCAGTAGACAATGTGCACGAAGCGAACCAAATTTATGTGGACCTGATCTAATATTTTAGATAGACTAGAAGATTTGACTAGGGCGTTTTCAATTTACTGTGAAGGCTCGTAGCCTGGCAAAGGTTGCAGGCAGGGGTCTGGTGTAGAGTATCGGCAATGGAGGAGAAAGGACGCGAGTGCTTCCTTAAGCAGCATTAAATCTGTTTAATATGCTTTTTGTTCCCTAATCTGAACATTGTCCTACAATGTTTCACATCAACACTAATGTATTCAGGGCATGCTTCAAATATATATTCATCAAACATTAGAATTTGTGGCCCCTAGTCAATGAAATGACTGCAAGGAATGAGTGTACTTTAATAAAGTTATGCTCAAGAAGCAATGAAGCATGAGCAATGGAGGAACATTTGAGAGATGGGGAGCGAGGTTGGGGCCGGTACAGAAAACGTCGATCAACACAACTCCCTTAAACTTGATTTTATGATGTTTGAGCGTTGGCCAAAGGAAGCTTCCTGTTTGGAACACAGTATATATTGACACTGGAACCGTAGACTTGTTAAGCACTTGCTGGTGATTTGAAGGATTTGCAAAAAAAGAAAATGTTTATTGAATTTTAACGCATGTATACAAACAGGAGCACATAGTTCCAGCATATAGCTGGGTACATTCTCAATCCATGACCCCTGCATGCTCACATCAACTAATTCATATTTGGCGACCTCATTGAACTGTAAGGCACTGCAAAACACATGCTCCAGCCTTTCTATTTGTACTACAACCAGCCCGACTCGTATATGCATGTTCACTTAACTAGTGAATTATGAACTATGGCAGTTTGTCTTCATTTTTAAACTATTATGGTCAGAGACAGGGTGAAAAGAAAAAATTGCATGAATAGTTTTTTGGAATTGTCAGCTGCTAGCATGTCTTAAACCACATAAAAACTCATCAAGCTGTCATTAAGCCAGAGGTGAAATTAAAAGAAAGAAGAAACTAATGCCAGACAGTACAAAACGTGTTATTGCTGTCCACTTTCTGACGCACAGTTCTGCGAATTTCATTCTCCGCTGTAGCCCATCTAATTTTTTCGACCACACAGTGAAGGGCAGAGCTTTAGAATCCTTCCAATATTGCACTATCAAACGTTTTACTAATCCAATACAGATGGCCAAATACTTGTTGATTAATCTTCTGTTTTTACGCACAGGTATTAAAGGGATAGTGCTATCAACAATTTTATTGGCTAAAAAGATGGCCCATATATATATATATATTCCTATATAGAGCTTTGAGAGGCTCAAACTCAAAAATTTCAAGCACTAGGAGGCATCCATTTTGTGAAATGGATGAGCCTCCTGTGCTTGTGTTAATATCTGCCCTTGCAGCACTAATGAAGCATAATAATAATACACAAAAGCTACCAGCAGGTGGTTTTTGCTTCATTATTGCCGGAGAGCAGAGATTAACAGAACCTGCTGCTGGTAAGTGCTTTACATTTAATTCTTTTTTGAAAGCACTGCAAAATAAATGCTGCGGGTTTCTTTCTAAATTGGAAAGAAAACCGCAGCATTTATAACTTTGTACTTATGTTTGTTGTGGCTTCAGCTTTGAGTCTTCTGGGCTCCCCCGACCCAGGTCGGGGGAGCTGAGGAGACTCAAAACTGAAGCCACAGCAAACCTAAATACAACTTTGTTGTATTTAAAAATGCTGCAGTTTTCTTTATAAGTTTCCCAGAGCCCAAGAAACGTAGAAAGAAAATTGCTGTATTTAGAAATACAACGGCGTTGTATTTCTAACTGCGGCGGCTTTCGCTTTGAGTCTCCTGGACTCCAAGTGAAAGCCGCTGCATTCAGAAATACAATGTTGTATTTATAATTGCGGCGCCTTTGATTTTTTCACTTTCATTTTACGTTTTCTGTGCTTCACTGGGCTTGGGGCACCGAAAACGTAAAATCAAAGTGAAGACAGCCTACCAAGCTCATGTACAGCTCTGCTCTGGCTGCTGTAAGCAAAAGCTCCCAGCAGGGGGCTTTTGCTGCTTGTTTAGTGCCACCAGGGCAGAGCTTTAACATGAGCTGAGGAGGCTGCTTGAAATGGCAAAATTGATGCTCCCATGTAAACGCTTTGAGCCTAGTTTGCTCTAATGTTTATATAGGAACTTTCATTAAAATTATGTTTAATGCATGTTTTTCATTATTGACCATCTGTTGGGACAGTAATATTTTTGAGCGCACTGTTCCTTTAAGCCTAAAAGGCACAGCTTGGGCATCAGTGTGATGTCCCAACCTGACTCACGAGAGAGATACCCCACATCTCTGCTCCGAAGTTCACAGACAGCAGTGCAGCCTCACACCATATGTAAAAAGTCAGCTTTAGGGTGTAGACCGCTGGGGCAAGCAGCACTCCTATCCGGCACAAATATATTTTACGACTAGTGCGGGGCATGCAAGCTCTCTCTGTAGAAAATTTCAAGTGTATCGCTTGAAAAGTGCCTTCATTGACGCCCCTTTTGTATGCAATGTGACGAATCAAGGGATTCAGTCACTTCTCCCCAGGAGAGAGCCTTTGCCTGTGAGGCTAGGGAGGTGATCCCGCTACGCAATACCCTCCCTAGGGGTAGAGTTAAGTGGGACTTCACCGGGAGAGACTGCACCTCCCTCCCCCTCTTTTGGGGACAAGGACCCCTGGTTCAAAGAGGAACTCTCTAACTCACTCAATTGTGAACCATCACACACTCACATTTGCTATTGCCACATGGAATCCTTGAATCAAGACAAAGCAATAGCCTTGTGTAGTACCGAGATGAAGAGGATGCTGGTTTCAATACAGGATACAATCATTGCAAAGAAGGACTTGGATGCTCTGCCGGGGAGGTCCCACAGCAGTGTCATAACAGTGAGTAGAGGAGACCAGGAAGAGTGTGAACCCCGGGAGATACAAACCAGCTGGAGAGGCCCAGCTGAATGCGAGGACAACACTTGGCTTCCAATGCGAGGACAGAGCTGGTGTGAGATACCAAGCACCTCACCAATGAGAGCATGAGATTGAGGGAAATCTGAACACTTGGTAACCGCTTCCTAGAGCGAGAAAAAGGTGCTGGCATGAACAGAAGCCTGGTGGACTAGAAAGTCTATTAACAACGTCAAGACCACTTACCTGGAGGTTCCGTGGAGAGGGCCGACTGCAGAGAAGTGCAGTACCCAGCCTGACAAATAGTGAAGAGGGCCCTGTGCAAGCAGCAAACCATTTGACTCGATCCCCAACAGAAAAAGGTAACCAGGAAGAGCGGGAGACCTGGGTGAGGAGTTGAAAGTAAAGCATACTTGGGACAGTGATATTCAAAAGGAGAATCATAATTGGGACATTGTTACTCGGATCAGTAATGTTCAAGGAGAAGAGTGAATGCCATTACTGGCATAATCCTAGTCATCCCACTAAGAAAGATGAATATAACTATTGGCCTACTCATACTCATTGCAGTGACCGAAGCGCATATAAATATGGTATCAGGTAATAATATCGCCATATATATGGTCGCCGTAAATAATATCGCCGGGAAAATGTTGTGGCGATATTATTTGGGTGACCATATATATGGGGACAGGGGCAAAAAAAAAAGTTTGGGGGTGGTGGGGGTGTCCCCGCATGTTCCATGCAATAATGTCGCCACAAAAAACGGCCATTTTTCTGCGATATTTTCGCATGGCGAGATTTTTGTGGCGACATTATTACATGGAACCATAAATATTGGCCTACTTATAGTCGTTTCAGTGAACAAAACAACCCTAACGAATAACCTACTCCTACTCATCCCAGTGAGACACCTAGAAGTAAAAAGAATACTGATCTGTTTTGGGGAGTCCTTTCTCGTCACAGTATTAAAAGAAAGTGGAGGAAGGGTGAAGAATATAACGGGAGGTAACCAGTATTGAGAAAGAATTGACACTGACCAAGAAAAAGGTTGGACATTTAAAAACAAAATCCTTTGTGTGTGTGAAACAAAGAGCGGGAAAAAATATCAAATCCCTAACTTCTCAAGGAGTCGAGAAACACAAGGGAAACAAGAGAGTCTCTCATTGAAGGAACTGTACGAACTGATAAGAGATGTTGCCAAGAACTTTTTAAGATTATCTTATTGAAGAAGGTTTTCGAGAAAGCCGTCCACAGGGGAAGGGATCCATTCTCCTGTACTTTAGTTGTTCGCAGAAGTGGTAGGGGCAGATTAGCTTAGCTCTTGGATGGTAGACTGATTTTATTTTGGACTCTCTGATGAACACCATAGTTAGTTTGGTTAGGAAGGGAAGCCCGTAGTTTAGGGAAAGATGGTAATTTTCGACTTTTGTTTTAATAATCACCAGTTCAAATGGATGTATAGAGTCTGTCTCCTTCTGATCCGCCACAGCAGACTGATGAATCCAGGGAGTATGTCGCTTCTCCTCAAGGGGGAGCCACCCTCTTTTGGAATAGGGAGGTGAGCCCGCTACACACCACACTCTGTCGTTGACCGGTCAGACAGGATGCCACTGGCAATAAATGCATGTTTTCTTGGTAGTGTAGCTGCTTGATGTTGATAGCCTGGGGTGGTGCACTGGGCGCTGAGATGGGCATCTGTGCTCTGTCAACAATGATGCTATTAAGCGACTCCACCAGCGGGAATAGTGAAGGAAGCAAACTTGCTAGGAATCTCTCCTTGTTGCCCCTCTGTGCATTTTCAACCCGGCCGAATATGCATACTGTAAGGAAGGCATGGTTTCATGGTATCAACAGTAGGACACGTGTAAATTATAAGGGTACCTGTAAACCCAAGGTCCACCAGGCAAGCAATAAGATAATATATAGAAAATAGACCTTGGTAATGAGGTTGGGCTGATACACTTGACAACTACTTTTAGAAAAAAAACACAATAGTATATTATAAATCACAATTTTAGACATCTATCTCATTCCAACTTTCATACCCATGCTTACACTCATACATCCAATGACAGCGTAATACACAAAATAGGGGTCTGTCTATATATGGGACCCTTTATGTGCTTCTATATACAATCAATTAGAATGTTTCTGTTCACCCATGTCTCCTATCAGTGTGTAAATATGTACAATAGCAAACAATGCTTATGGACAAAAAATTTCTACATATGTTTCGATTGGTTATAGATGGCTTAGGATGGCAGCCCGACATAGTTCCGACCTTCTTCAGGACAAACAATAAGGTGTAAATCTTCCCTCACTTACAAAACACAATACGGTGGAAGATGTCTTCCAAAAATCACTCTACAAGAAAAACAAACCAAACCTAATTGCATCTAATTACAGTCCAACCGCTCCATTAAACATGGGCATATGCAAATTATGCTAGTAAATCTTCAGTGATTACAACAGTCCGCACTCACCTCCAAAAAGGGTTTGTGGGGGTGGCACAAACTTAAGAAAGAATCATCAGTGCTCCAGAGGAAAATACCCGGAAGCCTGTAAATAACATAGGCACAGAGTGATAAGACTTCTCTATCTATGGATGCTACAGTCTATATAGTATAAGAGTGAGCAGACTTTCTCATCTTGAGTCTTTAAAGTACTTCAGACTATCGAAACCTCTTCTTCAGTAAGCCTTTATCCCCTGTTGAACTCCATGGTTGGTCTCAGTGTCAGGAGAAACCTTTTCCCACAATCTAATTGAAAATCAACGCGTGCCACCAGTTAATAATGGACACGAAGGCACCATTTAACACAGAACTCTTTGACATTTTTTGAGACATGAAGAGCATCAATATAGGAAAACAAATAACCTTGTGTACTAGGCGATCAACTCACATTCAGTATGGTGAAGAAATGACACTAGATAGTCCCGGGAGGGAAAACTAATGCAGTGTTTTCTTCAGCCAGAGCGAAGTGTTGTCATCATCCGTCACTTCAATCTCTTTAAAAAAAAAAAAATGCAAAAGGCACTGGTTACACACTCGCCTGTTCACTAATACGTGTGTTATGTCATTACATCTTATCCAAAAAACACATCTCAATAAACACTATAGATCGTGCATATAGGAGCTATACAATTGAGCTCTGGGAGACACACTCGTGTGTGCAACCGCGCTGTTAAATCGGATGCATCTACATCAGGATCCCACATCAATGCGAATATATTTATACAATGGCCTGGCGTTCACACCACATGGGTGTACTAAGGCTCCCAGTCTATCCTCCTTGTAGAGGTTCTATGGCGGTAACAAGCGCGGGAACGCTCATGGGCGCCCAGCGTACCGCTCGACCGTGGCTGACACTATCGTGTTCAGACCGTTTCTCTGCCTCTTATCTTGACTAGTTGTCAACGCATTCCTCATCTGTGCCCTAGATTCGGGCGGGCAACAAGGTGCCCTGCTAAAATGTAGCATATCGCGCGCTTCAACACCGCTCCATGGAGATAAAAATAGGACTGGACCGGTCTCTTGACTCTACCTCGGGCTACTGCTTTCACTACATAGAGGGTGTAGGGAAGCAGTTCTGCAACATTCCAACATCACAAGTGGAGTGATGCACATCTGACTGTTGCAATGAAGCACCTTAGCTATGTCATGTGTGTTTGCACTCACATTGTTCTCAACAGCAAAAATTCTTTGCTCGTTCTCTGCCATGAATCACACACATGATCCATGTCCTGACATAGTGTGATGTGCTGAGTAAGTGAGTCCATTTGAGCAGATAATTGCTTATTTCTCTCTAGTATTAGGCTCTTGAGGTTCTTATTGGTAGCATTTGTGGTTTCATCCAACATGGAATCACTCCTCGCATCTTCACCATCTGTCGCAGAGGGAATTGTAGGTTGCACAGGCGCAAAACTGTCAACAATCGTGTTGACCTTTTTGGAGATTGTCTTGCAGTTTTCTTGAGTTTTTTCTGCATGTGTAATATTACAAGGGTAGCACTTTAACACACGCTGCCGTAGTGCCAGCATGCATTTGGGTCTCACAGTGAAGTCAGATCAACTTCGTGGATTACTGGTACTATCTAGCACCTCCAGTATGTGTGATGAATTGCCATCTGGCAAGGGTGTGAAAACCCTTTCTTTTTGTTTTTTTAATTCGTTTTATTAAATAATACAATGATGCAGGTAATTCCATCTCTGAAAGGAGAATCTGCTAATCCGATTACCCCTTCATAAATTGTATGCCAAAAGCACAGTGTAGTTGTGCCTGGCTGCATCAGTATCCTTATTCGGAGCACCTGCTCTGCCAGTGGTACAGAGCAAGTTCAGAAGTCACAGGTGCCCTATTGACAGCTGCAGTGACACCCAAGTCTCTGCAGCGCAGGGGCTGTATTTAAAATATGCACCCTTGTTCCAGAAACGACATAACTATGTGAAGATGTTGTCCTGGTGGCAGATAACTGTAAATATAAGCCATACCCGAGGGAGGGTATGGTGGCCACATTCTCCGAGTTATCCCAGTGTGATGAGGCATGTAACAAGGTGGCGAAAGATGAGGTACCTCACAGTCAATTAATCAGTAATCGGGCAAGTCAGCAAATCTCTTTGTATCCAGGAAGTGGGGCCTAATAGTATGATGTCATAAAGCAATTGGAGGGAGGGCCTTCCTGTGTGAAAGACAGCCAAGTGGACAAATGAGAAACAGAGTAGTGTGCCATAGAAGGTGCTTTTTTTAATATTGGACTTTCCTGTTTGTTATTCTTTGATAGTCTTTGGAGAAGAGGGAGGAAGAAAGATGCCCTTCCGAAGAGGAGACGCTGTATGAATGGGCCTATTAAGCCAGCGGCCCATAGTTAAGACGAGATGTGCTCCCGTTGAGCAACTTGCGAAGTTTTGTTGAAGTTAGCATAAGATTTTGAGAAGAGGGAGAGCCGGTGTTTTGAAGTGAGGCCAAGACAGAAAGCTGTTGCCGGGCCAGTCGTCATCCGAAGAACAGTGAGCGAGGAAGTGAGGAGGGTGGCGTTGAGGTCGCCTCAACCCTGCACCAGGACGGAGAGATCCTGTGTGACCGCGGAGACAGGCCGATCAGCTGTGCCGGCGACAAGAGTGACTCCGGCCCCCACCCTTGAAGAGGAGGAGCCTCGCAACCCTGATGCAGGCTGTCATCACAGCCACAGCTGAAGACTGGGATCAGCTGTAGCTGCTGAGCGCTGCTCTGACCCCCACCGTTGTGGGACGGGACCTCGAGCGAAGCCCATAGCTCGGTCCCGGTATGAACCACGGCAGAGTGAGTCGAAGCTCCGGGTGATGCAGGAAAGCTGCATCTGTTAAATAAAGCGGAACCGCTGTTCCACGGAAAACATGAGCAGCAGACTTAATCTGACAAGGTGAGGAGCTACCTCTGGCAGGGTGTCGATGAGACGTACGAACTGTATGGGAGAGGAGTGCCTGAAGTGGGGAAAACGGAACAGAGGCAGTACTCCTACATATTTACAGGGGAAGTCCCCTTATAAGTTAAGTGGGGCAATTAAGTGTCAAGAAGAGAGGCCAGCTACCAGGCACTAGTAATCCTACAAGATAGAGACAATTGATAAACCAACTTTAAAGGACAAGAATAAGCCAAAGAGAGAGTATCGCCGCTTCATTATTCATTTTGTATGAAAGCATGTTGTCTATCCTGCTACGTCGATAACACTATCAATGGCCTGGGATTAACCCCAACCAGACATTAGAGAAAAGAGGCCTGCACATCCAAAGTTTCAATCCTCTGAAGCCACTATATCCTTTTTTTGTTCTATGTAATTCAACTTAAAGAAACTCTTATTAAAGACTGTTTGGATCAAATCAGCTTCTGTCTAATCTATCTCCATCTGCTCTATCACACCCAGCCACATTAAATTGTTATCGCACATGTCCGCCCTGTGGGCCCAGATCTGCTGTGGAGGGGTTATGTGTATTCCCACAGACAGGTTGGACCCTGCCCTACTGGCAGGCAGGTAGCCTGGTGGGTGGCCTGTGTTCCTTTTGTAAGGGCAGGTAACACCATTCTCCCTGGGACAAGAACTCCACAAGACGCTGGCCTGGGAGCTGAAAACAAGAGTCACATCCAAACACATATAAAGCCAGGCTTCACACTAGGGTCCTGCTTTTCTAAAGGCCTTTGATCCTATTGAGAAGGGCAGGGGAGGAGCTAGGATAGCCAGAGAGGGATCTGTGCAGTTTTGGGAGGGTTCTGCCATCTTGATTCTCTCTGCACCTTTCTTTCCTGTCCCCTCCACTTTCTCTGGAGCAAAGCACTTTGTGTGTGACATCATAAGGGCAAAGTCCACATATTTCAAGAGCAGGGATTGGACCCGTAAAGCAGGTTAGCTTTAGCCTAATAGTCTGGGGACTTTTGCTTGTAAAAGAAGGTGTCTCCTCTCCACTTACTTGAATCATGTTGGGAATCATCTTGAAGCATCTTTGGATCATCAATCGAAGATTTTGCTGGACCCTGCTGAGAAAGCAGTCCCCTCTGAAGTCCACCAGTTGTGAGGTGAAGGCAGGTTTTCCAAAGCCAAGACCAGCTTTGTCCTCGAACCATCCCCAGGGACCATTGGGGGTTATCTGCCGCTGGCACAGAACCTGTCTCTCTGCCAGCCCCAGTGCTACCCAGGAACTCTGTGGTGGAGAACCCCTGCAGTTGTGTGCAAGCCTCCCCTGTGTTTTGGAGCCGCAAACAAGCATCCATCTTGTCCCAGAGTCCCTGAAGTGGGACTCGTAGCAACCCTAGAAATGAACTGCTGCTGGAGCAAGACTGCCTCTCTGCTAGCAACAGTGGTACCCAGGACCCCACCATGTTGGAGGAACCCTGCAGTTTTTTGCACGCCTCCACCGTGTTTGGGAGCTCAAGAACATGACTAATCTTGTCCGTGAGCCCCTGGCTTGGGGCCCACAGAAGAACCCTGAGAGCCAGGACAGTGGAAATCTTGTGTTTTTCACCATTTAACTACTTGGAGCTTGTTTCATGAACTGTTAGCACATTTGAACCAGCAGGGCCCTCCTTTTCTGCCTTTTGCTCTCTCCTGATCACCACACACCAAGAAGTCTGGTTCAGTGCTACTGAACCACCAAGTACTGCAAAGAAGGTACTAGTGACTGCAAATTGCCCCCCTGGTCCATGTATGTGCCCTAGAAACTGGTAAGGCCACTTTTGAACCCTTTTTGCTCACAATATATTATTTTTCAAAAACATTATTGCTTTTGCTGCCTTTCACCACCGATTCATTGCCAGACTGCTGCATCTACTATCCTTGCTTATTCTGTGCTCTTTCCTCAGGGGTGAGTATTGTGTAGTGTATATTTATAGTTATTATTGTACATGATGTGTTTAAAGTGTATATATTTGTATAGAACTTTGATTGGATGTTCGTTTATTTTGGACTGTTATACTTCTCCGTTTGGGTTGCTACTGATCCACATTCACACCCCCTTAATAGTATAGCCTTATAGCCTTCCCTCTGTCCATGTTATCACAAAAGGCGAAGGAGGTATATCTTGATGGTGCCTGTTTAACCTTTGACTGTGTTGGCTCTTACTTTAAGTTTGACGGCTGAGTGGGTGTTTTAGCCTCTACTCATCCTTCTACTCCTGCAGGGCAGAAGTCAATTTGTCACACTATGGCCATCCCCTGTGGCAACGTTGCTGCGATTTTATTGGCCTAGTATATCTCGCAACCCTGCAAATACACAGCAGCTTGCTCACACGATGAACAAAGAGCAGTCTACCTTCCAAGTGCCCAGAGCACTATGTGCAGCATCCAGCTGGCTACTGCCACCCCGGGGTGTACTACAATTCTGGGATCCGGGTGGGGGCACGCAGAAATGCGCTGCTTCCTTTTGTGACTCAGCTTCCCCTCCCCACTTGCGTGTAACTCCGAGAGAATGACAAATCTTTCTGGCCACCAACACAGCCCTACGCTGATGCCTCGCGTCTGTGCCTGCACCAATTCCTCAGTGCCAGTCTACCAGTGTAACGGGCAGGGACCTAAGTGGACCGCTTTGTGTTGATCAGTTCCCCCATGGTAGTGCAGCAGCTTGCAGGTATGTTTGATGGCCATGACTGTTTGCAGGATAAAAACTGGATGCTCAGATGAGTGAGCTGTGAGTCAGCGCTGTCACACGGCAGCCATTTTAGCCACGCCTCCCCTGATTTACAGGATTTCTAAAGTTACCTTCCCTGGAAAGAAACTCCTATTTGGAAACTCTGGAGGCCAAATGCTAGTTTGAATTTGTGGAAGCGATCTGGCAGTTAGCATCGCAAGTATATAATTTCAAGTAATAGTTTTATAAATCCTAGGTCGTGTATTTGCAAAGTGATTTTAGTTTAGTTGGGAGAGAAAAGGGAATTACTAAAGGGTTGCTTTAATAAAAGATGTAAAAAGTCACACTGAAAAGTTAGCAAAATGGCTACCTTGGAAGTGTGTACCTATTGCTTCCAGTAGTGAACGTGGTTGTGTATGACATCTTGTACTTTATGGTACAAAGGAATAGACTGACCCTGAGCATTGGAGAGGCTGTCGCCATGACCGGGAAGGCAAAGGTGCCAGCTGGATTTTAACATCAGGTTTCGTAGCCAGCAAAGCGGTCTGCCAAGAAAAGGAGGACATGTTGTCTATCAAGCACAAATTTAATGTATTTTTTTATTCCAGTAACTGTGGGAAACGCAGTATTGCGTGGCATAATATATATGGAACATAATATATGAAAAGTAGCCTATTATAACATTAAAGCTACTGCAGTGGTCATACTAGGTTGTCCAATTGATCATTTTGTTGGCTATTTGTCTATAGTTCTTGGAAGAGTAAAGGGAATAGCACCTACCGTTTAAGATATTTACTTGCCGTCCCAAGGGGGAAGGGAGGTTGTAGGCAGGTGTGGAGGAAGTATTAAGGAGGAGGCTGAAGTGAATTACAAGGAGGAAGTGGAAGGGAATCTCATGGTGGTGAAGGAGAATATTGGGGAGATGGGAAAGGAGGTGGCAGGTGATAGACCAGAGGTGGCAAATCCTACCCTTACACGTGGTAAGCCAGGGACTTGTGGAGGTACAATCATTTGGCGAAGTGTCGAGGAAATGGACAAAGTCCGAGAAAGGTAAATATTCCCGTCGGCACAAGCCTGTTAGGAAGTAGACTAGCACTGTTGATTGGGAAACCAAGCAAGGAACTGTGGGGGGCGCCTCTTTGCAGGTGGAGGCTATAGGGACTGCAGATCGTTTCTTTAGCCCAAGACATCCTTCCTGGAAGGGCCCTAGCATGGAGGCGCATGTGGGGCCTGTCAGTTTGTGAACAGAGAAGTCTCCCTGCATAATTGAGGATGAAAAGCAGAGGACTTGAACCTTTGGATGCCAGAGCCAAGAAGGAAATGTAGGACACTTAAAACAGTCGGAGTTTGAATGCTTTCCAATCGAGTATTGGCCAGGGATGCAACCCGAACAAGTAGTTCAAACACTGAAATTCAAAAGTGCCAAATCCAATGAAAAGCCATGCTGTTGCTATTCTAGCTTTTGAATTATGTTACGCATTTTGGATCGATCGGTAATGTTCCAAACAAACCTACGTTTTATGTTTGCCTCATGTTGATCCCAGTAACTTTGTGTTTGCCCACAGCCTGGAGTGGTGAGTGTTTCTACTTTGAGGTCCTCAGTTGTTGCATTCCAAATGGCTGAAATTCATCGTCTTGATTTTTATTTTAAATTC
Source organism: Ambystoma mexicanum (assembly GCF_040938575.1). Lineage (NCBI taxonomy): Eukaryota > Metazoa > Chordata > Amphibia > Caudata > Ambystomatidae > Ambystoma > Ambystoma mexicanum. The sequence goes on from NC_090933.1 coordinate 397,251,793, forward strand.
TGCCATTTGCAGATTGTTTTTTCTAATAAATATCAAGGTACACACATTTTGTTATGTATATTTCATAAAACATGCTACTTTATTTGTGCGCACAATACAGGTTCATTCTTCCATGGAGAAGTTGTGTTGCCATCTCGCTACAGATTTATGATGGATTCTCTAATGCCCTGAGTGAGAACAGTGTACCCTGAGCTTTTTAAAACCTGTTTATTAATAATAATGATGCAGTTAGTTTAGTTTCTGCTATTTTGAGTCAACTTTCATAATGAACAATATCAAAATGTATACTGCACAAATGAAATTTGCTGTGACCATCACCCTAAAACCACAGCATCTGCTCTGCAGTGGCAACAGGGTAGGTTCAAAGGTAACTTGTGCATTCCTTAACCCAGTTGCTGACACTCCGTTCCAAAAGGCAGAGGTTGCTTTTTAACATTCTGCAATTCTGGTTCCAAATATTGTAATTGTGTACCCCTGCTGGCAGATATTAATAACTATATATAAGCCGTTCTACAGCCACACGCATTGGATGTCATTATTGTTAGCTTGGTGACCAGTCCTTCCTGACAGTACCTGGTGTAAATTAGTTGTCTGACCTGCACATACCCACTGCAACCATGTGCGGTCCAGCACAGGAAGCCCCTCTAATTTACATATTAACGGTTGATACCATCCTCCAGGTAACGACCCTTCCCTGGAAATGGGTGCTTCTAACATAGTCTTTAAATCACCAAGGAAGGGCTATCTCGTCCTGGGCACTAACTTTGCAGTGCGGATGGCGAGATATTGTCCTTTTTAGCACTTCTGTTTGTGCGACCGCTGCAGCTCAGCAATCACACAAACTCTTAAATCCAACCCCCAGGCTATGTGAGGAGGAGGTTCCTCCTCACAGCCTGGGGATTGGATTTCATTTAGTATCTCACCAGTGTGTGTAATGCGCGCTGGCAGGACGCTGAATATGATTTCACTCGCTGCAGCCGTTTTGGCTGCAGTGAGTGAAGGGAAGGTAGGTTTCGCCCTCTATCTCAGGCATTTTCATGCCCTTTTGATCGAGGGAGGTGTCATTGGAAAGAGGAGACTTTCCCATTTCCAACAGCCACCTTGAAGCATTGTTGGGCGTGGACCGTTTGATCCACGCCCAGCAAACCCACTAGACCCCCAGGGATCTTCTGTAGAAGTCGGGTGGGGGGGGTGAGGGTGCTGCTTCGTATATAAGCAGCCCTCTCCCCATTACGGCCCCCAAAGCATGGGGCATTACGTTTTGCCCACCCCGGGTGCCCATCTGCCCCTGGGGAAGGGGCAAACGAAAAAAAGAAAACAAAACTTACTTTGTTAGGGTTGTTCTAGGGGGTGGTGGGTCACTAGATCACCAGGTATTTCATTTTTATATGTAAGTGGATTGGCCTCCCCCCAGCCCAAAATGTCATGTAGCCCTCCCTGGGGGCAGATTTCCAGTGTAATCTGCCAATCTTCCCCTAGGAAGGGGCACATTTGTTTTTACTGGGGGGGGTCAATAGACCACCAGGGATGGCTTGTATGAAAGGGGGTGGGGGTGATGGGAGCATGGTAGTTTAGATTCGTTTTTGCTGGGATCACCACAGATAATTTTTTTTTTTTGTTCAGTTTACAGTTGTGGCAGGATAATGATTTTGCTGGTTTATGTAAGTAGTACAAAATGTCCTTTTGTTATTCTATATTGTAGTTGGGAGGGGGGGGCAGATTGTTAGTGTGGTTGGCGGGACTGTGGCTGAAGTGACATTGGTGTGGGGGGACCAGCTGGTGTGGAGTTAATGCCCAGGGAGCCCCGGCAGGGACCCCCCATCCCTTCCCGGAGGGAAAAGCTGTAACGCAGCCCAGCCAGAGCTCCAGGGTGGGATTGGGGATGGTCAACCCACTTGAAGAGCCAGCCGCCCTATGCCAGGGACATTACCCTCGACTATCCTGGAGCTCTGGATGGCCTGTTACAGCTTCATCCTCCGAGAAAGGACGGGGACCCTTCCGGGGGCTCCCTGGGTCTGCACTGTGTGTGGGGATGGTCGACACACATCCCCAGCGGGGTCCCCATCCCTTCCCGGAGGGAGAAGCTATAACGCAGGACAGCCAGAGCTCCAGGATAGTCAGGCTCCAAGATAGTTGGGGCTGATGTCACTTGCCTTGGGCACCCGTCTCCCATGTGGGGAGACCATCCCAAAGTACAGCAGCAGTCCCAGGGAGCTTCGGCAGGATCACCATCCCTCACTGGAGGGAAAAGCTGTAAAGCAGGCCAGCCAGAACTCCAGGATGGTCGTGGGTGATATCCCCAGCCTTTGGCGCCTGCAGCTCTGGCTGGGCTGCTTTACAGGGAAAGGATGGGGACACTGCCGCGGCTTCCTGGAAATGCTGCTGGGCTTGGGACGGTCAACCCACCTCGGAGACAGTCGCCCAAGGCCAGGGACATCGCCCCCGATGATCCTGGAGCTCTGGCTGGGCTGCGTTACAGAATGACCCTCTGAGAAAGGACGCAGCCCCTGTTTAAGGGTCCCTGGGACCGCTGTGTGGTATGTGCAACTTTCCTTACCACCTTGAAGTACACACAGTGTGCTGCAGGAACAGAAACCTTCACTGATTACAATCCTGCCAGCACACCTGTGGCATTGGCACAGGCACATAATGTGTCCATCTCTTTCCCTGGAAAATAGGTGTCTATTACATAATAACCTTGAAGTAATGTATACAGGGTTCCCGCGCATGTGAAATGGTATAATAACAATGAGGGAAGTGTATGTCTGGGATAGTTGCAAGAAACATGTGTGAATGCACTTGCTGTCGTAATGGATGGACTGTACGTCGGGCCCTATTCATGTTAGTTTTTCTTTTTGCATTTCATATTGAGGATGAGGGATGTATGGATTGTCGTGCACTCTTTCATCTGAACAGCAAAAGCACATTTTCAGAAATGTATGGGCTCCCTGTTTTCCTTGGTGACTGCGAAACCCCTGGCCCAAATCTGTGGATTGTCCACAACTCCAACTAACATTAGAATTTCCTTTTCCTAGGCCCTTTGGTGTGCCAGTGGTTTAGCCTTTTCCCTTTGCCCCCAGATGGGTGCACCCACACATGTGAGGTACCGTTTTCCTCGGGACACCTGTGGAAACTTGAGAAGGTAGGACATGTGGTCTTGCCAGCATGTTTCGGTGGTAAATGTCAGGAAATTGTGTTTTTCCACCTACATTTCTGACTTTGCCAGGCCTTGTGGGTAATAAATTCTAGAGCTATTCAAGGAAGTCAGACCTCTTTGGATTCACACAGGTGTCTTCTTTTCAGAAATGCATGGGGTTCCCTGTTTGGCTGCGACTCCACAGGCCCAAAGCTGTGGGTTGCCCACAAAACCAAATTGTCTTCTCCAGGGCGTTTCATGTACCAGTGGTTTAGCCTTTTCACTTTGTGCCGAGGCCAGTGTGCCGACACATGAGGTACCATTTTTATCGTGGCCCCTGTGGGAATGTAAGACATTTGTTGTTTTCCCTTGGTTTTGTTAACGTTTTCATAGATTTGCGACTGCATTTTTTTATACAACCCTTTCCTTTCCCAAATGTTACCTGCTTTAGACACTGTACACTTTTGAAACCTGCACAAGTCACCTATCCTTCAAAAGGTCTGCCTGTGCTCTTTCAAAAAATGTATGCTTGCCATTCCTCACTACTATTGTTTTCCTTATTGTGTAATGCTATGTACGTCTGTTTAGGCCGTCACCATAAAAACGTGTGATTTCCTAATTGGAAGAGTCGGGGGGAATGTAGCAGTGCATTGCTTTTCTCAGTATTCACAGAAGCCATTACCTTACAGGTCCGAACATGTCCAGCACATAGCTCGTCATTTTTCAAATTGTTTCCCAAACTATGGGAATTTTACCTACATAGTTGTTGCCTAATCTGCACAAATGATCCCTTCCTAAACTTGAAATTTTATGTACCTTTCAGAAATGTATGCGTTTCTGTCTTCCCATTCAGCTTTCCTTCCCTCCTCTTCCATTCTGTCCAAGCATGCCCTATTGGAAAAAAAGGGAAAAATCACCTTCCTCTCACATAACTGATGGTAACCTTACAACAAATGTGTTTTTGTTTCCACTCAACCTGTTATTGAAAGCTTGGAAAATTGCAAATTCAGAACAGCAAACCATTTGTTCCTAGCTGTTTACAAGGAAAAAAACACAGGCTTCCTTGTACCTCTTTTATTGGCGTTTTCTGAGAATACCCAAAATTTAGTTCTCGCACCCCTCTACAGCAAACAAGGAATCCTTGATGGTGTTATGTCCACCTAGTACGGTAGTCGCCTGTCTGTTTCCATTTCCTTCCCACTCTCACCCTTCCTGATCTATGTCCTAGCTCTTGCACTATCAGAAATGTTTTGAGGCCGAGTACGATAGTTAATTTCACATCCTTACTGTTCATGGCCTGTAAGAATGTCATTGTATTTTCCCCTTGTTCCTTCCCTTGCTTTGAAGCGCTTTGAAACATTGTGTATAGGCGCTATATAAATAAACTCATCATATCATATCATACATGTGGGAAGAAAAGGGTGCAGATTTGGCCGCAATATCACTTGCAACATAAGTTACAAGGGATTGAATGCTGACATACCGAAAAATATCCAAAAAAAGGTCTCAGCACTGGGAGGGAAAACCCTCAGCAGTTAAGGCAGTGGTATTCAAATGTTTCTATGCTGCGCCCCCTTTAGTAAATATATTGCTGCCAAGCCCCCTAGAGTAAAATATTGTTGCTGCTCCTCACCCCAAATAACATATTTGCTTGTATTTTCTATTAAAAGCAGTCACCGTAAAATTGTTTTACAGAGTCTCATGCCCCCAGTTTACCCTTCGTGTCCGCATATGGAGGCCAGCCCCATAGTTTGAAGAGCGCCGAGTTAAGGGGTTAACTCGGGCTTTTCCTAATTTGGGTTTGTGTTTGTCCGTTTTTAGGCCTTCCTTGTCATGGATTCTCTTTCTCTAACTGTCTCCTCTTTTATCTTGTTCACTTGACAATCTTATTTCCGGTCTCTCATTCCGTGACTCTGTGTTGGGCTTTCTCCAGTCTTGAACTCTGAAGGCATAGGGTATCTTCCCTTCTTCCTAGGGGCCTTTTTAATTTTTTTATGTTAATGTTTTTATTCATTAACGAACACGCAAAGTAAAACAAAACAGAACAAAATACAGACATGGTTCACCATGTCGATACAGTAATACAGGCTCTTATCTGTGTGGGCTTCTCCCGTAGGTGTCATCCCTTTGCATAATCACACTTTGCATCTGTTCCCCCAGTGCTTGTGTCCCAACTATTTTTAGGCTTATGCATTCAATAGGGTCATCCGCTTCAGGGGCAAACATGCTTCCTGTCAGAGCATTCCAAGCTTCAACTCCCTGACTTCTTTTGTGCGCACCCCTCGGTAGTGCTCTGTGCCACACTGTCTCCGCTAGTAACCATCTGTTCAAGTCTGCTCAGCAGGCTTCAAGTCTGGGGTCTTCAGTGGATTTCCACACCATGGCGATCCTGCGCTTTGCTAATACACAAATCAAGCCTTTCATTTTGGTGAGAGAGATGGGCTTCGTTTCTCCCGCCCCTCAGAAACGACCCAAGCAGGCAATTCTCTGGGGGCCACTGCTGCATTTGAACGCCTCCTCTTGCCACCTTCTCTGCTATTGCTCCCCAAAGTTTCAGGATAACTAGGCACTCCTAAAACATGTTCATTAAGCCCTCTCCCACCCGCATTCATCTTGTGCAGGTATGGTAGCCTTCTCCTCCTATGAGGTTCAGCTTATGTGGGGTCATGTATAATAATAAATAATAATAATAATTTGGCATTTATATAGCGCTACGAACCCTCAGGTATCTGAGCGCTGCTTATTATTACCCACGGTGTGTGGTGCTCATTTATCGACCTCGGAAGAATGAAAGGCTGAGTTTGGCCCCGCTGGGATTCGAACCTGCATTTAGCAGTCTCTGCACCGATGTCAAAGCGAGTGCTCTACTCGCTGTGCCACTTGACTTGCTCTGTGGGTGATACATAATTGGGTAAGGTTAAATCTGGCGTTCCTGGACACTTTTCTGGTGTACAGTAATGTTCTTTTCCACTCATTTGTCAGAGCTCTGCCTAAATCTACCTCCCACTTACTATGCACTTTGTTTTGCCTCTCACAGGCTGGTGAAAAACATGTTGCACAGTCTGGAGACCATGTGCCCGCCCTCTGACACACCATACATGGTGTCTAGTTCTTCGCTGAACCGTACTCCCCCAGCCCCCCCCCATGCAGACCTGACCATTGTTTCTCAATCCTTATGACCATACCCAGGTGCAGCAGTAACTGGCCTGCATGGATACCATGTACGCTAACTCGGGTCTGGAAATCTAGTAATTTACCATCTCTCTCAAAATCTCTGTCTGTGGCCATCTCTCTGTCTTCCCACTGGCTTCTATACTGCGCCAGCACCCCCTTCTGCTGCCCTATGGCCCCTATCAGGGGGGTATGTGTTGAACAAGGGTCCAGGGTGCCCAGATGTTTCCAGGTTCTGCGCCATATATCTTTGCATAACTGCAGCAACTGGGGAGGGTCTCTCCAACTCTAGGTCTTTTACCCATAATATTTCTTTCAAAAAGCATTGCTTCAGAAGTGGTTGCAGCAGCAGGGTGTCTAATGAGGTTTCATCTCCTAGCCATCGTGCCACATGTTGCAGTTAACCCACTAGAAAGTAATATTCAAAGTGGGGTACTTTCATGCCTCCGTCAGCATAGTCCCTTTGCAGCGTGCTCAGGGTGATTCTGTTCCTCCCTCCTTCCCACAGGAATTCTCTCATCTGTGTGTCTAGCTTCCGGTAGAAGGCTACGGGTATATTGTACGGCACGTTGGCGAAGCAGTATAGGAGGCAGGGGAGTACAACCATCTTCAGGAGGGCTCCTCTCTCTGTGGCTCCGAGGGGTAGCTTCCTCCAGAATCTCATAGGTGGCCATGTTATTCATGCCTGTTATTCTTATGCAAGGCCACTGGGTCATGCCACACATTGATAACTAAATAGCAGAAGGTTTCTGTTTCCCACCGGAGGCCTAATTGGGGCAGTTGCTGCTCATCAAGACCTCTTAGTCCCGCTAATGGGAACAAGCAGGACTTCTCCAGATTCACTTTGATCCCTGATAGTTTGGCAAACTCATCTGACATCCAGCAAGTGTGGTAAGGTGTCTACTGGATTATTTACATACAGCAGCATGTCGTCCCCGTACAGGGAGATCAAAGGTACCACCCCGCCTAATGCTATCCCTGCTGCTTCGTATTCTCTCCTAAGAAAGACAGTGAGCGGCTCCAATATTGGGATATACAGCATTGGTGACAGTGGGCAGCCCTGTCTAGTACCTTTGTGCACTTCCCATGCTTCAGAGATCTGACTGCCCGTTTTCACTCGGGCCATGGGTGCTGTGTAGATCAATTTCACCCATCGCAAACAGGTTTTCCCCATTCCAAAGTGCATCAGAGCAGTCTGCAGCCATTCCCAGCTGACCGAGTCAAAGTCCTTGACCGCGTCTAGTGATGCCACTGTGCGCTCCACTGACAGGTGATTAGTACTGTCCATAATACGATGTAGCCTCCAGAGTTTCTAGGTAGTGTTGCGCTCTGGGACTTATCCAGTTTGGTCTGTGTGTACTATATCTCCTATTACCCTCTTAAGCCTGTTCGCCAAGACCGTCGTCCGGCTTTTGCAGTCTTGATTTACCATTGAAAGGGGCCTGGAGGATCCACAGTTTTGTGTTGCTTTTCCTGGTTTAAAGATTGGTATGATGGTTGCCCCCCTCATGCTGCTGGGCAATACTCCTAGTTCAAATGTCACCATTTTCACCTAGATATGTCTTTGCAGAGGCAAGTGCTGTAGGTTGCATTTTTATCATTTTTGCACTGCAAGCCTGTCTGACAATTTTCAAATTCAATTTCTCCATTAATTATGCCACTCCAGAAAAGTAGGCTGGAGAGATATTGTAACTTTGCACTTAGCACTTTCTTATTCTTTAATTATTATCTAAAATAGATTGAACAATTCTAGTAATACTTATAATTGATTCTTGGACTGTGTATGTACTTTTAGACTCGAGATAATAATAGGACCCCTTTGGGGACCCCTTTTCTTTCCTAAGCTCCTTTTCCCCTTTCTTTTTCTTTCTCCTTTCCGCCCCCTGTACAGTAGATGTGAGTTTGCCAGCACTTTTGTCCCCATCCTGTACTGTAGGGTGAATATTTGGTTGTCATGCACTATACCTGTGTACATTCAATATTTATTGTCTGTTTTTATGCTGTTTTATCATGGATTCAGAACTATGTGTTATGTAATTTAATATGTGAATAATAAAGATAATTTGATTTTATATTATCCTTGACATGGCCCCCTCATTGGGTTCCCATACTGATGGTTACTTACTTCGCTTGATTTCTCTAGCGGTTTGCCCCGCGTGACCCCATTTTCCTTTTGGTTTTCTGCAAAGACACTCAGCAGTTTGGGTGCTAGGGTTTCTACTTATGCCTTGCAAAATTCCCCTGGGAGTCCCTGTGGTCCTGGGGTTTTGAAGGTCGGAAGCTGTCTTATCACCACGATTATATCCTATAGCGTCAGCGGGGTGTCTAGCTCTGCGTTTTGATCTTCCCCAGGTCTCGGCAGGTCTGTGAGGGCCAATGCTGCTTCTGTCTCCCTCCTCCTCGCCTGTGTACAGGGACTTGTAGAACCCAGAGAACACGTCCTTTATCTCAACCTGCATTCTAACTAGGTTTCCTAATGTGTCAGTGATGGGGTTGATACCGACCCTTTGGTTCCTTGCGCTTAGAGCCATGCCAGCAGTCCCCCTGAATTGTTTCCATTGCATGCAGGTTTTGACTATATTTTGCGAAGTCTAGTCGTCCCAGTTTTTCCCATTCTCCCCTTCATTTTTGTCTCGATTTTCTAGCAACCGTCCTGGTTTTCCGGGTGCTCCCCTCTCACGCTCTCTGCGCTCGCTATCTCGTTTTCGATGTCTTCCAGGGCTTTTAGTGTTTCTGATCTAAGACCTCCCTTTTTCCCTGTCGCCTTACTCTGTATCAGTACTTTAAATGCGTCCCACACCGTGCTCAGTTTTGCAACACTATCTGTGATGATGGTGAAGTACTACTCTATCTGGTCTCAAGTGCTTGTTGAACACCTTCTTGTAGGGCTTCCGCGCTCAGGCGCCAGGTAGGTATTCGGGGTCTCTGGGCCATGCATTGCCATAATGCTATTAGTAGGGCGTGGTCTGAGGTCATCCTAGCTTTATATTCTATGCTCTCAGTCTCCAAGTGTTTTGTCTCCCGTGAACATGTAGTCTATGCGCATATGTATCACGTGGGGGGCCAAGAAGTATGAGTAACCTTGTTCTAATCCATGCCTCTCTCTCCATATGTCTACCAGTCTCGGGTCTCGCAGCAGGCCACTGAGGGTTTTGGCCGGCGGGGCCCGCTTCTTATACTTGATGTCTGATCTGTCCAACTCAGGGTTAAGGGTACAATTGAAGTCTCCCCCCTATTCGTGGATAGCCTCGAGTATAACGATCACAAGAACACTGTGGCATCATGGTTTTGGGCACATGTGTTTACAAAACAGACTTCTATGTTCTCCCACCATCCATGCACAACAATCATCCTTCCCACATCATCTTTCTTGAACCCTAGCAGCTGGAAATGGGCTGTCGGAGCTATCCAGACGAAGACCCTCTCTTGCATATGCCGAAAAAGGTAAGCCGTATAGTTTACCTCCCCATTTCCTGGCTAATGTAGCCTGTTTATCTGCTGTTAGGTGTGTTTCTTGCAAATTTGCCACTTGGATGCCTTTCCTAGACAAGTAGGCAATAATTTGCAGTCTCTTAATGTCATTATTTAGGCCTCTCACATTCCAGGTAAGTATGTTCACGTCCCTACCTCTCATAATTATTTGAATTAGGACTCTGAGTCCCACGGCCCTGCCAAGCCCTTTTGTACCTTAATCTGCCTTAGTTCCACACTTATCCTTGCACTCCTTGGGTGCAGTTTACTATCATGTTTCGTTATTGTGCGTTTCTCACCCAGTGTCCTATATTTGTGGTTCTGCTTGTCTGGTAACTTAACTGTCCCTCCCCATATATCTCCCTCCCCAACCCAATCCACCCAATCCCTGCTTCAATGACAACCATACAAAACTTTACCAAACGACATCCCAGCCGTAGTATTCCCACTCAGGCCCAGCTGCTTCCTCCTTCTTGTCTCCTCTTCATTGGCAACGTGCAGCAGCCTGGCGTCTTGAAACTGGTGTCTAAAGTTTCAACTCCGGTATGTGGCCGTTGCCAGGGCTGTTGTCCAGTGGGCACCTGTTGTTGTTGATGTCCCTGCTTCTCGTGCTCCCGCATTATTCCTCACTATGTTTGTTCGCCTTCACATTGAGGGTCATCTTGTGTGGAGTGGTCCTCTGGGTCTATTGCATGTTTCGCCTGGGTTCACCTCGCTATGGTGAGTCATCAGTTGAGGTATTCCCTCTGCATCCATCCAGGCTTGTGCTTCTCTTGAAGAGTGACCTCCCATTGTGTAGTATCTTCAGTTTGGCAGGGTATATTAACATATAACATAAATTAAATTAGCTTTTCTTAGCCGCTCTTTGGTCGGGCCAAACAGTGCTCTTCACCTATGGACCGGAGCAGTGTAGTCTGGGTATATTGCTAGTTTCGAGAACCCTCTAGTGATGGTCCCCCCACCCCCTTCCTGGGAAAAAGCGAGAACCTGTTCTCTGTCCTTGTAGTTCAGATTTTTGTCTATCGGTCTTGGAGGGGCACCCGGCGGGTGTCTCTTGGCCAGCGACCTATGTGCCCTTTCGACCACAAATCCTTGGCTTAGTGTGCCTGGGCCTACATCCTGCAGCAGCATGTTCTCTATCTTCTGTAGGATCTCTTCCTTCTTCTCCTTCAGGGAGTCTGAGTATTCTTAAAATATATCTGGGACCGTCCCCTCCAGGTCCTCTGTGCTGTGCTCTAGGGCCTTAACATTGTCTATCAGGTCCTTCACTTGAGTTCGAGCATTGGTTATGGTTGTCGTGTTGTCCCACACTTGCTGTTTCGCTGTGCATAGGCTATCTGCCAGCAGCCTTGCGTCATATCGCAGGATGCCCAGATCCACTATGACTGCATCAATTTTGTACTCCAATGCGGTTTTCAGCGATGCTATGGCCGCCAGTATCGGGCCTTTATAGTCACCTGCTGTGTAGAGGCTGTCCCTGCTTGCTCTCCTTGCTGTTTCGAGAATTTGTCATGTCCCTGCAGTGCTGTCACTCCATCGGGCCCTGCTCAGCCGTGCACAACCAGTTCACTCTCTGTTTCTTCCGCTGCTCGCACCAGTGTCAGCCGAGTTTCTTATTGTGGCAGCAGCCGCCAAGCGTGGCACCAGGTGGGGACAGTAAGAGTGATCGGCAGTCTTCCCCTGTTCGTCTATGAATTTGAGCTGTTGTTTGTATGTGTGGTGCTTGCCGGCGCTGCTGTGCATCGGGGCTGGCTCTCACTATTGTGCCTAGGTTCTTACTATCCTGTATCGCTGTGCCCCAATCCTTCAGTGGCTCTGGATCAGATAGCTCTGGGCCTCAATGTCTTGAATGGTCATTCTGCAGTCCCAGGTCCGCTCGACCACTTCTCCTCACTTTGCCAATATTTGGGTACCTCATGGTGTGGATGCTCCCCCCTCCCAGCCGCTCCAGCGACTAGGGAGCACAGGCACATAATCAGGCTGCCCCCAGCCTACTCCAATGTTCTGTCGTGACTTATTCAGTACTTTGCGTGCTCTGCAGAATGTCACCTTAGTCCCTGGTTCTTCTCCAGGCTACCGAACAGGCTTCCCTGCTCCCCCGCTTGTACAAACCCTACGAGGCAGGAGGGGGGACCCGGGAGAGGGGCCGGTTCTTCGTCCTTTTGGTGTCCTGTATTTACAACAGCTCAGGACTAATTATCACAGTTGAGGGTGCAAATGCGACCAGTTTACAAAGAATCTGTTGTGCACGCTTGCAGGACGCTCGTCACAGGCTCGGCTCGCCTGCAGTCTCTGATGCGTCGGAGCTCCACTTCACTCAATGTTCGTTCTACGTTGCGGCGGCCATCTTGGGGAATGTCTGCACCAGCTTCCAGAGTCAATATCTCCACCGGCGCGGCTCTGCTGCCTGCCGTCTCGGTCTCCGTCTGCTCTGTTACGGTCCAGATGGGTGCAATTTGTGGGCAAAACGTGCTCTTGCCACGTTGTAATCTGTTAGTTGAAGGATCTCGCGGGAGCAAACGAGATGAGCTGCTTACACCATGGCTGCAGTCCACGCCCTCATCCTCCTTCCCATGGGACTTGTTTCCAGTCTGTTCACTAGCTGGGATGGTTAGATCCCACTTTTACAGGTTTTTCACTTCTCTTGTTAACTGATCTTTCTAGTGATAACGGACTGAGAAGAGTTTTTCTCTTCATATAATTCCGGTCTTCCTCGACCAGGTTATTCGTTACTTGCTTATTCAGGTATTCACCATTCCTTTTATACAGTCTTAAGTGAAATGTATTGCCCCTAGGACTGGGAGAAGTTTCTACATACATACATACATACATACATACATACATACATACATACATTAATGCCCTGGTGGCCTTCCACATCCCCTGGTTCCCCCGGTACCTCTCTGCATGCAGGGGAAATTTGCTGGGTTCGGCTCCCGCTTGGGCAACGCTCTTTGGTATCAGGCTTCTCGCTCCTCATTCTTGTCGGCGTACCGTTCTCAGATTCTCGTAGGGTTACTGCCGTACACCGGCGCTGGCGATAGGAAACTGTTCATGCTTCCAGCAACGGTGGCCTCGGAGCATTGTTCCGGCGTTCTGCCCACGACACTGCAGATGTGGTCACGCCACCACCGGGGACATGGCTCCCCTCTTCCTTTTCACAATGATTTCTTCGCTGTTGCATACGTTGGGCCTCCAGTGTTCCGCAGTGGCCTCCTCCGCTCCCCCTAGTTGCAGGCTCCACGAACTGTCTCGGCTATGCCTCCAGCAGGTGTTCGATGCAAGGGGCCCTCCCCTGCATACAATACTCTACTTCTCTCCTTCTCCGGCTCGTCCCAGTTAAATGCACATCCCTCCTTAAAGAGACTTCTCCTTTTTCATATTGGTTTCTTGTAGCATTGCCTTCATGTAAAGATGCCACATTATTTCTTATTGCAGACAGTCCCAAATATGCGGCTGTGGTAGGTGGTCTAGGGAGTTCCTCAAAGGAACAGGAGTCTTTGTGCCCAAAGAGGGAGTCTCTCCCAGTGAGGTCCCACTTGCCTCAACCCCTAAGGAGGGTCTTGCAGCTTGGTCTCACCACCCTAGCATCAAAGGGGACTGCTCCCCCTTGGGGAGAAGGGACGTATAACTGCGATTCGTCACAGCACCTTCAATGCCATCCAAGCTGCTGCAGCGGAACTGCCAGATTCCTCTTCGACCTTGACGTTTGACCGCCCTCGCAGCTACTAGTTTTGCTCGACCTTCTCCCCATCTGAGACCAGACAAGTCATCTAGTGTCCCCAGGTCGTCGCAGCCTGCCTGGTTACCAGAATCTTCAACTTGTCACTGTTGAGGTACCCAGACACTGTGTTGAGCCCACTCGCCGCCAAAGACAAGTCTCTGCTTCTATGCAACAAAGGTGGCCGAGTCTTCCAGTGCTGCTGACCCTACATCACTTGCAGTTTCCCTGCATCCTTTACATGCAAGACTTCACTGCTGCTGAACCGCGCTGCATTTTTGGACCCAATCACTGCCGCTCCCGGTTTGACTCTGTGCCAGAACCACCCGTAATCCAGTTCAGTGCTGAAATCCTGAAAGACTGTAACTGAAAGGTATTTGTAGTGACCGCGCCCCTTGGTCTGCTTTGAAGGACCCTTGTGACTCTTAAGCTCTCTTCTCCACACTTTAAGACTTATTCAATAATGTTTACTTTTTTTCTGAAGAAATCTGCCTGAGCACCCCTACCCACAAATCCAAAAAGTGCCTTTATTCTAAATTCTGTGTTTTCACTTGCAGTGATAGGAAAGTAGTGTGTGTTTATTTATTTAACAATGTTCTATGGTAGTTGCCATTTTTGTTTAAAGATTATATTTTTAGAGAAAAATGCTTCAACATCCTTTTATTTTGGTGCCACAGTACTATTGTTTGGATTGTTTCTGTATCTGCTCACACCATCTGAAAATGATAGCCTGCACTCGGCTCATGTTAGCAAGAGAGGCAAATGAGGTATACCTCTCGGGTTGTGCCTGGGTCATCTTTCTGATTTAGATCACTGCTGGTTCAGGAGTAGTGTGGGGTTGAGCTGGAGCTTTAGCCAGTACTCATCCATGACCTCCTCAGACCACTAGTCCTTGCCTTGCAGCATTCTGCTACACCATCAAAACTTGTGTTAGATGCTCCATATTTAAAGTCCATTGAGATTTTTTTTATTTATTTATTTTAGTTTTCAAGTTTTATGGATGACAAATGCATAGCATTATGAAATATCGCAGTGTCCTCAATATCTCTCTCCCAACCCACCCCTCTCCGTAACCCCAACGTTAACGTAAACCCAGCCTAAACATGCTACATAAACTGGTCACATGCGGTTAGTGTCTAGTCTTTATATGCCGTGGGCAGCCCTCAAGGTCGTATGTCTGGTGATGTTTTCCCCTAGGGCCCAACACATCTGGTGCTTCTCAAGTGTTCATAGGGGGATTTGGCTTCAAGGGGGTCTATCGTCTGGAGAGGTGAATAGGTCTTGTAGTATCACATTCCAGGTCGTTATGTCTATGGAGCTTTCCCTTCTTCCAGTTCGTAATGCCTCCTGCCAGAACGCGGTCTCTGCAATGGTCCATCTCTGTAGATCTTTCCGCCATGCCTCAATGCTCAATTCCTCTGCAGCTTTCAAATCCATTCCTATCCGCCGCTTGGTGAGTGCCCATGCCAAACTTATACTTTTTGCCATTGCTTTGTTCTTATTTGGAAAGTTATAAATGCCCAGTAGACAGGCTTCCATGGTCCATGCCTTCCCTTTTATTCCCCTGTCATTTAAGCGTTGTTCGATTCTTCCCCAATATGATCACATCTTTGGACAGTGCCAAAACATGTGTCCTAGATTTGCATTTTCTTCTCCACATTTTGGGCAACTTTGTGTGGTGGCACCTGGAAAGCTAGATACTTTCTCCGTGGTGAGATATGCTCGATGAAATATGTAAAAGTGCAGTTGCTTTAATCTGGCATTCCATGAAATGATTTTTGGGTGTACAGCTTCGCCTTTTCCCATTCTTTGTCTGTTATTTCTCTCTCCAGTAGCCGTTCCCAATCTTGTCCCCCTTTGTTTTTTATCTTTGGGGAGCTCCTCTGCAATTATCTGATATGTTCTGGATACCATGTGCCGCCCTTCTGTGACATCGTAAAGGATTCCCAGAATTGGATTTTCTGTTTGTGGCTCTGCAGGGGTTGGCCATCTAGTGTCCAACTGTTTAACAAGCCTTACATAGTTTATATATTGGCCTTTATGCAGGCCATGGGACTCTACCAGTTCTTAAAATTCCTTTTTCTTCCCTTCTGGCGCTCGGTCTTCCATTGTGATAATTCCTCTGGGTTCCCAGTGGCTTCTGCTCTGTTGAAGGTGTTCTCTCGTAGTTCCATTGAGTGCTGCAAGTGGTATCGGAGGGGGGGGGGGGGGGAGTACGGCTCCTTAAGTTTCAGTAGCTTCTGTGTCCTCTTCCATATTTGCTTCCCTAAGCTCAAAAACATGGGGGTATGTGGGATCATTGTGTCCTCTTATCCATAATATTTCTTTTAAGAGATATGGGGACATTGCCTTGCTTAGGAGGGTGTGCTCTACCGTTTCCGTATCTGCGAGCCAGTTGGCTACATGCTGCAGCTGCCCTGCCAGATAATATAATTCGAAGTGTGGAAGTCTCAATCCTCCCTCTGCATATTCTTTGCAGAGTTTTTCCATGGCTACTCTCTTCCTCCCTTTGCCCCATATGAAGCAACTCAGCGTGGTATTAAGGTCTTTGAAAATCATTTTTGGGATGAGGTAGGGCACGTTAATGAAGTGGTACAATAACCTAGGTAATACAATCATCTTCATTAGGGATAGTCGGCTCATCACCGAAAAAGGGGAGCTTCTCTCAGAATTTGATGGAGGAGTCTATATTGTGCTTGGCTTGCATTGTATTGGCCTTGTGTGTATCTTCTATGGAATGGTGTATGTTTACACCTAGGTAGTGGAAAGTGCGGGTGTTCCATTTCAGTTCCAAGCAGGGAAGTTGCTCCACTGTATTCCCATTCCAGCCTGCTAGCGGGAACAGGCAGGACTTAGCTTTACTGATGGCTATCCCCGAGAGGCGTGCAAAGTTATCTAGCACTTCGAGGTATGATCCTAGGCTGTCTTCTGGATCTTGTATGAATAGAAGGATGTCATCCGCATAAAGGGATATGACGTGTGTAATCCCATTGACGAGCAGCCCCGTGTCACGGAACATGTCCCTCATGTAGATAGCCAGGGGTTCTAGCGCCAAGATCTACAGGAGCAGTGAAAGCGGGCAACCCTGTTTGGTCCCTCTGGAAATTCGGAACGGGTCTGAAATATATTTTCCGGTGCGTACCCTGGCTGTTGCATACGTATCCATCTCATGAACCCCCGGCCTATCCCGTAGTGTTCTAGTGTAGCAAACATTCACTCCCACTTTACGGAGTGGAAGGCCTTTATGGCATCCAGGGCTGCTATGCACAAATATCAGGTCTGGTGCGTGTTTCTGCTATGACTGCCTGTAGGCGTCTCAAATTGGCTGTTGTGGTCCTCCCGGTTACATAAACCGTCTGGTCCGGGTGTATTAGTGTGGTGATCACTCTTTTAAGGTGATCTGCAAGGATCGCTGTCTGTAAGCATTTTTGTGTCCTGGTTTATTAGTGCTATGGGATGATAGGATTCACACAGTTTGTGGTCTTTTCCAGGTTTTAAAATGGAAAGTAGGAGTGCCTGTTTCATCGATTCCAGTAGGGTGCCCCCTCATACGCCTCCTGCAAGACCTGTAGTAGTCTTGGTGCCAGTATGTCTGTATATTCTTTGTAAAATTCGGGGGGCAGTCCATCACAGCCGGGTTCCTTACCAGTGGGTAGTGAGGTTATGATCTCTTGTATCTCCCCTAGCGTGAGTGGGTTGTCTAGTGTTTCTTGCTCTTCTGCGGTAAGTTTCGGTAGCCCTATATCTTCTAGGGTCTCTAGGATTTCGGTTCTATTGTAGGGGGAAGTGTCTTCATATAGGTTGGCATAGTAACTCTCGAAGGCCTGGTTAATTTCATGCTGTGATCTCTGCAGCTGTCCTCGCTCATCAATGATTTCCCCTACCTCTTCTTTCTTGTCTTGTCCCCTGACTAGCCAGGCTAGTAGCCTGCCCGGTTTATCTCCCTGGACATGTATTTTTTTCGGTGTATCTCCAGTAGCTAAAGTCCCAGCATCTTCCGATGTTCCATACATTGTAATCTGAGTTGCATGAGGGCTTTTTCTGTGTCTGCTCCCAAGGTTTTGTGCTTTTCTAAGTCTGTGATGTTTGCCTCTATCTTAGAAATTTGGTTTTCTAGCATTTTTTGGGTGCCCCCTATTGTAGCTATCGCCGTACCTCTTATAACCACTTTATATGCCTCCCACTCAACACTGGTATCTTTCGCACTGTCCTAGTTATGCTCAAAGTATTGCTCTGATTGGGATCTCAATGTCTCTCTAACGGCTGTCTCTCGCAGTGGTTCTGTTCTGAGCTGCCATGAGGGGATGGGCTTTGGGCAGTCTGCGAGAGTCCATTGTAGTATCAGGGGGGGTGGTCAGTGTCCTTACCTCATATGTCGCGCTCATTATACTCCCAAGGTGCTCCCTTCCCGTGAAATTATAGTCTATTCTTGTGCATAATGTGTGCACCCCGGAGTAGAACGAGTATTCTCGTTTAGCGTGGTTCAGCCATCTCCATGTCTCTTGTAGTCCAAATCTTTGGTTAGTGATAGTAAGGCTCGGGCTGAGGGTGAGTGAGTCTCTCTTATATGGGTCGACCTATCCATGGTGGGGTCTAAGACACAGTTAAAATCCCCTACCCAGATCCAATGTGCACCTCTGTATTGGGCCAGAATGGGGTAAAGTGAGCGATAGAATGCAGCTGCATTATGATTGGGCACATAGGTATTTATGATACAGAACTCTATTTTTATCTATATAGCCATGTAAAAGTATTATCAGACCTTCTGTGTCTGTGTAGTTATGGAGAGTCGGAATGCTGTCCCTGGTGCAATCCATATGACCACACTTCCAGCATAATTTGAGTATACCGAGCTGTATCCCTTGCCCCTCCACTTGCTGAGAACACTCTTCTGTTTGTCTGGTGTGAAGTGGGTCTCCTGTAATAGGGCAATCTGGATGGATTTTCTACGCAGGTAGGACAGGATTCTCATCCTTTTGACATAATTATTTAAGCCTCGCACATTGCACGTGGCTATTCTCAGGGTTTCCGCCATCGGGCGTGTTCTACTTGGGCTTCCTTGTGTCCTCTCTGTTGTGCAGTCTTGGTGATGTGATCTAAAAGAGTCTGACTGCTTCCCTTTGTATTGCGCGTTGCAATATTTATAGTGCTGCATACTCCATCGCTCATATTCGGCTTATTTCGTGTTTCCTTCTTTTTGTCCTTGTTTTTACTCCTAAATCAAGGTCTTCTGGCGTCTGGTCTTGTGCAGAGGTAGTTGGTGTTTCCTGTGTGGTTCATTCTGCTCTGTGACTGTAGCAACAACTAGAAAAAATAACTAGAAACGTGTTGCCCATCCGTGTGGTTCCGTAGAGGCACGCCCCCATTGCCCGCAGGACGTGGGTGGCAGTGGGTGGACAGTTTGTGTCCTTAGTTCATTTCAACTTGGTGGCATATTGGTCCCGTGTAGGGTCCGAGGGTGGCTTCTGTGGGCACTTGTCCCTGTTGTCTGCTTACCCTCTCGTGTCAAATGGGTCTAGCTCGATTAAATTCAATTGAGTCTTCAGTCAAGATCCTGCTGTGTCTTATGATCTTACTGTCGGTACGTAGGTGTAGTTGGAGAGTAGGGTGCTCGACTCGTTATTTTTCTCAGATCTGTTTGTGTTCTTATCGGGTAGGTGGCCCAAGTTATGGTCATGCATCCAGGAGTTCGCATCTTCGGGAGTGTCGAAGAACCAGGATTTTCCATTGTGAATTATCTTCAATTTGGCTGGGTACAGGAGCATATATTTTATGCCCTGTTGCCGCAGCCGTTCTTTCGTGGGTACGTATTGCGCTCTCCTTCTCTGGACCTGGACTGTATAATCAGGGTAGATGGCTATGGTTGCTGAGTTTTTCTGGATCACTCCGTCAAGCCGCGAAAACGTGAGGATCTTTTCTTTGTCGCAGTAATTGAGTATTTTCGCAATGATGAGCCTTGGCAGGGCTCCCAGTGGGGGCTTCTTAGTGAGGGCTCTGAGCCCTTTCAACTGTGAATCCTTGCAACAAGGTTCCTGGTCCTATTTCTTGAAGGAGCAGGTTTTCCACATATTCCGTTGGGTCTCGTCCCTCTATACCTTTGGGAAGGCCTGGTATTTGGATGTTGCTCCGGCTCGCCCTTCTTTCAGCATCTTCTGCACGTTCCTGTAACGTTTTCACTTGGGAGGACAGCTATCGGACAGTGTTTTCCAGGTCCTTGGTCTTGGAGGCAGTTTGTGTGAGTGTTTTCTCTGTTTCGCCCACTCAGGTTCCGGAGAGCTTAACGTAGAAGCCCTGCGTCGCATTTTATTTCCCCTATGTGCATTTCCTTTGAGGCGCGCATGGCCTCAATGGCTTCCAGGACAATCTTTTGGTCTGGTATCGGCTGTGTTTCTGCTGCTGCACCTTCTAAGGGCTCCTCTCCACGCTGGGGGTCTGCTGATGAGTCCATCTTTTTCGCATAGTTGTCCATTGTGGATTGTCTAGGGGTTGCCTGGATATGTTTCTGGTGTGTTGTCGATTTCTTCCTTCTGTCTGGCATTTAGGAGCTGATTGTAGAATGTTGCGTGCTGGATTTGTGTCTGCAACGGACCTGATGCCAGGGTGTTTACTCTGTGTGTGGTTAGTATCTCTTTTTTGTCTAGTGTGTGTCTGTGTAGGAACCCAGCAATATGAGACCCGCCGCTGGCTTAGCGGCAGTTGGATAATCCTGTGGATTTCATTATGTGTTTCCTGGCGGTATCCCGTTGTTCATGGGCTGTTTCTCTGCTGGCGTGTTCGGCGGCCTTCGCAGCGCTCCTCCAGAGCCATTACAGTCCCACGGGGGGCTTGGGTGGGCTGGTTGCAGAGGGTGTAGCCTGCCTGGGCTCACCCGATCAGCGCTCCTGCGCACTCTTATGTCCCAGCTGCACCCACGCTATAGCGGGGGGGGTTTATTGCATCGCAGTGTGTTTTTTACTTTGGTCTGTTATCACGATGGGAGACCAGGGCCGCGCTCTTTTCACTCCCCGGGTTCGTTGCCAATCGAGCCAGCCTCGCCTTGTGGATCTCTCTCCCCTGCCAAGCGTGTCTTGCAGTATACTCTGGATCCAGCGCCTCCCTCTGCTCGCTGCTTCGCTGTTGTGCTTTCACCGTTCTCCTCACGACCGTAGGAGTTTCGGTTGATATTCCTTCGTTGCGCTCAGCTCTGGGGAACTCTGCTCGTCCTCAGCTGCAGTCAACAGCGTTCCGGGCACTTCCATTTCTCGCCTTCACTTCCGCCTGTGCCATTTTGGACCTCTGTTGTCCCGTTCTTCTACTCTGCCGCTCTTGGTCAGGATCTGCTCGATCCGGGTCTAAGTCAGCAGTCAGCGGCCTCGTAGCATGAAACACCTGTAGTTGCTGCTTATTGTCGGATTTTTGCCTCTTTATACCGTTCTCAGGATCATTTTTCAGGATCTAGCAGGAGAGTTCCATGAGATATGCCTTCTTCACATGCTCGCTAGCCATGCCCACATCAAGTCCATTGAGACCATTAACCTACATGGGCATATAAAGCCAGCTTACCCACCCTCATTCATCAAGCATCCCCAGCCAACTTCTCCATCACCCATATCCCAAATAGAGACACTAAAATCTCCAAACTGACAAATTGTCTTGTTACAGAACCGTGCAATAGAGATGCCGGAATCTTTTGACAACCTGGTACACCACCTCCCTATACTGAGATAGTCCATGGAACTCACTGACCATTGGTAGAACATCGCCACTTTTAATCCACAAATGGTAGATCAAGAAAACTGTCCTACCTAAGCAATTTCTTACACTATTCAATCTCTCTGTCCATATGAGGTTAGTATGTGGGTAGTCTAAATGTATTATTTGTAATGCTTCGATTGCTTACCGATTAATCCCATTAGACGGAGTACTTCACTTCTTTGTCACTGTCGCTGACCTAATGAGGGGTCCTTCCTCTGAGACCGGAATCCCTTGTAACTGCATAAAGACAGAGATATAACGAGAAGGCCAAGGGGGTGGGTATAATAGGCTGCACACTGTGCCCTCCTGTCAATCCAAACTGTGGCCACTGCAATATGCATCACGGGCAGGGTGGGTTTCACGACTGACAAGGGAGAGAAGAATTCAGTGTAATGGGATTACTGGAAAGTGACCTAGTCATTACCTCGTCGTCCCTCTTCCACGTCCCAGTCCTGACTTAAAGAGAGCTGGAAAGCAGTACACCCGATATTAGCAAAGACATGTCAGAAAGAAAGCAGTGCAAATGTGCGGTTCATTAATGACTCAAAATTAATCATTCACACAAGATAACAGCTGATTTAAAATCGAGATGGGGTCCCACGTTTAACTCTTAGTAGGTAATAAATGGTCAGCAGATGACTAAGTGGCCAATGTCATCAATAAGGTCCTGTAAAAGGTTTCCTAAAATGCAGCCACATCACTTGTGAAGCGCTCCCAACACTCTGCCTGGGGGGGGGGCGTGTCTTATTGTCTCACATTGCAAGTTCAGTGGTACTCCTCATCCATCTACACCTAGTAGTAGAAGGCTTTTTCCCCACATAGTCTGACCACGGGAGACAACATGATCACCCTGTCTAGAGGCCGCCATCAAGGTAGACCTTGCCCACCTATCTAACATCCAAAGGGTGACCGATAGAGAATGAGGAAGTTCCAGAGCCCAAGGCTGGAGGGAACAGATCCTTGTGTAGGTGAAAGGAGGAAAGACTTTCAGAGCAGAGGAGAGGGTGCAGAGTAAACCATTTGGGTACAAACCTAAAGTGGGAAGGCTGTGAGTGAGGGCCCTTAAAACCTGCAGCCGCCTGGCTGAGGCAATGGCCACCAAAAAGAGGCGGTTTTAGAAAGGAAGGGCAACAGGGATTGATTCCAAATGCTTGAAGACTCGCAGAGAGGGCCCTAAGCACCAGTGGGAGCTCCCAGGAGGGGGAGGGAGATCTGATGTGGGGACGGGAGACATCAAATCCCATGAGCATGTGTCACTCCAAGGCCTGTTATTTCAGGGAGTCTACGATTTATGCACTGTATGGATGCCTGCCAGCTGTGCTGTTGAAGATGAGACCGCCAACCCCAGTGTGAAACCCTGTTAGAAGCTACTCAAGAACTTGGATGGGCTTGCAAGATAGAGGGTCAAGATTGACTTGAATGCAGCAATTGAAGAAAGACCTCCAGTGTTGCATGTAGGCAATCATGGTGGATGGCCTTTTGGACTGCAGCACATCGCAATGGCCACAGAGTTCTTCCTTTTCAAGCCCTAATAACTTAAGAGGCGGGCTGTTTGGTGTAGGGGCCTAGGGTCTGAAAGGTAAGGATTTGCCACCTCAGTGGTTGTGGGAGAAGGAGGGCAAAACTAGTTAAGGATATTTGAAGGTGAAACAATGCCTTCCTCTGCCATCTAGGTGCGATCAGGATAACCCTTGCCTTTTTCCTCCTGATGAATATTAAAGAGCCTCTGTAGAGGAGGCAAGGCATAGAGACGAGTCTGAGGCCAGCTCACAGACATGGCATCCATCCCCAGAGCTCCAGGGATCCCAGACGAGGGAGAACAGGGGAAAGAGCATCTGTTCGAGTACTCTGAGGAGAACCCAGACTGGAGCTGACTAGTTGGAAGGTCTGAACTTGGAGGCAGTGCTTCACTGAGGAAGGAAATTGACTGCTGAGCATATCTGCCCTGGTGTTCAGGATGCCTGTAAGAAAACCGCCATTCAGGAGCGGGAGGTGGCTCTCTACCCAGTCAATGATCCGAAATGCCACCTCCTGGAGTGAAGATGACCGGGTCCCCTTGTCTGTTGATGTATGCAATGGTGATCTGGTTGTCTATGCAAACTAGCACAGCCCTCCCCAGGAGGTGTTAGGCTAAGGAGTAAATAGACGCCCAAATTGCCAAAGGCATCCTCTACTTGGCGGATCTGTAGCTGTCTGCAGTGGACCATCTTATTTGTGTAGTCGGCTGGCTGCAGTTGGCTCCCCATACATTCTGATGGGCATCTGGCATGGGAATGACTGGAAGGGGAGGCAAAGGGGAAACCCTGACAGAATATTAGGGTCTGATAGCCACCATTGCATTTTACTGGCCATCTCCATTCTCCGTAGTCCAATCGCTATAGTTGTGGGAGGAAGACTGTTAATGGTCCAGAGGATGATTCTTCAGCCGTGTGAAATGGCTGAATCACCCATGGAACCATGCACACTGTTGCAGCTAGGTCCCCCAGAATGGACAGCCATTGGAAGGCAGAGGCCAGCTTGCATCCAAGAAAAGTTTAGTCTTGTAAATAGCTTGATGTCTCTGGCAGGCGGAACAGAGATTTTACCCTTCATACTATTGAACAGGACAATAACAAATTCCAACATCAGGGTTGGCAGTAGGGATGACTTCTTGGTGTTCAGAATTCAGCCGAAGCGAGACAGCGTGGCGCTGACCAAACAACTGTCTAGATGCGCATGGAGTGCAAGTCCCCTGTGATGAGCCAACGCTTGTGGAGCTGATTTCAATCAAAACTGGAGAATTCAGAACTGAAACTGTACCCCCTCCAGGGCAAAGCAAAAAAGCGCTGGTTTGCAGAATGGACCAAAACATGAGACGAAACATTTTCCAGTTTGACAGACGTTGGAAAGTCTCCCAAGGCTGCAGGTGTCCGCAGGGAACGGCTGGCGCTGGTCCACCTGTGAGCTCCACCTGCTCCCTCGGCCCGCCGCACCTACACCTGTTCACTTCATTCGCATGGTGCCCTGACCTCACTTTGCCCTGCAATTAGTGGTAAACTAGGGACTTTTTCTCCCCTCGCAGGATTTTCAAACTTAGGTGGCCTCTCCACCGGGTACCTGTTATGCTTTACTGTGTTCACTGTGTGTCCTGAATTTGTGGTAAACTAGGGACTTTTTCTCCCCTCGCAGGATTTTCAAGCTTAGGTGGCATCTCGACTGGGTACCTGTTATGCTTTACTGTGTTCACTGTGTCCTGAATTTGTGGTAAACCAGGGCTTGTCGCTCTCTTCCTGTCTGCTTGCGCTTGTCCTGTCCTCCCCCCCCCCCCATCCCATGGTGCTCTCTATCTCTCCTATTTTTTCTAACTGCTTCTCCATTGACTATCCTGATCTCCTCACTAAAACTGGTAGGAAAAAGTTTAAAAAGGACATCCTGGTCTCCAATCCAGGCCTCCCTATCGCTGACACCTACACCAGTGCCTCATTTTAGGAAACTCTCACTGGCCTCCTCTTTTTCGTGCCTTCATCTGACCTATGGACCCTTCATATGGTCTCTGTGCTCTCTCCCTTCTCCTCTTCTCCCATTAATGGCGGTACCCGTTGGGATGTCCTCCTGGCCTCCTTCCTCTCCTCTAAGGCCATCATTAATGTCTACGCTAATGGGACCGTCTTGGTCCAAGGCCCTCAGGCCAACCTTCACCTCTTTGATAGACGCTTCCCGCGCCTCATCAACTTCCTTTCCTCTCCTGCTGTCCCGCCTTCTCTGTCCTCGGCTACCTTACCTCTACCCTCCCTCCCTGCCCCCTCCCTTGCTCCTTCTTCACCTCCGCAGGGCGTACCTCTGATCTGTACCCCTCCCCGGAAGTCCTTTAAAGATGGCAACCTTCTCCACATTGCCACTCTTAACTCTCGCTCTGCCGTCAAACATTCCTCTGATATCTGCCGCATTCTTGAGGAACTGGACCTTGACGTACTCGGTCTCACTGAGACATGGTTCACGGCCAGCTCTGTCACCAGCTTTGACACACTCCTACCTGACTGCTACAAGATCCTCTCCGTGCCCAGGCCCAGCCGTGCTTGGGGGGGGGGGGGGGGGTGTGGCCCTTATCTTCCCTGAGTGGATTCCTGCCACGGCTATTCTAATGCAGACCTACTCCTCTTTCGAATGTCTTGTCTGCCGACTCTCTCTCTCCTAGCTATTCCCTCACCGTGGCTACTATCTATCGCCCACCTGGTCAAATTTCCTCCTTCCTCTCCGAATGGGCGGACCTCTCCTCCTCACTCCTGTCTTCAACCACTCAACTCCTCATTCTTGGAGACTTCAACATCCACCTGGATGCCTCCTGTGCCCCCTCTGGACTCTTTCGCGACCTCTGCGACTCTCTCTCACTCTCTATTCTCCCGTCTGGGTCGACCCATTCTGCAGGGCACACTCTAGATGCCCTGATCTCTTCTGACCTTCCCCTCTCTGTCCCTCTCTCCACTCCTCTCTCATGGAGTGATCACTTTCTCCTTTCTTCCCACCTTACCCTCCCTACCCCACTGGCAAAGCCACCCTCATCACTGCCACCTTCCTTCTCGGTCATCCGACCCATGAAGCGTGTGTCAGTTGAGGCTTTCGCTGCCACCTTCTCGCCCCCTCTTCCCCCCTCGGCTGACTCCCATCCTGACACAGCCCTCTCCTCTCTCCACTCTGCTATATCTGATACTCTTGATATCCTTGCCCCTGTCATGAGAATCCGCCTGAAGCCCAAAGCCAAATGCAACTCCTGGTATGACTGATCTCGTCACCCTTAAACGCAATTGCAGGGTGGCAGAGAGGAAATGGCGTGCTTCATGTTCATCCTCTGACAAACTGGCCTGTCGCCTGCTCCAAAGGCAATACCGGCTCTCCGTTCTCACCAAGAAGAGAGCCCTTATCCAAGCCCGCATCACTGCGGCATCTAACAATTCGGCCGAACTCTTTAAAATCTGCAAGGAGCTGGCCAATCCTCCTGCAGTATCTACCTCTCCTATCCCCTCTCAGGTCCTCTGTACGGCACTGGCCTCGCACTTCATTTCAAAAACTCAGGACAACCTGTCCTCACTCTCCTCCTATCACCTCCCCCCCCCTACTCCCTGCCCATCCTCTGGCCCATCTGCAGCCACCCCTCCTCTCTCCTTCTCTGCCTTTCCCCTTTTTTCTGCTGACGAGGTTTCGAGACAAGTCCGAGCTATGAAAGTCTCGTCAAAACAAGTCCACCCCTGTTCTTCCAAAACTATCAAGGACCACATCGACGCCTTGGCCCCTGCCCTTGCTGACTTCTGCAACCACTCCTTCGCCTCTGGAGTCTTCCCATCCCCTCTCAAGCACTCCCTTGTGCACCCCCTTCTTAAGAAACCCTCTTCCGACCCTTCCTGCCCAGCAAACTATCGCCCAATCTCTATCACTCCCTTCCTGGGCAAGCTCCTGGAGAAACTGGCCATCTCCCAGCTTAATCTCCATGCTGAATCTGTTGGTAGCCTTCAGGACCATCAGTCTGGCTTCAGAGCCGCCAGAAGCACGGAAACTGCTCTCCTGAACATCTGTGAGGATCTACTCTCGAACCTTGACTCTAACATTCCATGTGTTCTCATCTTGCTTGATCTCTCTTCTGCCTTTGATACTGTCAACCATACCATCCTGCTCAACCGTCTCTGCGATAACCTGGGTATCTCTGGACAGGCTCTGGCTTGGCTGACCTTTTTCCTCTCAAATCGACCCTCCCAGGTCCAACTGGGGTCTTTCCTCTCTAGCATCTTTTTCTCTACCTGTGGTGTCCCCCAGGGTTCTAACCTCTCTCCCTGGCTGTTCAACCAGTATCTGGCACTTCTTGCCCACCGCATCACTGCTCTCTGCCTCAACTTTCAGTGCTATGCTGATGATACCCAGCTCATTTTCAGGCTACCCTCGGCCTCCTCTGCTCCTTCCCTCATCTCTGATTGTCTTTCTGCTATCCAGGAATGGTGTGCTGCCAACGACCTCTGCCTTACTGCCAGTAAGACTGAGATTCTACTCATCGGCACACCCACTCCCTCCTTCCCTGCAGCTCTCTGGCCAGCCTCTCTTGGCCCTCTTCCTGCTCCTACCTGCAAAGCAAAAAACCTCGGGGTCATCTTCGACTCCACACTCTCCTTCTCTCCTGTTACACCGCTCCCCGCACGAGCTGCGACTCTTCCTACAAAGACACGCCCCCCCACGTCCCTAGCCTCTTCCCATCCAGCACCCAAACACACACGTCCCGACAGGGGTACCTCATTACCTTATCTGGTGTCACGCTATGGGGCACGACGTGGCATGCTTGGCAGGACTGGGGTTTATCGCCCTTCATGTGTGTGGCAAACGAACTGGAGACTCCATCACAGATATGCACGAAGAACTGCGCGACCCAGCGCAGCCCGGAACACATGACTCGTTGCCTAGCAACTCTCAACGCTTGGGTATACGTGTCACGTGATAATGGTCACGTGTTTCCTTTCCATGGTTAAAAGGAGCCCGGTTACGGAAAACGTTGCTTCACAGCTGTTCTCTCTGGATCACGTGTTGCTTGCGCTTCGTTTTCAAGTCTCCTTACTTCGCCAGGCCCCTGCTCTGTCTAACGGACTGCTCAGTGCCTAACCCTTGTCTGCTTTGTCTACCTTGGAACTGTGGATTATTGGTTGATGAACTATTTTGCCCAACGGATTGCTCGTGTCTCACCCCTTTCTGCCTTGGAATTTGGATCCATCAACGCCGACCTACGCTTTGCCTACGGACTGCCTTGTGTCTAGCCCCTTGGACACTTCTGCTACTCGCTACCTTTCTTGTTACGAAGACCCCGTCCTGGGTGGTCACCTGCCTGTCTCTGCCGCCACGTCTGTCCCCCCCCTGGTAACGCTTGCCTTCGACTCTCTGGGACTACGTTCCAGCATACACAACGCTCCAGCATACACAACGCTCCAGCATACACAGGTATATCGTGTCTTGGTTGTATTCGCGAGATTTTGCATATTGAACAGTTACATAACCTTATACCTTCCTTTACAGCGCTCCAGGGGTTTTTCCGGTTGTTCCTGAGTCCTGGCTCCACGGACTACCTTCTTTGGTCCTAAGCATCACTCTGGCGGTATTCTTGTGGTTGTCAGTCTGATACTTGGGAACAGAGGGATAGCCCATACTCTGCACGACCAACAGCTGCGTAACAGACTGTGAAGCCATTTGGTCATCCAGAGTATGAATCCCTCCACCGTGGACCCAGTGACCGCTTTGATGCAAGCAGTAGCGGCCCTCAGGACCGACATGGCAGCCGCTACAACAGCCATACATGACCGTCTTGATGCCTTACAGAGCACGCGTTACCCATTACCCCCAGACACTGAATTCGGGGACTCCGGCCCCTCGGAACAGCCAGCACCTATCCCGGCCTCTGCACCCACTCCTTTGTTGTTTCCGACACCCGTTCCTCTTGCTGCCCCAGAACGCTACCAGGGAGACCCTCGGAAATACCGAACCTTCATTAATCAATGTAAACTCCACTTCTTGTGCAGACCCTTGGCTTTCCCTGATTCAGTCACAAAGGCCGCATTCCTTCTTTCACATCTATCTGGGGTGGCGGCCACCTGGGCAAATCCAATGCTGGAAAACGACCATCCCGCTCTGTATGATTTCGACCTCCTCACAACGGAAATGGCCAAGGTCTTTAATACACATCATAAAGCCCAATCACGGGACCTTGAACTCCTAGACCTAACACAGGGTAAGCTATCGTTAATAGAATACATAGCTCGGTATAACCAGCTCGCCGCCGAGACTTCCTGGCCGGAGGAGAAAAAGGCGATTGTGTTCTACCGTGGCTTATGTAACACCATGAAAGATGCGCTTTCAGTGGTTCCTGCCCTTCCCTTGGTATTTTCAGATCTGGTGGATCTCGCTTTACAGATAGATGCAAGGAGGTCCGAGAGAAGGACAGAAACAACATTCGCTAGCCAGTCCGGTCAGGTCTCTTCTACCACCCCTTCCGAACCCATGCAAATAGGAGGCATCCGAAGCCCGATAACACCGTTAGAACGCCGGAGGGCGGATAACGCCTGCTTTTATTGCGGGTTAAACGGGCACTATGTAAGGGAATGCCCCCGACGCCCTAAGAACAAAAACCCGGGTTTTCAGAAGGCTCGCCCATGATACAGGGGGCACCGGCGAGCCTGTCTTCAAGCACCTCTGAACCCGCCTTCGGCCCTGTCAGACCAGTGATAGTCCAGGCCCTCATGAAGCCCACTAGGGATGTCACACATATGGTCCATATAGTGATTGACTCTGGGGCCACTGGGTGTTTTATCGATATCGCCTTGGCCCATCGTCTCAACCTACCCCTGGTCAGAAAAGAACACCCAGAACCCATACATGCTGTTGACGGCAAGTCCTTGTCGTCCGGCCCCATTCAGTTTCAGACCGCACCCTTGGAAGTATTGATCCAGAGCACCCACAGGGAAACCTTGTCGTTTGATCTTATTACCACGCCACAATTCGGTGTCATTTTGGGAATCCCCTGGTTGCGACAACACAACCCGTTGATTAACTGGGGGACAGGACAGGTCACGTTCGAGTCAGAGGTGTGTCAGCAGTTTTGTCTTGTGGATGGCGATACGCCCTCCTCTCCTGCCAATATCCTGGGCGTCATGACCGCTACTCGCATTACTGACGCAACCTCCGAGACTGGGCCTTCACATACTGTGGGGGCCGTCCTAGCTGACATCCCCATCGAATACCACGAATACCACATGGTATTTGATAAAGCCACGGCGGAGGGTCTCCCTCCACATAGACCATACGACTGCCCGATTGATTTGGTTCCGGATGCGCCTATACCCAGGGGGAGGATCTACTCATTGTCCAAATCAGAGGAGCAGGCCCTCAATGAATACATCCAGCAGGCATTGCAATTGGGTCACATTCGTCCATCAAGTTCCCCTGCTGCCAGCCCGATATTTTTTGTGCCAAAAAAGGAAGGCGATTTGCGTCCATGTGTGGACTACAGGAAGCTGAATGCCGTTACCATAAAAAACAGGTACCCTCTCCCCCTCATCTCCACACTGCTGGACAGGTTAACCAGGGCTACCATTTTTACCAAATTGGACCTAAGAGGGGCCTACAACCTGATCCGTATGCGACGTGGGGATGAGTGGAAGACGGCCTTCTGCTCTCGGCAAGGGTTATTTGAGTACACCGTAATGCCCTTTGGGCTTTGCAACGCTCCCGCAACTTTCCAGCGGTTTATCAATGACGTGTTCTCCGACGTCTTGGATACCTACGTAGTGGTATACCTGGACGATATATTGGTTTTTTCTCCCTCCTTAGAGGAACACATCGTTCATGTCAGAGAGGTCCTCTCTCGCCTTAAAGCGAACGCTCTGTTCGCCAAACCGGAGAAATGCATTTTTCATTCAAAGGAAGTGGAGTTCCTAGGCTTCCACATATCCCCCGGAGGCTTGTCCATGAACCAGTCCAAGGTTCGTGCTGTCATGGAATGGCCGACTCCGACTAATGTTAAACAACTTCAATCCTTTCTTGGTTTCGCTAATTTCTACCGGCGGTTCATCGCCGGCTTCTCTTCCATCGTTTCTCCGCTGACCGCTCTGACCAGTCCTCTTGCCCCGTACTCTTGGACCCCCACGCAGCAAGGGGTGTTCGAGGCACTCAAATCCAGGTTTACTTCTGCCCCGGTCCTACAACACCCCGATCCCGACCTCCCCTACGTTCTGGAAGCGGATGCCTCTTCGTTTGCACTAGGTGCGGTGTTGTCCCAGCCATGTCCAGCCACGGGCCGGTTACATCCGGTGGCCTACCATTCTCGGAAGTTCTCAACAGCCGAAACTCACTACACGGTAACCGAGAAAGAGCTGCTGGCCATCAAGGACGCCCTCCAGACATGGAGACACCACCTCATGGGGGCAAAACACCAAACGGTGGTTTATACAGACCACAAAAACCTGCAAGACCTGGCCTCCCTGAAGTGCGTAAATAGTCGGCAGGTACGCTGGCACTTGTTTTTTGCTGCCTTCGATTTTGTTGTGAAACACAGACCAGGCCTCACCAATGGCAAGGCTGACGCTTTGTCCCGATCTCCCGGTGGTGAGTCCTTAGTTTCGTTCCCAGACACTTTATTACGGAAAGGCCATGTTGTCTGCTTATGTACGCCCTCGCCACTCATGCTCACTGCCATTAGAGAATGGGTTTCTCAACATCCCCATACGCTCACGGAATGGGACATCACTCTCCAGGATGGGCTCCCTTTCATTCAGGGCAAGCTATTCCTTCCTACATGCGATGCACGCAACCAGGCGCTGGCATGGTCGCATGATGCGGCCATTAACGGCCATCCCGGGCAACAACGCACCCTTGAATTGTTACAACGCTGGTGCTGGTGGCCATCCATGAGGAAGGACATAGAAAGTTATGTAAACACGTGTTCCATATGCGCACAATGTAAAACACGTAGAGGACGACCATTGGGGTTGCTCCTGCCATTACCCATACCTCCCAGGCCGTGGCACACCATTTCGATGGACCTCATTACTGATCTACCTCGCAGACAGGGTTATGATACCATATGGGTTGTCGTTGACTCATACACCAAAATGGCCCGTTTTGTTCCCTGCACAGGCATTCCATCGGCCCCAACACTAGCTCGCCTGTTTTTCAAAACGGTTTTCTGTCTTTTCGGTTTACCACATGTCATCATATCAGACCGGGGATCCCAGTTCACGTCCTGCTTCTGGCGTGCTCTTACCAGGCTTCTGAAGATCGATGCACACTTCTCTTCGGCATACCACCCTGAAAGCGATGGGCAGACGGAGAGGGTTAACCAAGCCCTAGAACAGTACTTGCGCTGTCTGTCCCTCCAGTACCAGGACTCTTGGTTCAAGCTGCTCTATCTGGCTGAGTTCGCATACAATAATTCCCGTCATTCGGCCACTGGGTTCTCCCCTTTCTACTCTCTGTACGGGCAGCATCCTCGCGCCCTACCGCTCCCTGACTTCTCCTCGGCCACTCCTGCTGCTAACGCCTGCGTGCGTGATTTAGCGGGGGTCCATGCACATACTCTGGTCCACCTCCGCGAGGCTCAGGCGGTGATGAAGGCCAAAGCGGACCGTAGGCGGGCTGAGGCGCCGGTGTATCATGTGGGCGATCGGGTATGGTTGTCGACCAGACACCTGCGAATCCCTGGTTGTCGCAAGTAGTTGCCCCGCTTTGTGGGCCCCTATCGGATCGCCGGTATACTTAATCCCGTGGCCCTACGCCTGACTGTTCCGCGTGCTTGGCGGATCCACCCGGTTTTCCATATCTCCCTCCTCAAACCGTTCCTTGCTTCCACTCGCATCCTTGTTCCTCCCGCCCCAGTTTCTGTGTCTTCCCAGGACGTTTTTGAGGTCAGTGCCATCCTCGGATCCCGCTTCCATAGAGGCCGTCTACAGTACCTGGTGGACTGGCTGGGTTATGGTCCCGAAGACCGGTCCTGGGTTCCCTCCCATGACGTCCAGGCCCCTCTTCTGGTGGCGCAGTTCCATAAGGATAACCCGGCTTGCCCACGGGGTCGTGGGTCGTTGCGGGGGGAGTCTGTTACACCGCTCCCCGCACGAGCTGCGACTCTTCCTACAAAGACACGCCCCCCCCCACGTCCCTAGCCTCTTCCCATCCAGCACCCAAACACACACGTCCCGACAGGGGTACCTCATTACCTTATCTGGTGTCACGCTATGGGGCACGACGTGGCATGCTTGGCAGGACTGGGGTTTATCGCCCTTCATGTGTGTGGCAAACGAACTGGAGACTCCATCACAGATATGCACGAAGAACTGCGCGACCCAGCGCAGCCCGGAACACGTGACTCGTTGCCTAGCAACTCTCAACGCTTGGGTATACGTGTCACGTGATAATGGTCACGTGTTTCCTTTCCATGGTTAAAAGGAGCCCGGTTACGGAAAACGTTGCTTCACAGCTGTTCTCTCTGGATCACGTGTTGCTTGCGCTTCGTTTTCAAGTCTCCTTACTTCGCCAGGCCCCTGCTCTGTCGAACGGACTGCTCAGTGCCTAACCCTTGTCTGCTTTGTCTACCTTGGAACTGTGGATTATTGGTTGATGAACTATTTTGCCCAACGGATTGCTCGTGTCTCACCCCTTTCTGCCTTGGAATTTGGATCCATCAACGCCGACCTACGCTTTGCCTACGGACTGCCTTGTGTCTATCCCCTTGGACACTTCTGTTACTCGCTACCTTTCTTGTTACGAAGACCCCGTCCTGGGTGGTCACCTGCCTGTCTCTGCCGCCACGTCTGTCCCCCCCCTGGTAACGCTTGCCTTCGACTCTCTGGGACTACGTTCCAGCATACACAACGCTCCAGCATACACAACGCTCCAGCATACACAGGTATATCGTGTCTTGGTTGTATTCGCGAGATTTTGCATATTGAACAGTTACATAACCTTATACCTTCCTTTACAGCGCTCCAGGGGTTTTTCCGGTTGTTCCTGAGTCCTGGCTCCACGGACTACCTTCTTTGGTCCTAAGCATCACTCTGGCGGTATTCTTGTGGTTGTCAGTCTGATACTTGGGAACAGAGGGATAGCCCATACTCTGCACGACCAACAGCTGCGTAACATCTCCTCACATTTCTGACGTTTTCTAAGAAGTCACACTACCAGCTGCACCTCCTCAGAGGTATCCTTCCTTTCCTCTTCTTCCCCCAGAAGCTCACTGTCTCCAGAGCCCTGGTTCCCTCGAAGCTGGACTACTGTAACAGCCTCTATCTAAATCTGCCTGCCTCTACTCTCCGCCCGCTGCAACTCATCCAGAACAGGACTGCGAGACTTGTCCTTGGCCTCAAGCCCAGGGACCGTATCTCTCCAGGACTGAAATCGCTACACTGGCTCCCTGTGGCTGCGAGGATTACGTTCAAAACCCTCTGCATTGTCCACAAGGCCTTCTGGGGCTTTGGGCCAAAATACATTCAACTCTCTCTTCCTAAATATCTTCCTTCTCAAGCTCTTCGCTCATCCGCCTCCAACTCCCTCAGGGTCAGCCGCTTCTCCAAGCAACTAGTTGGGGGGAGATCTCTCTCCGCAGCAGGGGCCTCCCTCTGGAACAGCCTTCCTGCCTCCCTGAAACTTGAGGAGAACCATCTCCGGTTCCGGAAGCACCTCAAAACCTTTCTCTTTGCTTCTGCTTTCTCTCCCCCTCTCCCCTGCTAAATCACTGAAACATTACTGAATCAGCAACTGGGCCACTCACTAATCTCGGCCCTTGGCCCAGCCACTCTCCCCTTCACTGCCTCCCTGGCAACCCCTGCACTGTGGGACTATCTCTGTATCCTTACAGTCCCCCTTCCCAGCACTTGTCTGCACTTATCCTGCACTTGCCACCAGCTGGCCCTTATTATTTATCTTGTATTTTACTAATCACTTTGTACTGCACTTTCCCCTCTCCCTTTCCCCCTTGCACTTTTCCCGTCCCCCCTACCCATGCACTTGCGCGATCTGAATGACACCTGGCCTAGTAGGATCGTTTGTCTGTCTCCCCTTGTTCCCCCCTCGTCGCGCCTTGAAACACTTGTGTATAGGCGCGTTACAAATGCCATATCATATCATAAGGCCACCAAATGACTAATGGACTAAAGAGTCTCCCTTTGGAAAGGTATATTCTCGACTAAGCATTTCACTCTATTGAGGTCAATGACTCCATGCCTCGGATGGTTTGTGAACAAGATGGCAAA
The DNA here is from genome assembly GCF_040938575.1 of Ambystoma mexicanum. Taxonomy (NCBI): domain Eukaryota; kingdom Metazoa; phylum Chordata; class Amphibia; order Caudata; family Ambystomatidae; genus Ambystoma; species Ambystoma mexicanum. The sequence continues at coordinate 397,286,768 of NC_090933.1, forward strand.
AGGCCCCTGTGCTCCCTTCTCTGTCGTGGATGGGAATCTGCACCCCTTTGTTTAGCAGATCCCTGATGCTCTCCTGATGTGCTATCCTTGTACAAGGGCTCCTGGACGAAAGGGGTGACCATCAACCCTGAGTATGGGGCGGGGGGGAACCCTATACAGTAGCCCACTCGAACAATGTTCTGGCTGCAGGCTCGGAGACCTCTTTCCCAGTTAGAGTACAAGTCGTGCACCTCTAATCCTGGGTCAATTAACCTAGCAGGGGACCACTTGTGGATGGCCAGCAGTCAGGAAGGTTGTGGAGTAGGAGTTGGTCTGGCTCTTACTGGGATAGGCGTAAAGGTACTCCTGCCCCAAACGTGACCCTTCTGTGGGCTTCTGGTAGATTGGAAGGTTCCCTCGGACTGGAATCGGTTGCCCTCCTGTGAAATGTTGTCTTGGGTCTGATGGAGGTGGATGACTTGTTCCCCTCTTGGCCCGCAGTTGGGGAAACTGGTTAATATGGCCCAAGCAGAAGTTGTCCCAATAAGGGCAGCTGAAGGCGAACGGCTCTCTGAGATGCCTCACCCTTTCATATTCAAAGCCAATGTCCTTAGCCAGACTTTGGTGGGTGATGGATCTGAAGAGGTCATGGGAGATTTCTGAACAAACTGAATTTCTTCTTCCAGGATTTCCAGAACATTTGCACAGTCTGTAGCTCCCTCCAAGATGGAGACCAGAGGCTGAAAGTCTTTAAGCAAGCTCTTGGTAGCGTATCCCGAGTACGTGTTGGCTCTGAGAGTGAAATTAGAGGCCCCATAAACTCTATTTAGGCACTCTACTGTGAGAAACCGGAAGTGTCTCACCAGCTAGTCCCCGGGGATCTGTCATCCCGGTGGCCAGGACATGGCCATCGCTTTTGGATCCAGTTCCTGGGGGTGGACCGGTGCAGGAGGATCACCTGGATGAGGGATCTTCGGGGAGTGGGAGTGGAACACAGGATGGTGAGTCACGGTATCCCCTTCCCTGTAACACTTTTTCCCCATCCAACCAGGTAGGATACTTAGGAACTCTACCCCCACACAGCCTCTTTCCCGACACGAACACTTTCTCATGGACAGCTCACGTTAGCAAAAACTAACACCAGAGCCGTATACCTGACCTGTCCCAATACAATGGTCGGGCAAGATCAGGCAATTACTGATCATTGCACACACCCGACTTCCATCACACTTCCCCACATGGATAAAAGGCGGAGCACGAAAGTACACTCTGAGCAAGGCAAAGCACACAAGGGCAGTTCCAAGATGCAGTTTAAAATGAGGAGAAAGGGGGCGAGACCAGAGAGGGTTGTACGGAGGGTAGTGCCTGGTATTAAAGCTGAAGAAACATGCATTGTGTGTCGCAGGTACCTGGGGCTCTCCCGCATCTATAACCAAGGTGGGGAGGAGCGTTTGCCACCGTCGTACTGTCCCTGGCTCCTACAACAAAGCAGCGCTAGTAAAGTCAGCGCAGCCGGTGAGTCAGGGAGACTGATGCCAGACCGGCCTGCGTTAGAATCAAAGTTGCAAGCGGCAACATTGTATGGAGAAATATAAAGAGAACAGTGTTTGAAGCGTATGTGACGAGCAACGCAAATATAATTAAATAACAGAGGTGACTGAACTTTTGAAGCCAAGAAAAGATGATGTAGACAGAGTGGTCCGGCGCCACGTGGGTGCCCATTCAAAGGTCTCTGTTGGGTATCCAACTGGTTGGCAAATGTAAAAAGGAATTGTGAGATCGAGGTGATCCTGCAACGGGTCAAGCTAAACCCTGTGCACATTCAAAAGTCTTCGTTGGTGAATACAAACTGAAATTGGTCGGAACCCGGCTGAGGGAGATTGTGTAAGAGGAAGGATCTGAGCCCGGCTGAGGGGGATCCGGGGTTAACCGGGAGTAACCCGAGAAAGATTATTCGTTGTACAGTGTAAAGACTGATCTGAGCCCGGAAGAGGGTGATCCAAAGTAACAAGCATTCTATAAAAGGGATCTGAGCCCGGTTAAGGGGGATACAGGGTGAAGAGTGAATCACTTGAATTGAGTACTTATGAGAGGAAAATAACTTTTTGTTTGTTTTGTAGATCAGGCCCTCTGAGTCCAGAGACTTTGGTAAGTAAAGAGCCTTGGGCACAAAAGGCCCTGATGCTGTTAATTGAACCGTGTCCTTGTGCCGAAGAAGCCAGAGAGTGTGCTACGCTCAAGTGAACTGCCTTGTCCCGTGCTGATAACGTGGGGAAGGGAGGCAAACTGCCTGAACATCCTGACCTATCATTTTGAATGCTTCTTTCTTTTCATAACATTATTCCCTACGCTATTTGTATTTAGAGGTAAGGACTGGCAATAGGGTTAAGACACCACTAGGACTGCGTTATTATTTGATGGTCATAGCTTGCTCTCATCTGTAGATTTAGGATTAGATAAGAGTTTCTCATACCCTTCTGAAAGTTCAATAACACCCTTGAACTGTGGTCACTTGTCTGTTTTACTGTTCATACCATGCCTTCCTTACACTACCTTCTAATCAAAGGAGTTAGAAGGGGCAATGCACTGAGGAGCCACAGATGAGTGTACAACAAAACAAGGAAGGAGACCGTCACTCTTAAGTATATTTGAGAATTCATTACCAAAAACCTGAGGAGTTTATTTTCTGTGGGCTTGTAATTTGACGGCGTGGAGCTGTTATGTTAGTACTGAAACATAACGGCTCCCAACCACCACGTTTTTGTCATTTGCACGGCAGAGTGCAAATGTTCGGGCAAAAGGCGACGTACACATGTGTAAACTGCCTTTTGCCCTACACTTTTCACTCCCCATGCAAAGTGAGTAAACTATGCCTAGCATGCTCGTATGTCATGCAGTATTTACGTTTAATTGTGAACGCTGCCTACCTTGCTTGCAAAACGCTGTCCAACATGCTGGCATGTTGGCAGCATTTAATTTTCATTATCACCACTGCTTACCACTCTATAGGGCTCGCCAGCATTTATGCTGGCATGAAAATCCATGCAGGTGCAAATGATTAAGCATTTGAATGGCTGAGAGAAACAGAGGCGGCAGATATGCAAGTTGCATTCTGCCCCTCATCTCTTCCATACAAATCCTGGACAATGAGTCGTAATGTGAATGAATGGCACAAAAGCTTTACGCACAGCTTTTACGTCATTGGTTTACGTTATGTGCTCATCAAACATAAGCTCCTCAATGCGATAAATCCTGGTTCAACTGCTGGGAATGCCTGCCTTATCAGGCTCCCTCCACTCTCTGAAGATGTTTCTCATCCTCCTGAAGAAGTGGCAGGCTCAACAGAGAGGCGGTGTAGTATTGGCTGTCTGCATCCTGTGTTACTTCCCCAATCTGAGGAAAGTTTGAATCCTTGATGTCCAGATTCTGTAACCAGTGAACTGAGAGCTCTTCCACTTCCTTTCTCAGAAATGTACCATTTATGGCCACCTCACGTTCACCATTTTCTAAGTCTCCCATGCCCTCCTTAAGCCCGAGTGGATGAATATCTGTCCCTGGTATGGGGCCAGAGGAGATGGGCACCGGGGCATAAATTACAATATTAACAGTTTCTGTAATAAGGGCCATTAACTCTGCTTCTGAGAAATTGATTGATTCGGCTGGAGGATATTTCGGTGCCACTCTAGGAGCAGGGGGAGAATTATGCCTTCTGTAAGAGGAGGACCTACTCCTGTATCTCCTATGCCATCTGCTATTGTCTCTTCTTCTAGAGAGACCTGGAGCGCAGTCGCCTGCTTTCACACATGTTGGAGTGAGAAACGCATGTAGTGGTACTTGTCTCTTTAAACACAAGCATGATTCTTTCAGCGGGGCTCCCGTGGGCAGGTGGACAGTCTGGACTACAATGAACAGCATTAGCTTTAAGGCCCCTATATTATGCCATGTGGAGAGAATTAAAGGCAAATGAAGATCCAATTCAAAGTAAGAGGAGTTGAAATGTTGCACGGTTTCTTCAAGTGTGACATATAGGATTCAACTATTTGGAGAAAGCAAGTGAATAGGTGTTGCCTTTTTGTAATGAACAGCACCGAGCACAAGACATGAGACCACCTCAATGCAAATCTAGAGGCGCCAAAAGAATACATTGTTTTTATTAACATTTTCACCACTCACTTTCTTTCTTGGGAGAGAGCACTGAAAAATAAGGGAACTATACCTGCTGCTCTGAAAAATATTTGTCTGTCAGCAATATGTAAACTCAAAATATTGATGAAACACTGAGCAGCCTTTTTATTTCAACAGATGCAGATGCTGCTTCTTTCCTTAGAAATCATGTAACTGCATCTCAAGAATGCAAAAGGCCCAAGTGTGCAATTTGAATCAGCAAGGAAATAAACCCAGCTTGCGCTGTAGGAATAATTGTCAAACAAAGCCAGTGCATTTATCTGTTTTCTAAACGTACCTACTATTTGCTTCTAAATGGAGCACATTTGATACGTGGATTGTCTCTTGCAATGCATTGCATTCAAATCATGTTAAGTAATACTTGGTGTAAAAAGTGCCCGATCAGTCATCGATTATGGCCTCACAAAGTGCTGTTCACATATAATGTCCAATACAGGATATGTCCAATCATGTACATTTTCCTTGTTTTAAAAAGCACATATTCTTTACCATTGATCCTATATGCAAAAACGAATGTACTCCTAATTCAGAAAACAATATGATTCAGGAACATTATATCCTAGCCAGAGCGCAGCTGGTTTTTCAGAAGCATTTCTGCCACTAGGGATTGCTAGTGTGGCTCAGCATCAGCTGTGTCCAACACCTCTGTGCACACTGTGCCATACAGGAAGGCTGGCTCGGTTCCCTTTTTCTGCAGAGTCTGTTTGCTTCAGGAACACACTCGATTGCCCTTTTTGTTTTTCCAAATTTTCTTCGATGCCATTCCCAACTCTCTGAAGGACTCCGGTTTCAAACCGTGCATGCATTGCCGCAGGCAAATGTCTGTATTGGATTCGTCTCTACTGCTTAGCTGAAGACAATGACGCCCAGGATTGCTGGTCATGCTGGCCCCTGCACCCGAAGGCACTGCAGGAACGGGCGGCATAAATCTTCATCTATGTCCACAAGACTAGGCATGAAGTTGTGCGGTTCCGTTCGAGGTTGTGCGCTCGGAACAAAGATCTGAGGAGAGGTCAACTCTGCTAAAGGAGAAGGGTAAGAAGAAGCAGCCTGGATGAAGGACCCAAGAGGGAAATCCAGCTACCCCTTTATTGAAGCAGAAGAGGCCCTAGTACTAGAGGTGTGGGGGTGGGGGCAAAGCCCATCTCAGCGCCTGCTGTTGACATTGAGTTGGTTAGAAAGCATAGTCCTGCCCCATTGGATCTGGCTTTGTCAACTCATGCCTCTCCTTAGAGCTTATTAGTGGTACAGGTGGTTAATGCGAGCATGAAGTGAGCCACCATTTCTTCTCTTCCCCCTGACTGGGAGCATAAGAGGCTGGACTCCTAAGGGAAGAACACTTTTGCATTGGGCAGCCTCGGCCTTAGTGAAATTAACTCCCTTTCTTTGTCTGTGGTCCACAGTGGCCAATGCGGCTGATGACATCCCTGAGGGGGAGATGAAGGAAAGCTTGTGGTCTATGGGCCAGGACAGCAGGGAAGCTTCGAGTCAGATTTTGCAGTCTGGACTAGACACGGCTGATAGTGTCGGCCGGTCCATGGCCACAAGTACAGTGGTCCGGTGTTTCTGTGAGGTCTAGGTTAGGCAGCCCTGGGAGGTCTGCAAGGCAGGTTCTTTCTGAGGGTAAGGCGTTGAGGTATGCACCCACCCCCAAACCATGTACCATGCTTGGGCCTTACAGGTCATCCAGCAGGGCTACAGTCTCCCTTTCGTGCAATATCCCCAGACCATGACCCTCACACCAACTCTTTGCCTCTGGATCCTCTTGAATGAGGTCCGTGAGCTTCTCTCAAAGAGCGCGATAGAACTGGTACCTCGCTAGGCAAGGGGTGGTATTCCACCTATTTTCTGGTGCTGAAGAAGTACTGGGTTTGCGTGCTGCTGAATTTGTTCCTACACAAGGACCAATACAAGGTGGTTAATCTAGCCCAGATCCTGCAAGCCCGCGATCTGCAAGACCGGTTGGCAACACTAAATCTTCAGGATGCCTACTTCCATGTGCCTATTCATCGAAAGCACAGAAGGCTTGTGATGGGCCAGCAGCACTACCAGTTTAAAGTCCTGCCGCTAGGTCTTTCTTCGGTTCCAAGAGATTTCATCAAGTTTCTAGCAGTGTTGGCGGCATTCCTCAGGAGGGAGGGCAATCATCATTCCCTATCTGGGCCAACTGACTCCTCCGAGCTCGCACACAGTTAAGAAAGACTTCTCTTTACTGCACCTTTCCTTCCATATTTATGGACCCTCAAACATTTTGCTTTTATTGTTGATCCTAACTTTTTTTTAAAATGTTTATTCATTTTTAACAACATATACAACCAAAACAAGTCAAACCATAACACTTGCAAATATAACACAAATATCACACGCTCACCACTACCTCACTATTGTTGATCATAACTTGACTTTTACCAGTGAAGCACAGCCTTCATCTGCGCTGCTTTTGCTAATCTGTTATGGGGAAACTGACACATCCTTCAGGCTGTCAGTACTGGGAAACTATGTTTCCCTTAGTCTTTGACTATGTTGCAATTTCTTGTGAACTTTTTATTTATGTGCCAAGTACCTTACAGTACCGCGCATAGGGGTCCTTTTGTTTTATGGCCGTAGAACCCTGCTAAGGATGGTTGGTGATTGTACAAGTGTCTCGGATGAACTGGTGGCAGCAGTTTACCTTTATAGTGTGTTTACTTCTTTTTAATGAACCATATCGCGTTTACTGCATTTGGCTCAAGGCAGTGGCCAGTGCCAAGAATGGCTGTGTCACAAAGTCTTTTGTTCAGTGCTTTTGCCATTTTCTCCCTTTGCCTTCCCCAGGTCGAGTAGACCTGGGAATTCCTTATTTGTGCATGAAGCCTCCTGCTAAAACCGCAACTTTCGTGGGCTCCTGCATGCTACGTGTGCTAGTGCCTAGGAAGAGGATTGGGACTGTCTGGTCCCAATCCACTCTACTGGTGCTAGTATGTCTGGTATGCCTGAATGACTGTAACCACTGTGGGCCGTGATTGGCCCACTCCTGGCATGAATGCAAGAGAGCAGATTTCCCATTGGCTATCACATAGTTCTGCGCGAAACGAATATTGGATAAGAGAAGGGGCTCTGCATCCATTCTAAATCGATCAACTGAAGTTCTCTCGGAAACATAACTGTATATATGTTAAATAGTGTAAGGCGTGTGTGGGAACTGTTTTATATTACTTTGGTGTTTTTTGTGTTTAACTATTGAGGCCTATAATAAATATATATGCATGTTTGATATACACTTGGCCAAGCGTATTCTTTGGAGTTTTACTGTGTGTGCTCATTGTGGGCTTCCGATCACTCTCGCCCCTTCTGAGACTTAGTCTTGTCTGCCTGCCAAGCTACCGTAGATTGGTCTGGCTTGTCCAGAAGGTTCCCCTGTTCAACTAAACTAGGGTGGCCTCCTAAACTTCTGCCCACCAGGTCAGAGTTTAGAAAGCCATCTTAACACACACCTGACCTGGTCAATCTTGGAAGCTTGCCTAAGCAGGGCATTTCTGCCCATGAACAGAGTATGCAAACATCTCTTGGATGGTAAATGTCCCCCAATCTCAGGGACAAGTCCTTTACTCTGCCTTTCTGTGTCCACTAGGCCTTATGATCTCCTGCATCCTAGAATTTTCAGAGGCAAGACTTCATATGAGATAACTTTAGCTTCTCCTCTGTTGCAGCCCTTGCAGGTTTCAACCCAGATAAGAGAGGCACATTGTTTTGTCAACCCTGGCCCCAGGTGACAGTCACTGATGCAGATCTGACAGGTTGTGCGCTCACCTGTCAGAAATTAGTTGAGGTTGAGAGTGATGAGGCTGGCCCTGGTCTCCTTCATCTCCTCTTGTAAACACCACAACTATGCTGTTCCTGGCAGACCACACAGTAGCCATGCATAACCTCTACGAGCTGGGTGGTGTGGGGTCCTTGCTGCTATGCAGAGCAGTAATGAGACTGGTTCTGGACTCTGGAAAATGGTGTCTCTCTGACGGCTGCCCATCTTTACGGAAGAGAGAATGTCACAGCGGATGCCTTGAACATACAGACTTCGGCCTCCCACGAGCGTGAGCTCTCCCAAGAAGTTCTGAAGGAGATCTTCTCCTTCTGGTTTACTCTTCCTGGATAGCTTTGCTTCCAATGTGAACAGAAAGTGTGAGTTGTTCTGCCCTGGGGAATTTCCTTGTCAGGAAGCTCTGGGAATGCACTGCCAGTCGAATGAACATTCAAACTCCTTCATGTGTTAACGCTGATCCCTGTCATTCTGCTCGCCTGTTCTGGACCATATTGATTCTGATCGCTCTGGACTGGGTTCGGAGGATGTGGTACCCCGGAGTTCCTGGACATGCCCATCTGCCATCCTTAGTTCTTCCCGGGGAAAATCAACTTGCTCTCCTGATCAGAGGGGCAGGTCCTGAGCCGAACCTCAGAAGTCTGAACCTTCACGCTTGTCTACCGAGAGGCTGCAATACAAGGACTGGTACTCATCAGATAACATCCTTGATGTGCGCCTATTAACTTGGAGACCTGCAACAAAATCTACTATGCCTGCAGGTGGCGTGCATTTTTGGGTTGGCGGTGGGAGAGGCATTTGAACCCTTTATCCTGTTGGTATAAACCCCTGTTTTGGATTTCTTTTGTCCTTTTTTATTTTTTTATTTTAGCTGTCATTGGCCCAGGCTGACCTTCAGATCAGCACTGTTGAAGGATATCTCGCCAATGTTTCGGTTTTGAGGCGGGCCCCGGAACAGGGCTCATTCTTTACAATCCCCACTGTTATGCAGTTCTTGTGGGGTTTGTGTAACCAGTTTTCTCCAACAGTTTGTGGAGGGGCTAAAACAGAGATCCCAGCATGGAATTTTAATTTGGCTTCGACATTTCTTATGGGAGCTCTGTTTTAGCCCCTCACTTCCTCTTCTATTAAGTTGCTCACCCCTAAGGTGAATTTCCTGATTATCCTCACTTCTGCAAGATGGGTGAGTGAGCTCCAGGCATTAGCCTTTAAACCTCCCCATTTGGTTAAGAGAAGGTGGCATTGAGAGTAGGACCCTCTTTACTTCCAATGGTGGTCTCAGATTTTCATCTCTCTCAAAAGATTCATCTTAGTGTTTTTTCCTCTGCCTCATCCTTCCAAGGCAGAAGAGCGACTCCATCGGCTGATCCTGGTGAGGGCCCTCTGCTACTAAGCCTCTCGGACAAGAGAGGCCAGGAAAGATGAACAGCTTTTCATTGGTTAATGCTGGAATATGTGCTGGCAGGGCTGTGGCCAAACAGGCCCTGTCAAGGTGGATCATTCTCTGCATATTGGAATGCTATGATCTGGCTGGAAAGGATTTGCCTGAAGGTCTCGGAGCACCTTATACCAGAGAGGTGGCTGCCACCCATGCCTTGCAGACGAGAGTCCCTGTCCTGGACAACTTCCAAGCAGCAACTCTAGCATCATTGCACATGTTTGTTGAGCATTACGACTTGGGTTTCCTTTCAGGCCAGGATGCCAGTTTTGGTAGGGTGGCCCTCCAGTGTTTTCTGGTCTAGGTGATATCCTCGCCTTACTCACTACTCCAGATCTATGTACTACTTTGGGGGGGGGGGGTCTATCCTAGATGAGGAATTAAGTTAGCATGCTGCCATTGTGAATTATAGAAAAAACAAATTGGCTGTCAAAATTTTAGCAGTTTGATCATAAATCTAGAAATATCAACCATTGAAGATTGGGGGGTTGTATTCAATGGGGACAGATCAGGCTAGTCTCCCAATGTGACCTAAGTATGACACAAGCATGGACGTTTGGACACTTAGTTGGAGCACAGAGGGGTGGCGTTCTGAAATTGTAAAAGCTGCAGCAAAGAATAACACCAGGCACTGTGATGATGGATGGATGGATGGATGGATTGGAGAGAGACCAACTTAAGCACTGCAGAAAGGAAATTCTTGTTCCGGGTGATGAATCCTGTCCATTGTGGAACCTGCACACAAGGGAATGTGAGGCAGCCCTAACTTCATGGAAGCAGTTCTGCAGAGGCCCTGCTAACTGGGAGCGTTTCAATCTAAAGTATCCAGGCCACTCCTAAACTGAAAGCATCTTCCCAAAAGTGAGTGGGAAATTTCCCCCCAAAAGAAATTATATCTGCTCTCTAGTAACCACTTTAATGAAAGTACCAGAAAGGGGATTTGAGATTTTTTATTTAAAAATGTTTTATTTAAATGGGAAATGGATGATGTAAGTTTATTGCATGTCAAATTAAGCGAGATGTCAATTCAGCTTAAATACATTTGAGTTGCGTGCGCAATAATATAGATGGTGGAGTTGGAAGCTGAGGTGGAAGCAGTCTGGTGCAGTCCCCATGTGTTGTGCAGCCTGTTGTCCATTACTACTGGTGCCTGTAGGAAGAGATTACTCTTGAAAAGCCACCACACACCGCGGAGCGGTTGCAGAGTTGGAAGCTGAGGTGGAAGCAGTCTGGTGCAGTCCGGGGCGGCACGGCACCGGGTGCCCCCCTTCTTAAGGATGGAGGAAGCTGGGCGTTGTCGCCGAAGCAAACGATCCAGCCGAGAGGACTCCGGCTTGGACTTGAGGAGCCCTTTCAAACACCCACCCCGACAACGACATTTGGTCCCTGTGTCACCAGTTACCATTCTGCCTAATACAGGTATGAAACGAAACGTTTTTCACTTTCCAACAACGGCCCCAAGTAACATTGTTATTTCAAGTACGCACACCTCCTTGAAACATTTGGAACATTTGGACAAAGTAAACAATTGTGTATTACATCGTTCACCACATCAGCCTGAGACCCTGCACAAGAATGTTTTGAAAGAACATGATTCAGTAAACAATCAAGAAAACCCCTCACCTCCTCAGCCCTCCCCCACTGCCACATCGCTTGCTTTACCTGATGTAGGGTCGGGTGAGGAGGAGGAGGAGGAGGTGGTGGTCCAGGGGGGTCGCTTGCTCTCCATGGTGGTGGGAGTCGGCAAGCGGCTGGAGGGAGGTGAGCGGCCATGGCGGCCGAGTGAGGCGAGTGAACGGCCGCCCTGCCCGCGGGAGCTACCGCCGTTGCCGTGTGGTCCTTCGCGGCCTCAGGAGGGTGGAGCTCCCGGACGGAGCGGGGGAGAAACTTGGGGGGGGGGGGGGGGGGGAGGGCCCCGGGGGGGAGGGCCCCCGTTGTGGGAGAGTGTGGGGGACGGAGAGGGGCATTGTGCAGTCGGAAAGGGGACGGAGAGGTGGAGCGGCCAAGAACGACCCCGGCGGGAGCCGCAGTGGGAGTGGCTCCCGAGCCGAGTGCGATGGGCCCACCCCTGGAGGCGCGGGAGGTCCCGGACAGTGACTTGCACCCGGATGTGTTCCCAGAAGCTCACAGAGTCACAAGTACACCCAAATAACGTGAACAATGTTACTATTCAGATCCATCCCACACGAGGCGGTTGTGCCGGACAACTTTATATTGTCAGCTGATTTGAATGGTCTAGAGGCCAAAGGAAAAAATTATCTGAACGCTGGCACAGGAAACGTGAATAACGAACGTAACTCTAGTGAAACGTAAGCATAATAACTCTTTTAAAGCGCGTGGCGAACCTTCGACCACGGAAACAGCAGTTAAATCAGCCCAGAAAAAACTTGAACTAAAAGGTAGAACAAAAAGAATAACAACAATGCCGAAACATGTGTACCAGCAGAAAAATGTAAAATCTTTAAATAAGAGAGCACTACATAAGACTATTCCAGGTTTAAGGCCAAAAATTGTGGCCCCAAATTCTATGGCAAAATTCTTCCAGAAACAACTTTGAAAGATCAATCTCATACAGATGAATTGTCCGATGCGGACTTACTGGAGGGTGCCAATTTACCTACAAATGAATCTACAAACGCCAAGTCACAAGGGAGGGGAGGGGGCTTGATTGGGTCAGCAAGGATAGAGGACACACAAAGAACAAGCTTAAAAACTGGGATTCGCTATTTCAAAGACCCTGAATTACAGCTTAGTAGGGGCTATCAGTCCTTATCGACCCCAACAAAGCAAGTTCGGGAGGAAACGCTGGAGAACTTAACACCCAGGCCTGTAGTTAGTAAAATCTGCACGGCAAAGGGAGGGGTCTTCGATCTGAGAGAAATCACTAAGAAGAATAGAGTCAAGAGTATAGACCTAACCGCCAATCAGGAAGCAAATGAGCAATATGCCTGTGATAGAGATTTTCCCTCAAGTGAAACAACCTTGGAAGCCACCTCACAGGAGCTACACAGGATGAGTGAGAACCAACAAGAGCTTTCGGCAAGAGCGCCACTTGAAGGAGATAGCCTTGCAAAAAAGCCCATAAAGAATAACGATTTTGGGGCGAACAACACGCCTTGTCCTCACACGCACTCTCCGTTACGAAATAGAAGATCTTCATTCCTGATTTCTAGTAACGACAAAGAAACTCCTACAAAAAAGGCAGAAATTTTCTCTGTAATGTCAGCGGTAACAATTGCCCTAGCACCCTTCTGTAAATTATATGAATCGATTCACGACACCTTAAAAGATCACACAACTCTGGCTGCCATGTTGCACTCGAAAATGATTTACATTGAAGGATACATCACGGCTCTGGAAGCAAGGGCCGGGGGGCATGATTCACTCAACAAGCTCCCGGGTGACACTACCGGCAACCTAGAACAACAAATTGTGTTGGAAGGGGACAAGATGTCCCATGGGAAAATCACCACTGCTGTACAGACGGAGGAATTAGCAAAAGAAGTACTAAACACAACTTGTGTAGAGGGTGGGCAACCAGGGAGTGAATCACGAAATGATACAATCAAACAGAACCCTTTAGTGGAGGTTTGTGAAGTTCTGAAGACAGCCCCTCTAACAAACATCCGCAAACAACATAGGGCCTCCCAGTCGTCTACAACTAAGAATCAAGCACTTAACGAATGTGTAATCATGTCTATGGAAAACAGTCCGCCCGATACGACTGGAATTGTAGAAGAACAGTAATCCGAGCCCCAAACTAAGTTTCCGGTGGCAAATCTTTCTGGGTCTCTGAAACAAAGCGACACAGACCCCTGTGGGAAGAACCTGAGATCATACCCGCTTTTCATAAAGAAAAAAACACATACGAGCAAGCCAGGGGAACGAGTGGTAATAGTGGAAGATCAGCAATTACTGCCTGCTCTAACAAAGGGTCTAATAGAAAGCCAGAGAAAAAAAGCTTGTATGGGAAAGGAGGCAAGAAACAGATCTGTGGTCTATCAGGTCTCGGAACTACCCAACTTAGAAGAAGCAAGCCAGGTCATCACCCAAAACAAGAAATAGGAAACAGAAGACCCCAAAAAGAGCATAGACCTCCTGGATTTATCAGTGTATTCGATTGACAGTTCAGAATCGGACACTCCACAAGAGGTCCGACAAGGAAGGACTGTAGAAAAAGACAGTGAAAAACAAGAAGACAACGATACACAACAATGGAGCCCATACCTAACGCTGACAGAAAGACGAGAAAAAATACAAAAAACCTTGGTCGGAAAGAAAGTGGCTAGTCCTTTCTCAACGGAAAGTAAGAACATAGAGAAAGATCGTAAAGAGATAATAAAGGCCCAGCCAGTTACAAAATCAAGGATTAGTTCACCAATTTTTAATAGAGAGACCAACACCCAGACTTGGGAGAAGGTGAAATCAGTAAATCAAAGTAAAAACGAGAAAAAGAGAAGAGTTACACCAGAAAAAACGGGGGACGAAATCTAAGAAACAAAAGAAAGCAAGATTCAGACATGGAAAAAGACACCCACACTCTGTACAGTAAAAAGCTGAGTAGCGAAAGGAGTTTTAAACTGGAACGGGTGGAGGACTTTCGAGATAATCTGATTCTAAACCGGAAAAACATTTTGTCACTATTTAACTGTATCCCAAAGTTGCGGCAGATTAAAACGGAAGATATAAAAATTGTGGCGTTCAGTTCTAGTGGTAAAAGAGATTGTGTCCATCTACACATTCCTTCTCCTATAATCAGATCAATGCTGATTTTGGAACAAGAAAGTTTTCAAATGCTGGGCTACGACTTGTGGGACTGTCGTACAAGAGGTGCAGAGAAAGAACAAGGAAAACAATCCCAGGTGGTTAACGTCAACAGGCCTCCAAGGCAAGAGGGAATACCAACGGGTTTGGATGAGATTTCATGCAGACCGACCAAACGGTCGACACAAACAAAGGAAGTCACCATGATCGAAAAGTCAAAAGGGATGTTCAAAGAGCTAAGTCAAATAAACCTGGACAAGACGGAACCACTCATCAGGACACCGTGAAAAAGGGCAGATACCCAAAAGGCCCTCTACAGAAGATAAAAATCACATTTGTCTGAGAAGTTACAGAAATGGCAAATGAACAAACAGCACTAAAGAAAAAAACCGAGGATGAGGATGACGATGATTACTCGAATTGGGCATGGATTTCGAAAGCCCTGGTGAAAAAAAGCTAGCCATGCAAGTCACAGAAGGACAGAACGATCATTCAGGGGAATGACAGATCGAAGACCTCGGGGAAAAGATACAATCACTATGGGCTGCTGGAATACTAGAGGGTTTAGCCACCTCCTGACAAAGAGTGATGTCAATCTGGGGGATTTTGATATCATATGTCTCCAGGAGATGTGGCTAACCAAGAAGCCATTCCTGGAGGGTTACGAAACTTACCTGTCCCCAGCTGTACGATCCATCAGGGATACATCATATAAAAACACTGACCTCAAATATCCACCTTCAAGTGTCCCTTCTGAAGTGGTCTAAGCAACTGTTGGAAATTAATAAACGTGATGTAAAGGATGAAGAAATAATCCTGTTGAATACATACTGGAATCCTGCTGCGATCAAGAATGAGGACAACCTAGAAATGGTAGACAATATCTTGGAAAGAATTCATTTGGAGTGGATGCCGAAATGTATCATTCTATGTGGAGACCTCAATGCGGTATGCCCAAAAGCTAGAATGAAGTGTGATAATGGAAAGAAGGTGCCACTTAACATGGTACGTGGTCAATTATGAATCACGACAATGACCTCCTGGGATCTTCAGAGTTTAGATACATCAATTCCAAGTAATAACCTGAGAATACCGACATGGGAAAGAAACAACTCGATGGCAAATTCAGACCATATATTTGTCTCAAATGAGCTGTTGAATATCATAACTGAGTATGAGGTTGTGAGAACAGCCAACAGCGACCACAATCTTTTAAAGGTAAAATGGACCTCTACAAGAAAAGCCAGATTGACCATGGCAGCGGAGATTGAGGCATGTAAGGATGGAACAAAGTTAAGATTACCTGCTAGTGCAGTCATAGAACTCACGGATATATACACCAATATCTGTAGGGTAAATCGGTTAACAGGCGTGGAAAATAACATCGATTATCAGCCTTTGTTAGAAGCTTTTGAAGTTAAAAGAAAGGCTTGGTCAAATAATAAGACAAAAACTCATCCACACGAATTTAACAAAAGCATTGTGGAAGAAAGAAAAAAATTAAGGTAATTAAAGCGCCAAGCAAAAAAAGTTAACACCCCAGAATTGGCGAACGAGCTAAAAGTAGCAATAAGACATACAAAAGTTGGCTCAGACAACACCGGGACCATTAGTCAATCTGATGCAGCTGTTATGCTGAAGACAGTGTGTAGCAGGAAAACCAGGGACTTTTGGACTCTATTAGAACTATATGAGAGCCACAAAACAACTTAATAAATAACTTTGTGGGAGAAGAAGCGTGGTCGATTCACTTCACAAAGTTATTCCAGAAAGTTGGATACCCCTTTTTCCAAAACAAGAACCGACAAATATATCTTCTAATCAAGATCCCTTAAAACCAGCATGGGTGAACACTTGGGATCAAGAAGATATTAATAGAAAACTTGTTTGTTTGAATAATTCAAGAGCCCCTGGGCCCGATGGCATTACTAATGCAGACCTGAAGGAGCATCCCACAGAGTTCATCTACGAGGTAATACAAAATGGTACTAAAACAAGATCTATACCGGCCTCATGGACGACAGCAACTATCGTTCCTATTTACAAACTTGGGCCCAGAGACCAACCCAAGAATTATCGACCAATCGCACTTTTAGATGTGGTCGGGAAAGTGTTCAGCTCGCTACTGCTGGAAAACTTCCAAAAATGGGCTAGTTCAACGGGACACGAGGACCCTTTACAATCTGGGTTTGTTAAAGACGCAGGAACGGCACCAAATGTTCTTTTTATTAAGCATCTTAAAAAGGAAGATCCAGGAAGGAAGTCCGAAGATCCAACTTGCTTTCATTGACCTGGTCCAGGCTTTTGACCAGGTCAACCGTGAAATTCTCTGGGATAAACTAATAACAAGAAATTGCCAGGAAAGCATCTTAGGGCCCATTAAAGCATTTCATCAAGACTCTTCGATCAGAGTGCGTTTACCCAAGGTGGGATGCTATCAGAATCAATTTGTCACGCTTTCACCTTGTCCCATCTCTCATACATCTAGGCCAGGCAACATTCATACTGCATCAGTCACTTTGCCTCCAACCTCATTACCCCTTACCCACGTTCAGGGAGTCACACAGGCATGGGGATTCCCCATTCGTCCGCTGGCAGCTTCTGTGGTGTCTGCGGGATGCTGCGCGAGGGTGGTCGCTATGGTAATCACTGGGACGAATCCAGCGGTCACGTGGCACAACCCCGGGTCACATGACGCGCTATTCCACTTCACTCGCGGATCATGTGACGCGGGGACAGTGACTATTTATGCAGTGAACTCCCACGGCACCGCGCTTCACAGCTGTTCACTTCGGAGGACTCTGTACGGCGCTTTGGATACTTTGTTTCACGGCTTTTGATCACAGACTGTTTTACGGACTTCTTGGATCACGCTCTGTCTAAACTGCCTGAATTGTTTACTCGACCTCAGATTGTTATTTGGACTGCCCCGGACTGCCCTATCTGGATCTGTTGTTTCCTGCCTTCAAGTTCCATCAGCCTTTGTGATTCCAGCTCGCTTTCAATCACTACAGGCGGGGAGGTTGGGGTACACGCCCAACCTGCTGTTCCTCCTTTCCCTTCTACCATCGGGGAGAGCCTGCTCACGTGTCATCTTCCACAGAACTACACCAAGCATAGAATATAGGGTCACAACAACCCTTGTTTAGGCAAGCCCCTGTATACTTATTAAGTTTCTCTTGTGTACTGTGCTCATTTGGTTGCTGACCTAAGCTTTTCTTTGCAGCGGTCTTGGGGTTATCAACATTCCGTGCATCCGGGCTTTGAGGACAACCCACCTGTGGCCCCAATGATCGCATAGGGAGTGATCTTGTATTCTCTCTTTGTGGTACTTGGGGACGGAGGTTCCATACTCTTCACGACAATCAAGATACCTGACACAATTCCTACGGCAAGAGGAGTTAAACAAGGGTGCCCCCTTGCACCAACACTGTTTAACTCATATCTTTGGGACATCGAAGAATGCGCCCCGGAGATCCGGTCTTTACCTCCAATAGTAGGGAAGGTCAGGATACCGAGATTGCTTTATGCAGGCAATCTCATTTTGATGGATTACACTCCAATTGGTCTACATCGCCAATTAAATGAATTGGCAACCTATATAAGGAGGAACAATTTAGAGATCAACAAAGCTAAAACTAAAGTGATGACTATGGAGAAACAAAATACCAGGACTGAGATCTTCAGTTGGACCTTGGAAGGTGAGAAGATGGAACAAGTGAAGAAATTCAAATACTTAGGGGTAATTTTAAGTAACGGCAAAAAAGAGCTCCCTATGCAACATCACCTCTTGGAAAAGACGAGAAAATTGGCAAGCCAGCCAAAATAAATAAACAGAAGATTCGGTTGATTTACAGTAATCCCTTTGATTCAATTTTATAAGGGAAAGGGGGTCGTCCCCTCTTTGATTTATGGTGCGGACGCAATGCCTACTATACCACAAGAATTTTGGAAATGTATAGAAGGATTGTTCTGGAAAAATACACTGAATTTACCGCTATCAACACCAGTAAAGTCCATACGCCAGGAACTCTGTCTGCAATCTCTGGAGTCGATGGTTGCTAGAAATTCATTAATGCTATAGAGGAAGTCTCTAATCAGCAACCGCCCGAATGTAATGTCTATTATTCACACAGAAATTAAAGAACAAAAAAGCAAACTTCTGATGCTCTGGACGAAAGAAAACCATAAGATCCTTGAAGAGATAAATAGCTCCGAAGAAGAACTTATTCAAAATCCGAACAAAGTAAAACAAAAATTGCGGGAACAAGATTGGATGCAGACGACAGCTCAAGAACACAGAAGTAAATTGATAGGTCATTTGCCACAAACAACACAAGGCATAAATGACCTACCGAATTACCTAAAATAATTCCCAAATAAGTCCCCAAGAGAAAACTTCCTATGAGTACGAATGAATCTCTTGCCAACTAACGAGATTGGAACTATAAAAAAAACACTGGACAATAGCTGCCAGTTCTGCAAAGTCAAGTTGCAAACAGAGACGCTTTGACATTTACTACTATCATTTACGAATCTGTCAAAGCTGAGAACCGCACACTTGGGTCACTTGTTCAAGGAGTCAGGAACGTGTGACTAAGAGGATTGGTGGAACCGCCTAATCGAGGGAGATAACATTAGTTATGTGATAGCGGTCTCCCAGTTCTTTTTGAATTTGAAGTTTTAAGACTATAAGCAAGACTGAGGCTGTGAGCCGGAACTCCGAACGAGCGGTTTGTCTGGTTGTTAGTTTGGATTCATGAAACATTTTATTAGAAGTTGAGAAGAGAAGGAGTGAGTGGAGACTCATATTTTTCTTTTAATTTCTTGTAAAAAAAAATTGTAACAAGTAAAATAAAAAAAAATAACAAAAAAATATAGATGCCACTTTGAAAATCATAATGTCATTCAATTGTACCCAAAGTGTTTTCTGAAACTTTGGGCTGTGATATGAAGATGTCCATCACAGAGCCTAACAAGGATACATTTGATAATGTGTGTTCTGTGAAGGCCATAGACATAAGGAATGGGAAACGAGAGCAAGTTTAATTGTAATTTCTGCTCCCATAAAAATGATGTCAATGTAAATCTCATATACCCCTCACTCTTAAAACTGCAGTGGGACTCTTATTAGTGAGATTTCAGGGGAGGCGCATTTGTCTGTTGAATACAATATGAAAACCGTTTTGGCATGAATACGCTGAAATTGTGTGACACTGCTTCCCTCATAGAGCTGGGCGAGCCCAGTGAGGCTCAGGGCGACCCACATCAAAAATGTGGCTCCCCCATCCCTTTTGGGTCGGGGGTCAGCCATGACCCCCAACTGATGTCGCGACAACGGGGAAAAACAAAGTGTAAGCAAAAAAAAAAAGCTTTTCTCTGACGTGAAGGAACATATAGCAGCACTGTTGCCAGACTTCTGCCGTACTTCCTGCCCTGCCCCATCTCCACTCATTGATTGGTTGTGGCAGGACATGGAATCTATGCATTTCCTGGAACAGCAATTTTGAAGCAGGTCATTGCCTCTTGGTTTCCACTCTTCCCTGCCCCATGGCCCCTCGGGCACCACCAGTCCCCCCCCTTACCCATGCTCCATCAACAGTCCCCCCCACCTTTATTTTACATGGGGCACCAAAGCTGCTGCCCCGCCAGCACACAAGAACTATTAAAAAGGCTCCTCCATGCTTGCGTGGCAGGGGCCATGGTGCCCTACGTAAATTACCAGAGCCAGAAGAGCAGATGTAGATGGAAACAGGGAGGGGTGGGTTCGGCCAGCTGGGTGAGCAGACTGGGGAGTGAAGGGGTGTGAGGATCGGGGAGAGTGGAGAGGATTTGCAGGGTGTCCCCTTAATACTTGGAGTAGGCGGAATATAGAGGTTCTGGGGGTATCCCTGGGGATGTACCCCAGAGAGGCAGCGAGGGACAGGGTTGGGGTGGGGCTGGGGGCGAACATGCAGTGAAGTTCAATCCATTTCGCTATTCCCTTTTCACTGTAGACCCATGCAATGGATGGTACGAAAGGGATACATTTCGACAATGGAATGTAGGACCAAAAGGTAGGAGGTGAGAAGGTGCGTGCCATGTGACAGGTAGGTCAGAGGGGAGGACCCTAGAAAGTAAAAATAAGTAAGTGATGGTGAAGACAGATTAAAAATGAAAACGGTTGTATAGTTCAGTGGCAACGCGCTTGTCTTGGAAGCAAGACGAGGCAGAGCAACACAGGTTCGAATCCTGGGTCTGTGCTTAGAAACATCTTCAGTATTAAGTAAAAGCGTTATTTAAAAAAAGCGTTATCAAAAAACAGATATGTGTCATGATCTCTGCTTCCAAAAGGTCAGGGTTTTCCCAACTCCCTTGGAAGCAGATCCATAACCCAGGTTCCGAGTGCCAACCAGTCCCAATTGGGACCTTTTGGACCCAGTCCTGGCGCCAGTGGCACCAGGCTCATAAATATGCCCAGTCCCAGCGCTGGAAGCGCCGGGCTCATAATGCTTGGGTGGACTTACCTGCAGCAGACCATGCTGCTTACTTGCCTGCCAGTTGAGCCTCTGATCCTCTTCTGTTTGGAACTACTTTTCCTGTTGGGTGGGGCAGGAGCCACTCCCTAGATTCAGAACACTGGAACTCTTCTGGAAAGCAGGAACTCTTTTCTTACCTAGGCGTGGCTGTGGAAGGAGACACCTAAGCACTACAGGAGGCTATTTAAACCACACCCGATGGATGAATCTTGCTTTGCGTTATTCTGCATCCTCTGCAGCAGAACGCTCATCGTGTCTTCTGCATCTGATCCTGGGCCTAAGGAAAAAGGCTTACCATCCTGAATCCAGTCTTCAGCAACACCTATAAAGACAAGAAAGAACAGGTTAGCATTACGGTCTTCAGTGACAGCTCTTCACTTACCTGGTCCATCGGCTGTCACCAACGCCTCGCGCTGCATTCCGGCATCTGAAAGACAAAGGCTTACCTACTCTTCGTGCGCTCCGGAGGTCTTCACACTGCATTCCGGCATCTGAAAGACAAAAGCTTACCAACTCTTCGCACGCTCCGGAGGCCTTCGGCGCTGCATCCCGCATCTGAAAGACAAAACAAGGTGCGTTTAAAGACATTGGGGAACTTTAATACTCACGTGCCATTACTCCTTTCCACATCTAACCCAGTGGGTATTCCGGCACCCTGCAGCCGCTCCGAACTTGTACCTGCAAAATAAAAAGACAGTTAGAGCGCATCGTGAAGCAGGCAACAAGCGCTTACTTACGTGCTTCCAGGCGCTTCTATTCATCACACGGGCTCCATCTTCAACTCACTTCAGCCCGTCATCCGCCATCGCCGGAACCCTGCAAAACAAGAAACATTACTAAAGACTTTAAAGACATTAGAATTACTCGAAACTTACCGTTCGTGGAGTAAACGACGGACAGCAGTCCTCTGAAGTCAAGAGGCCTGCTCCCCTTATCCAGTGAAGAAACTGGTTACAGCACCCTGCCCCGAGGCAGATGGAGAGCACAGCGTTCACTTACCTAAGGTGAGAGCGTTAACCTTTGGGGTTCTACAGGAGAAGAGAAAGGGAAGAAGAGAGAGACATTCAATAACCCAGTTCCTTAATCCCATATTTTCTATCTGCAGACATCTTACCCTTCGAGTCAGACATACAGTGCACAGAGGTCCAGCCCAAAGAGCCAGTCGTGTGTTACACATCACCTTTGAAGATACGGTATACGCCCAGTCAAGACCGGCGCCTCTACGGGAATCAGGTGAGCGTTACAATATGATAATGATAGTTATACCAGTAGATCAAAATGGTCTAGTCTGCAAGGGAATATGGCCATGGTGTGAAGACCTATCAAAACAGAAACGTGTGGGTGACTGGTTTGTGCCACTCATGCCATAGGTATTCGAGAAAGCAAAGGACCCAGTTTGAGCTGAGGAGTGTGGTTAACGCCGGAGATTTTTCTACGCCCCCCATTAACATTTGTATTTAAAGAGATTAATTAAAGCATGGATAATAACCAAAGAGAGCGGGATTGTGTTCCCTGTGATGGTGCAAGCAAAGTATAAAAGGTTCACACCTTTAAAATCACACACATTGCTATAAAAATATCTTCGAGTGCAATCCTAAGAGTTGTGTAGTTGATAAGTCTCTCAACGTTCCACCTGAGGGCGTGTGTTCGAATCCGGCTTCAGCAAAGCAACAAAACAATTTAAAACCAAGAAATTTTTGCCGGATCTTAGAGCGGGGAAAATCCTGCCCAATGACTAGCGCTCATACCTTGATATCTCATCACAAACCGGGTCCAGTCCCACAGTTCGACTAGTTGCTAAGGCTTGCGGTTACTTCGTTTTGCTAAGTGGGCTGCCCTTTTCACAAGTGCCTGCTAAACTGTCCGTTATTATCGGAGACTAATTAGACGTGGGTAATTAGCCAGATGAGCCCCTCTCTAGCACCGGATTGCGGTTTCAACAGTACGTTTTTAGAAGGTCGTTGTAAATCTTAGTAGATTATAAAAGGAAGTGGAGTACACTGCGCTTGTCACAACTAGCTAGCAGGTTTTATTATATTAGGGCCATCTGCCTTAAATAACACGCACAAGCAAATTCCACTGTTTTAAGAGGCTGTTGGGTTTGTACAATCCTGTACAAAACGTGTTATCGCCTGTTTTCTGCTTATAGGTAACCGCTTATTTTATCTACCCCGCTCTCATCTACAGAAGAATTACCCTTTACATTCTTAAGCAAATGGAGTGTGTTCACAGAGAAAAAAAGGCACTAATGACGGCCTATTTTATTCTACTAGCGTGACGCAAAAGTGAAATATGGTATTCGGTTTTAAGTCGCGGAATGCGCGCGTTTGTTCTGCCTTCTCCAAGTTGCCCCATGCCCGAGGGAAGCAGCAGATTGAGAGGTCACAGCCAGGCCGGGCGACCATGGCAGCATTGCATGTCGCTGTGTGTGTGTGGGGTGGAACAGCCCTCCCAGTATGCAATCTTGTCGCGTGGGGGTGGTCTTCTCAGGCAAAGATGTTCTTCATGTCACACATGCCTAGTGACTGAGTCAGCGCAGATCCCATGCTCCCTTTTTTAGTGGATTAATGGATACTTGACCTGCCCACATCCCCAGAAGAACCACAGACAGAGCGGTCTGGAGTGTTCAGCAGGGTGGCTGCTGTGTTGGCGCCTCCTGTGTGAGTGTAATTTGCACTTCAAAGTGTTGTAGTGTTTTGGCACCTCTCGGTATGTAGTTAGTTTATGGTACAGCCGTCATTGATTGCGAAGTGTTACCTATTGTGATCATGATAACCAGTGCAGAGCTCAAAATGTTTAAAGGCAGCAGAGGTGCAGTGTGTATCTGCTGCTTGTTTGCTGAAAACCTCAGCAAGCAGTATAGTGACTCGGGCCATGGAACAACTTTCCAGCCCCCCTCCAGCAACCAGCTGGGCCACCAGCTTCCTCCACAGCTGCTCCCATGGCGTTCAAGGGCCCTCTCCAATATCCTGCTTTCTGCAACAACCGTGCCATAGCCCTTGCAATTACCCAGGTTGTCTGGACTCCTAGGTGAACCAAAACCAGACAGGCTAAGCTGCTCACTATTGCCCACCATCTGCAGCTACAAATTCCGCAGGTAAGAGGACATAGTTCCACCTCTCCACACCATCCAAGCCTCTATACAGTTCATTGTTTTAAAGGGTCATCTTTCTATTGTTGCAGCTCTTGAGCTTGTGGGGAGGATTTTGGATGCCAATCGCTGTAGTGATGCAGCACGAAATCACTGGGCCTTCATGCAGTTGTACAACTGGACATTTGCCATGTAATGTTAATGGACAGTCTGTGCCTGGCGCTTGCGTCAGAGTAGCACCATGCTCTGCAGTTGGCCTCTTACCAGCATAACTGCTGCTGGATGGAGAGTGTCTTTGCTTCCTGATCACCCTGGTGATGCAGGCATGTTTCTTTTTATTTATTTTTTAAAACCCTCTTAGTCGTCATTTTCATTATACATTAAGCTACAGGACCAAGAATTGGTCTATCATAGTCTACGCAATACATGTTGTCGTTCCAACAATGCAAACAATTGGAGAAGATAATTCGGCCCCCAAGTCCTACATTGCTTGTTCCCATCCACATTTTACTTCCCCCTTCCTTTTGGGTTACCCCTGTAGAGGTGGAGCCAAGTACCTCCACCCAAAGCTCCTCCCCTCTGATGCCTATATGTTGGGAGCCAGAGTGTGAGACAGGTGCAGTACGAGTAAGGATACCTATACCAAAGAGAGTCTTGGAAGTAAGGTCTCCATTGAGAAAGCCGTACATGCATACACAACAATATGATGGCCATTTGAATAAAATCCCAGAGGAAGTGGGAATACAGAGCAAAAGAGCAGATTAGTGAAGTCACAGAGAAGGTGAGTTGATGCACCTAGAAGAGATGCAGAGGCGATAGAACATAGACATTCAGTAGGCTCTCACGGGGAGATGCCAAAGATGAGCAACATTTCAGGCTCGAGATGAAGCTGCTCATGCTACACAATAAATGAAGAAGATATTAAGTAGTTTCACAATTGTACAGAAGCAGCAACCCAAGTAGACAAAGTATTCTTTAAGGCTGGTCATGTAGTGAATAGATTGCGGCGATGCGCCAAACGTATATGTAAAGGAAATAAATAGACTTCAGACATTCCACAATGCACTTTTAGCAGAGATGGATTCCGTGAACAGAAATACTTTTTCAGTGTGTTGCAGTAAGAAATTGAAAGCTGAACCATGGAGGTGAATCGAAGACTGGTTTGGCTGGATCAACACCAAGAAGTCAAGCCACCTTAAGCCAGGATATGCGTGCAAACAATTACAGAACGTGTTAAAGAGCAGAACTCCTGTTTCCAGTGAGGGGTGAGAACATTGAAGACGTCAGAGGTTCAACGAATAATAGTATTTTAAAAGCAGTGAGGCCCCCGAAATCGTGGTCTGCAGTCACATGGTTGGATGAAAATAGACACGAGGACGAGTTCTGTCAAAACCAAGAAGACAGAGTATGCTATACTCCCTCTTATTCTCAAGCACAGAGAATAGTTCCAAGGACATTCTTCAAAGGGCTAATTGACCGGCAAACTGCAAGAGTAATGATGGAAGACAAATTAATTGGTGGGAACCTATGGTTATGACCACCCCACCGGCACTTGGATGCCAGCCTGCGTGCTGCTTACGCATGTGGAATATTACAGAGGGGTACAAGGGTGCCAACCAATTAGAGGGACAGGTAATAGAGGGCCCTATAGTTTGTGTAACTAATGAGACGTTGTGTATTTGATGACGTTCAGAATGACCTGCACTAGGGGAGGGCTTAGTTGCCCACCTGATGTTAGATATCAATCACTTTCTCTGACCAGTATGGAATGTACACCTTGATGTTCCTTGTAAGCCTATCACCATTCAAAATAGGGTTTTATAGTTTGCAACACAGGTAGACGTCAATGATGACAAGTTTTTAGTACATAACCTGTTTTTTTGTGTTTAATCTTTTGAAGATCTAGCGAACGCGTTGAAGTTTGTTGTAACTCCCTGTTTTAGACAATTGATATTAAAACAATCGTATTTTGCCAACTTCCTGAGTCAGTTTTGATTATTGATGATTGAGTATATTCTGCATCTCCATCCATCGCAAAGTATTGCTACCTCGTCTTAAAGGGCTGAGTCGGTTACCCCAGTTCACCCCCTTCCATTCCATTGAGTAGGCGGAACTTCCACTCCTGAGCAGGTTCGTCCATTAATCTAAGGCAGACTTGGGTCTGAACGTGCCCCAAGCTAATCCCAAAACTCATGCCCCAATGTGCATCTCACCCCCTCATCCCCTGGCACGCCCAGCTGTGGCGCAAGCTCCATTTCGGCTCTCACCCATCTACACATTCCACTACGCCAGTCGCCCATCCTTGGTCCTGCACTGGCCTTCCAAGCCATGGCGACCACCCCCCCCCTTTGGCCAATATAAGCCCTAACGATAACACTTACCTCGCCTTCCCTGCGCTGTATGCTGGATCCGAATGCCTCGCAAACCTCTTCTCGGAGCCCCTTTACCTGGTCACATTCCCACCACATGCGCAGAAACATCCCTGTCTCCACCCAAAACCACCTGCTAGACTGGTCCAAGGTGGGTGCCATTTTGTGCACCGTTACCGGAGTGACATAGGCCCTTCTCACAATCTTATACTGCATCCATTGAAAGTACTCATTCCTAGAGACCCATTTTGCATGCATGAGAACCCTGCTCCATTCACAATCTGATAATTGCTCCCTTATGTCCATTTCACCTTTTGACCCTCAGGCTCATTGCCTTAGCATACATTTCTGCACTATCCGCTGAATACAATTTCAGAGTGTTTCTGGTCTCCCTCCGCCAACCGCACCCGTGTCTCATTTACCCCATGTGTACACGGTCTGTCCGGAACCCCCATGCGCCTCAAACCCCCTCCTCCCCCGGCACCTCCCTGGTTGCTCTTAACTGTGAATCTTACTCAATAGAGTCACAAATTCCAAAACATTACGTTGAACAGTTGGATGTGCTGCCCTAAATTCAACAAGTGATGGGCTGGTCTTCCCTGGTCTTCCTTTAAGACGTCCTCAATGAGGCCCCGTCATCCTAACTGCCCAATATTACTTCCCCCTTTCCGTTGAAGTACATACCCAAGTAATCTACTACAAGTCAGGGGGACCTCAGCAAGGCTAATAATATTGGGCGGTTGGGATGAGGGAGTCTTGTTGGGGATGTCTTAAAGGAAGAGCAGGCCATCACTTGTTGAATTTAGGGCAGCTCATCCATGGCCTCGAAACCCTTCCTGAGCTACGCCCTTGCTGGGCTTTGTGCTGTAATGAAGAGGCTACACCGGGTAAGTGTAAAGTAATGTCAGAAGCTTTATTAGAAATAAGACCCCATGCGACTCATCAGGTAGCTGTCATTTACTGGGTGCACGCAATGGCATTCAAATTTAGAACGTTGGGCTTCCATCGCCTGCGCAGCAATGCAAAAGATACAACATATGTTTCCTGTTACATATGGCTGGTACAGTAAGGTGTTAAGTGTAAAGAAGGATCCAATAATCAATACAACAATTAAGGAGTGATAGCATGACGAGAAATAAGATTTATGTCACATAGTCATTTAACTTGGATGGTCTTCTCACACGACCTGTAGTTCAACTAGCATATTGCCCAGGAACTTGAAAACATTCCCCATGTGCTCCTTCCTGTGAATCAATACCACTAGAATCTACACCACAAGATGAAGTATAAGTGTCATCATCTGCCAAACCAAGGCCACTGTTGGAACCATTCATGTACCATTCACCTCCTTCATCTGCAAAGGCATTAGCGCACCCCTCACCAGACACGCTTTCTTGAATGTGGGTATAGTGCAAAACAGCAACTCAATCTATACACCACCTGCTCCCATTACTTGTAACACCATGTTTTTTGTCCACTTTCATCACCTTGATGGGATCAAAATAGCTGGAGCATCCTTTTGGCACAGCAAAAGGTTTCTTAACCCATACCACACGTACCCACCTCCCTTCCACAAGATGTTGCTCGCATTCGATGTGTTTGTCATCAACCAACCAATTTGGGAAAATTTCGGAGCGCATCTTCCTTCCCCTCATTTTCTCAAATGGGGTTACACCAGTTAATACATGCAGCATATCTCTAAAAGCTCTCACCATTTCCTGAATGCACTTCTTCCATTCCACAACATTGGTGAATGCCAACTGAATTGTTTCTTCAATGATGCCGTTGGTACGTTCAACAAGACCGTTTACCTTTTGGATTATATAAAGCAGTCCGGTGGTGCTCAATACCATACCATTCCTATCCAAGCCATCGCACATCTCCCTTGACACCAACTGCACCCCAATGTCAGAAATGACAACATTGGGATATCCTTCTCTTGAGAACAAGCTTTCCGTAAAATCAATCACACGTTTGGTAGATATGCTTTCTACAAATTCCACCTCAAACCACCTTGAAGCGTAGTCTACCATTACGATGGCAAATCTATTTTCCTGCCTCAACATAATCAAAGGCCCCATAAAGTCGATTGACACTTTCACCTATGCATGATCTGGAATGTTTACATTTCCTATCTCTAACTTTTGTGTCTTTAAGGCTTTATCACTAGCACCACAACGGACGCAAAAACCCTCCTCCTCGTCCACCATGAAGTACATTCCGGGTCACCAAAACCTAGCCTTCAACCTGCGCTTAGTTAAACTCTTCCCCAAATGGCCACCATGAACACGTTTAACCAGTTCTTTCTGGAACGATATCGGAGGAACCAATTCGAAGAGAATTCGAGCCTTGATGGGTAGCCAGTGGGTCTCTCTCCTGATGTTAGAAATGTGGTCTGATTATTTATTTTATTTATTTTTGTAGTCCTAGGGCTGCTCGTAACACTTTGTTTTGCATTAGGTGTAATTCACCTAGGTTGGTATTAGAGGTACCTAGTAGGAGTATGTTGCAGTAATCCAAATTGGATAATCCGAGCCCTAGCTAGGGTAATGCAATTGACGGGCGTGAGGAACTGGTGATTAAGGGCGATTCATTCGGACGTATAGGAGGTAGAAGATGATAATGCGCTTACATGTTTCGTCATAGTTAGATTGGCATCTAAGTAAACTCTAATTTTTTTTTACCTGTTGCAATGCTGGAATCTGAGTACCATCAATGTTGATTGATGTGTAATACGAGTGAAGGGCATTTTTTTTAGTTTGGGAGTCCACAATGAGAATCTTGTTTTTCTCATCATTGAGGCAGAGGCTGTTCAGGGCCATCCAGTTTTGTATTATTGCATATATTTTGTTAATGATTATCGTGTCATGGTCATAGTTCCCTGTGATCGTTAAAAATATCTGGGTGTCATCTGCGAAATTAGTGTAGATGACACCCATGCTGGGATGGGATCAGCAGCCTCTTTACCAATGGATACTCTAGACGGGTGTTCAGCTAGAAAAGGTTTTACCCAGAGGTTGGCATCTTTGGAGAAGCTAAAGTCATTTGCTAGTGTGGCGCAGAGTTGATAGTCATCCACTAGGTCGAATGCTGCAGATAAGTCTAACAACAGTAATATGCAGAGTTTACCTGCGTCCCTAATGGCGTCCATCTGGATTTTCAAATCGAGGAGTGCCTTTTCGGTGCTATGGTTGGGCCTAAATCCCGATTGTCTAGCCCCTAGGAGCTGGTTTTGTTTAAGATGGTCTTGAATTTGGGTGTATGCTATTTTAATCTGTGATCTTAAGCAAGAATGGGACCGTGGTTATCAGTCGGTAGTTCGTAGGGACTGTCCAGTCAAGAGTTTTTTTCAGAAGTGGGGTCACCCAAGCTTCTTTTAAACTGGCCGGGACCGAGTTCGTTTTGAATGAAGCGTTCACAAAGTTAGTGATAATAGGGGTGAGAGTGGGGGCACACAGTTTAACTAAGTGGACTGGAAAGTTATCCCCTTTGCAATTCGAGGCTTTTTGCTTAAGAGATGGTGTTTATCACTAATTCTTGGGTCTCTGGAGTAAAATGGAATAGCGAGTGCGCATTTTTGTTCGTTTTATTGAGGGTGGTATTGGGAGCGTTTTTATCAGCTAAGATTTTTCATTTGTAGCAATTCGATTTAGGAGGCTAACGCATTTTGGATAGTGGTACACCACTCTTTGCTGGAGTGGTGACTGGGGTAGGATTTTCCAATTCTCAGAGAATGGAGAATAGCTACTCGGTGTTCAAGGTGGCGTTACTGATACAAGTGTTATATGCATTAGCTTTATGGGTTATGATTGCTGCTTTATATATTTTATTGGCAGCTAGGAATGCATTGGCCGAGTCTATTCGAGATTTTTTGTGGATGTGTTTGAGGGATCTTTTGGTACGCCTAAGCGAGACTAACTCATCATTGAACCAGAAACTCGTTAGTTTTTCGCCACCTCGTGTTTTGGTTGTTATGGGTGCTACTGTGTAAATAGTAGTGGTGAGGCACTTATAAGTGACAACCCATGTTACCTTGCAGACACCTACCATGACAGTATTGGATGACAGTGCTTTACTTAGGATAGGGTATAGGTTATCGGCAGTTGGCTTGCGGATGTTTCTTTCATAAGTATCCAATGTCTTGGTTTTAGGGAAGCAAGTCTCATTGATAATAAGAGTAAAATTGATACTATGGTGATCAGTCCAGTCAAGGGGTGCAATTGCATCGATTGAAACTTGGGAGTTGAGCGTGAGTATCCAATCCAGTATGCAGCCCTTATTGTGGGTGGGAGCATTCACTAGTTGCGTGAAGTTCATGTCTTTGAGTGCAGCATGGAAGGCGCCTGCTTTGTGGTCCTGCTTATCATTGAAGCCTATGTTGATGTCTCCAAGGATGATACATCTCGTGTTAGGTTTGATGTAAGGGGCTAATAGGAGAGGGATATCTAAGTCTGGATGGGTATTGCTATTAAGTGATCTGTAAATGACCAGGATATTAGTGGTTGTTTTTGGGTTGGATGTGTTTAGCTAGGAGACGTTTGTAAGCTTCTATTTCTTCAATAGGTGCAGGATCTGATTTGCACGTTAGTTTTAACTATTATGGCCACACCGCCTCCTTGTGCATTAGATCTTTCAGTCCTGATAATGCAGTCTGGAGGGATGGCAAGAGCTAGTAATGGTCCAGATGCTTGGTGCAGCCAAGTTTCTGTAACTACTAGGAGGTCCAGTTGTTGCTCAATAATGAGGTAATGGATCTCAATCGCATGGGCTCCTAGTGAGTGGGCATTGATAAGGGTGCCTTTTGAGAGTAAGTGGTAGCTCTACAGGAGGCAAAGAGGTTGTGGTTGGTATCTGCGAGTTTAGGGTGCTGCAGGGATTTTTAGTGGTGACTGTAACTGGTATCTTATGTTGTTTGTTTTTAGGGAGAGGATTGGGCTTATGCTGATTTTGCATAGCTAGGGGCGAGTTATGATTTGTAGAGAACTGTTTGGTACGAGATCTTAAACGATATGTTCTAGTATTGCCCTGACTGGGATAGAAGGCAAGGGTGTCCGTATTATTCGACATGTGTTCTGGAGCCGTCATGGGGGTGATGGTAGTGCGCTCTAAGTTCTTACTGCTCCTTGTGATGCTTAGTACTACTGTTGTCCTGGATGGGCGCGAAAGGTGGGGTGACGGTAGAAATGTGGTGGGACAAGGAATAGGATGATGCTGATAGCAACCAAGTCTGGCGAGTCCATTTCCATGGGTGATGAAGGGGCTTTCTGTCCAGTGTAGGCAACTTTTATAATGCAGAATGGGAACATCGTGGTGAGTAGCCAGCCTAGCATGATAGTTAGGAATGGGGATGTATCCAAGCTGCAGCACACACTTCAGCGACGGCACCTGGATAAGGGATGCATTACACTTTGATGAAAGTAAAAATTTAAATTAAACTCGCACAGTGCATTCATGTTAGCGAATAGGATACTAAAGTAACAGCACATTACACATTAATTGAGGGAAGCAGTGTATCTTGAAAATGCAACGACTGGCAATCTACATTCCTTATAAGTATGTAGTATGAAAGTTAGCACAGCACTAACAGTTTATGGGTAAAGTGAACTTCACACACGGCATTCCATATTAGCTTGCATAATGACGAAAACGCAGCTTGATTCAGGTTCATTAAAAAGCTACAAGGCTCGTTGTTAATGAAATCAGGCCAACATTTTTCGTTCCATGTTGAAATTTAGTAAAGGGTCTGGCATAGCAAAATATTTCGGACTCACGAGTCATGGGGGCAAAAGTAGTATTGGTGGTGCATGCGAGTAGAAGAAGAGAAACTAGGCACAGATTTGAGTTTGTTGGACGGAGTACCCCAGAACACTGGGCAATAGTTATTTTTGTGTGTGATGCAGAAAAGCTAGTATAAGTTATTTTGCAGAAATAGACAGCATTGTTCAGATGGCTAACTCAATAGCAAGGAGACAGTTTGATGTGCAGCAAAAGGCATCATGAAAAAGAAATGTGGATGTTCAGCCGTAAGAAGCACGAGAAACCGGTAGTTATGCTGCAGTAGGCCTCCTTGTGCATTCAGATATGCAGCAATGAGACGCGCAGGGAGTAGATTGATGTGCAACACCGGACCAGTCATGTGCTTACATGATAGACCGCGCAAGAGCTTATTTTGTAGCGACGGTTAGCACAAACCTCCTGATACTCCAGTAGTTTAGGTAGGATTTGAATACAGAGGGTGGACAGTCCAAAAGTAGTGGCTGACTCTGTGTGCGAGAAATAATTTGGTAAAGTAGTAGGCAGAAGTGAACTTGAAAAATGAAGGGCTCATTATAGGATGTATGGGTATGTGCGTTTAGAACAATAAGGTAGCTAGTTAGAAAGGAAATGCTGATCAAAGAGTATACATGTGGTTTGCCATGGAGTTTAGCATTGGCCGTGGCGAGGTGGGGACTGGCTGGAGGCAGTGTCTGAAGGTACATTCATACTGTAGTCGGCCTCTGTGAAGAGACTGCTTCTAGGGAAGGCCCCGCAAAAGTGAGCAGGTCGGGTGATATTAAAAAGTCAGGATAGAGATCATGGGCCTACCTTTCATCTGTAGTGGATAGCGGCAGACTGCTACAGAATGCGAACAGGGTGCAAACAGGGCCTTATTCTGTGGCCTTTGTCGTGGGCCGGTGTTCGTCAGCCAGCGATCCCGATTGGTGGTAATAGACGCCTGGTTGCCTAGCAACCAATAAACAGCCTCGATCTCAACTTGGAAGGAGGCGGCCTTTTCAAATACAGGCGGCACGTTGAACGAACGATTTCTGGGTCAAAAAGCACATGTTACAAATGCGTTACAAGATGATTGGAGGGGGGGCTTATCGGTCATCATCCGCAGTTATCAGAGTTTCTGCAGTTGGATCAAACCTGTGTAACCTAGGTGCATTAGCCACTTTTTGTTTAATTCTCCTGAGAACTTCTTCCTTATTCCCCCAAACAAAAACGGCCCTCACTTTTAACAGGTCTCTTAATACAGAACACTTTGCCGGATATCTATCAATTAATTTGGCATAGAATTCCATAAGACCCAGGAATGACTTCAATTCCTCCTTATTAGATGCCGATCTAATCTCCAAGATGGCAGTAACCATTTCCGGGTGGGTCTCCAGCCCTTTACCAGACCCTTCATCATCCAGGAATGACATATGATGGACCTTAAAATGGCACTTATCCTTCTTTACAGTTAATCCTGCCCTCTAAGGCCTTCTCAAAACCTCATGTACCCTCATATCATGTTCTAGCTCAGACTTGGCTCCCACTAGGATATCGTCCTGGAAATATCTAACCCCAGGAACATCACCCAATAAATCCTCTGTGATCATCTGAAAAACCGCAGATGCTGACACCAGGCCAAAAGGGAGTCTCTTATATTGATACACCCCCATCGGTGTTATAAATGCTGTGAGTGCTTTTGAAGAGTTGTGCAGATCTACCTGGTGGCATGCTGACGAGAGGTTGACCGTAGAATACAACTCTGCTTCTTCCATGGTAGTGAGCATTTCACTGACTTTGGGTAATGGGTGTCTGTTGACTGATATATTGCGATTTAAGACCCTCAAATTGACACACATCCTTATCCGACCATCTGGGCGCTGAGTAACAACAATAGGAGATAGCCACTCGCTAGACTCAATGGGTTAGATGACACCCTGTTCACATAGACCACGCAACTCCGCCCTGACATTTTCTCTCACCCCCTATGGAAGATTCCTCACTTTGTGCACACATGGCTTGGCATTTTCAACTAGCTGAATGTTGTCAATAACCACGTAATTTACCTATTCCCTTACGGAATAAGTTACTGTATCTCCTTCCCACCTCACCATGAATATTTACGGTTTGTGTTTACCCACCGCCCTCACTTGCAACTAGTTTCCGGGATGTAATTCCAGACCAAGCTTTCCCTGTTGCTTCCACCCCAACAAATAATCACCTTTGGCGGCCACGTACACTTTGGCATGAATGTATTTCCCTATATGCAACATCGCACCAGACAAAACTCTATATGTCAATCTTACTTCCATACGCCTTGGGTTGAATATCTGTATTATGTAATGTGTGACACTTTCCACCCCAGATCTTCCTGTATTTGTCCTCTGAAATGTTAGTGTATGGTGAACCTGTCTCCGGCAATGCCTTAATTGCAGACCCAGAAAAAATTCTAGTTCAAGGTATGCTCTCGAGTTGCTCTTTTGTAGAGCTGCTTATGTTAGTACTATTCTTCATGCTTGTCTTTCATATATCAAGATGAAAACGTTTTTTCAAACATGATTTTCAGTTTTTAATTGCTTGAAAGGCAAAAGTGCATCCAGATAATCAGTGCCACTATTTTGAGTTGCCAATGCATTTCGGACCAAGTGCATCTTCAGGGTTAAGGCATTATATGGTTTACCAATGAATTACAATACATCAATTCATTCATTAATCCAAATTGCACAAACAAATATGTGACCAGAAATGTAAACAATAATCCAAACATTGATTCAAACAATAATTCAAACAAAAAGCATTGTGTGCATGCCATTAGACAAACCGTGTTAACAATGTGTATGTTTGTTCCACTCACATACACGGATACTAATCGCTTGCCCCTATGCTTTGTTTTTGGGACAATTGACGGAATTGAAATATGGTATGTAACTTATTTCCCTATCTTTGGTGAGTGGAATGGATATACACATTGTTAACACTGTTTGTCTAATGGCATGCACAAAATGTTTTTTGTTTGAATTATTGTTTGAATCACTGTTTGGACTGTTTAAATTTCTGGTCTCATATTTGTGCAATTTGGATCAATTAATGAATTGATGTATTGTCATTTATTGGTAAAACATATAGTGCCTTAGCCGTGAAGACAGACTCGGTCCGAAATGTTGAGAACCTTGATTACTGCTCCATGTCTACTGAACATTTTTAATGCACCCACTTTTGCCTCATCTCAGCCACTCTGCATTTCCCCTCCAGTGTCCTTAACAACATTTATACTCTTGTTACCACATTTAGCATTCACCTCTTTCAAACACCTGCTTGTGAGTTCCATACCTGTGGCCATAGTTAATGCCTCCTGTAGAGGATGGTTCTTCGCCTGCCAAAGCCTCTCTTGAATCTTGGGTTTGGATGTGTGCATCATTAGTTGGTCATGGAGGTATTCATCCTCTCTTCATGTAAATTCACATGATGCCAACAGTCTCCGTAAGTCAGCCAAAAATGAATCCACCATTTCACCAACCCCTTGCTTCTGTGAAAATAATGTATACCTTTCTAGCACCACGTTTACTTACTTCCCATACTGTGATTCCAGCTTCCTCAAGACTTTACCATACAAACCATCACCACTAACCCCCATCTTCACCATCAACCACCTGCACATCATGTAAGTTTCTTTATCACCATGAAAGCCTCTGCCCCCACACAATACATACGTGTTAAACGTTATCTTTCATCAGAGAACCTCTTAAATCATGATCCCACAAAATAATATTTAAAAATATTTAAAAATGTCTTTCCTATCTTCCCATGGAACAGGGAGTAGCCAGAAACTTGGGAGGTGGGTCAACATTACATTTTAGCATGGTGATTTATGTTGGAGACTATATATGTTGGAGACACCAAACAAAAATAGAGTTAAAAATGCCCCCACAGAGAAACTACCACTCCACTCCAGGGGCACCCTACCACAGCCTCCCAGATCATACCCCTACTGGAAGAAGACAAAAGCACCCACACACTGCAACCAGGGTTCTCCAAGAATAAAATAAAATACAAATTGTCAATCTCCTGTTAAGGGAAACAAAAAGCAGGAGCAGCAACAGCTGAAAATGACCATTTTAACATTTTAACCTAAAAGTACCTGGCAGGACGACGTCCCACTGCCACCTTTGTCAAAGCAATTGCACAGACACCTTTTCCATGTACTTCCCTGCCCATAGATCCATATCCTTTATAACTTTAACCTAACCGTGCTTGGCAGAATGATATGCCAATGCCACCTGTGTCAAGGTTGATTGAAGAATTTTCCTTTACCCTTTTACTCCCAAAAATACGCCCAATATATGCAGGAATGAGGCAACCATTCACACTGCTGAGAAAAAACTCCTCAAGAAATAGTCCCTACAAGTACTTGGCAGGACGAGGTCCCACTGCCCCTAAATGGCAAGTTCAGATTGCCACAAATTAATGGATTACACAAGAGTATTGTGCTGTTGATAACGCTGGCTGTTCTGCTATATGCTGTGCATATAATAGGCTTTCCTGACTTAAAGTAATTATAACAAGAAAGTTGCCTGGATGTGGGAGTGACTCCGTGCTCACAGCCCCTCTGATGTGATGCAGCCCTTACGACTGTCTGCAAACTGTAATTAACTCATGATGGCAACAGTAAAGACAGACGCAAGTGATCACAGTTCAAGGATGTTTATTAACTGTATATTTAGGAAAAACACCTAATCTAAACCTAAATCTAAGATGGGAGCAAGGTTTGACCACCAAATAATAATAAGGCAGTCCTAATGGTGTCTTGTCAAATAAAAGGGCCTATACTAAGAAAACCCTATTGCCAATCCTGACAACTAATACAAAAAGAGTGTGGCATAGTGTTCACAAGAAAGAAAGAAGTGTTCACAAATGATAAGTCAGGATGTGGTAGCCGGGGGTCTCCCTTCCCCACGTTTTGAGCACGGGACAAGGCGGGACTCTTGACCACAACACACTCTCAGGCTTTCTCAGCACGAATGACAGTTCCTTTCTCAGAAATCAGGATCGTTGATGGTTAAGTCTCTTTTATACCAAAAATAGTCTCTTGCCTTTCGAGGACCTGATGTGTTCCAAATAACCAAACAAAAGTTCCTTTTCGTATGTATGTTGGGTGATGACTCTTCACCCCTTGTTCCCCCTCTTCTGGGTTCAGACCCTTCTTGAATGTTAGCCTCCCTCCGTCGGGTTCACTATGGCTTTTTCTTAAGCAATTTCACTTATTGCATTCACAAGTCTTAATGTCCGTTTAAACAGTACACTGTCAACATCCCACTGTCGGGTTCACTCTGGTCAACACAATGTTCATTGGGGCATCATGCCTCGTCCCGTTCTGCAGGCAACCACTGTCGGGTTCACTATTGCCAGCCGTACAGTTCCTTTTACTTTCTTGCTACGCAGGGTTCACTTGCCATATCTTTCTAATATCGTGTAGGTCAAAGACTTTCGACTGTACAGGGGGTTTTGCTGGACCCCTGTATGACCACTTTGACCTTTTCCTTACGGCTCTCCTAAGGCCTTCTGGTATTGGTAGTTTCAACAATAGGAGAATCAGCCAGAGTCTGTGGAGTGAGCAACCACCTGGTGCCCGACCCCTCTGCGTTGTTTTTCCACTGAGTTAACAGTTCTTTGCTTTTTCCCTTAATTTGCCATTTGTACTTTTTTCAAACACAGTTCGGTTTCTTATCGTTTCTCCCCTCAACTCACCGGCTGTGATGAACCTCTTGCCGTTTCTTGCTTCTGGAGTCAAGGCTGGTACCACGATAGCAAGTGTCTCTCCCTGTCCTGTTTATCAGTGGAGGAGGGCTTTGTATACCGTTGACATCTGCTGCAACACACACTGGCAATTGTTCGCAGTCTTATGGTTCCTTTCACTGAGGCTTTGCGGGTCGGGGTCGGAAAGGGCAAGGTCGCTTCTCTCCTTGTCACCTTTCCCCTCCTCTTGAACTGCCATCCTGGGATAGCCGTGTCGTTGTTTGGTCTGCCTTGCTCATAGTGTGCTCTCATGCTCCACCTTTTATCCCGGTGGGGAGAAAGGAAAGGGCCGTCGGGTGTGTGTGGTTCTGGTCAATTGCCTGACTTTTGCTGACCCTTGTGTTGGGACATCTCAGGTAAACGGCTCTGGTGTTAGTCCGTTGTCTTTTGTGTCGTGAGAAAGTGTTTGTGTCAGAAAAGGGATGGGGGGGGGGGGCGGTGTTTTGCTTTTGCCTCGCCATGTGAGGAGAACACTTACACTTACATTTCCCCGCCCCCCTGGCAAAACAAGTTATTGGACTCGGGCAAGAAATCACACATGGACTAATTGTTATAGAAAAACAAATGGCTTGTTACAGGCCCTTTATTCACATAATCTGTGTATATATGACCTTGGCATACATTAACAAACATACACTTGGATATATAGAAATATAGATATAAATGGCTTCACTGTTAGGAAAGACGTAGAAGACCCCTTCATCTTGACCACTACGACGCTGCTTAGTCCCTCAGCAGGTAGGCAAAGCGATCACTTGTGCTAACGGGGTCTGAGGCGGAGCATCCTCCTTCTCAGTGAGACTGCATCACCCGGGGGTCGAAATTCGAACTAAATTTGCCACACAATTCCCTCTTCTTTATGGGGGCATATCCCCACCCTTCAGTTGGATCTGCCCTCGGCCAAAGAGCAGATCACAAGTTGAAGGGGTAGAGAGTGGGAAAAACCAGTCAGAAGTGGAAAAACCCAGCGCCCCTCTCTTCGAATTCATTCCCAGAACCCCTTATCATGCACCAGCAGGATGCTCCGACTCCCTCATATTCATCCTTCAGTGGACAAAACAAGAACTATTCTACACAGTCAGTAAGTCCACTTCCACTCAGCAATAATATTTATGTAGCTATGTGACCTTGCTCTGCTTTCGCTACTGAAATGCTTGTTTATTTTCTGAGGCCCGCGGTACTGTGATGGGAGATGAGTGTCCAAAATGGCTGCGCACCAACGGCATGTTGTTCTAGCTCGCATTTCGCACAAGCATTGCAGGGCGGTAGAGTTTGAGTATTCTACGTGGTAGGATGGGGAAAAGGTGTTTTAAGAAGGGGAATACCACATCTCGCCCATCAGTGTCGAACTTCCACTCCCTGAGGATTCCCCCCCCCCCCCCCCCATCCAGGTGATCCTCCCGCAATGGTCCACCCCCATGAACTGGATCCAACAGCGATGGCTAGATCCTGGCCACCTGGATGACAGATCCGCAGGGTCTAATTAGGGAGACACCTTCAGGTTTCTCATCACCACACCCTCAGTGGCAATGCCGCCCTCCTCTTAGCTAATTACTTCCTGAGCATGACCATAGCACTCAGCCAACTCCCTCGCTGACACTCCGACAACCACAGCTGCGAAAATCAGAAACGCTGCTACGCTGGCCCATACGCTCTGCATCAACGTCTCATGGGAGAAGAGCCCCTCGACTCAGGCCCCAGCTTAGGGAAATGTTACGGCGAGGGAAATATTCCACCAGGAGCAGCGAAGCGCTACGTTTTCTGATTACTGAGCCCCGATATAGGCTATGAGACTCGAAGGAGGCCTATACCGTTAATGGGCCCAGATGTAGCCCCAACACTAGCCAGTAGCAGGACCCCCCCACACCTGCCAACTCACCGCCGTCTCCACCTGTCGCTAGGCCCAACCGACGTTTGGCCCCGCTCCTGATGGAAACACCTACAGCAGGGCGCTGCAGCCCTCTGCCAACTGTCTGCATACATTTCTTCTGTTGCCACAGACAGATATCAAGGAGCCGGTCAAAGGGCTAACCTCGATCCAGGTTCCGGCCACACGTGTCCCCTCGCAATGGGGTCTTCCGACTGCGGCATCCTCGTTGCCATAGAAATGCCACAACGTAGAGGCTACACCAGAGTCTTGGCATTTGGGCAAACCACCAACTGTCATTTACTGGGCGCACGCTATGCCATTCCAATTTAGAACGTTGGGCTGCCATCACTTTCTCAGCAATGCGACGGATACAACACTTTGCTTGCATCTAGTGTGCCCTTTGTTCCATCATGGTTGCCGCTGCAGCCACATTACTCCAGAGTTCTTCACTAGCTGAGGCCTGGGATATCTGCTTGCTGCACTGGGAGCCAGCAGGTGACGCCGGCCCCCCAAAGGCTCCCCTATAAGGGTCTCACATTAACCTGTGTCTGGGTGTGGATGGCATCTGGAGATGCACCTTTATCTGTCCACCTACCTCAACTTCACCCTCTGCATCCTGAGTTTAACCATCAGATGTGGCCTTTCTCCGCTCTATATGCTGCGATGTTAAGGTAAGGAAATCATTCAATCAGTTTTGCACCCCAGCTCTTTGCTGCATTCTCCCCTTTGTTTCCGGACTCCCTCCCGTTTGCTACCCGCCTGAACCAAGCAATGGCTGTTTGGTGTATAGCTATGCTGGCAGAGACCTGCATATGTCGCACCTATCACATATACATTTGACAGCCCATTCCCACAGTGTCCTGTCCACCTCATCTACCAACATGCTCTATGGTTGCCTCCTCCATTTCTGCCATGGTCACCTCTTTCCTACTGCAATGACCATCTACACCTACAACACTCCACAGGGCTCACCACGGCTGAGCTGCCCCCTCAGCTAATCGATTTGCTCCCAACAAGAAGGGTTCCCCATGAAACCCAACCACCTTCTGTCCTAATTGCATTCTTCCGTTTTCTTACTGGCTGCAATTCACCTGCTTTCATAACTCTTGCAGTACATTGCATCTTGTCAAATGTCACTGCATAATAACTATTTCGCTTCCCTCACCATGGGTTGTGACTCAACTAATTTGCGCACCTTTATTAGTGCCTGGTATGGCCACCTGCTCACCTGAAGTAGCCACCAGCTTTACAAGGCGCAGCTTTACCAGTCTGTGTGCACTTGCTTATTTTACATTGTCTCTCGTGTCGGTCTGCTCACCAGCAATACCACCACATACCAGGAGGCGAAGCACTGGCAGTTTGTTCTACCTACTTGTAACTCCATAATTGATGTTACACCTTACCTGCCTGCAACTGCAGATCTGTTGTTGCACTTTGCCTACCTATAATCGCACACTTGATGTAGCTCCTAGTACCCTGAGGTAAGACTTTGGCCAGTCTGTACAATCACACCTACTATGTGTCATATGCTGGTCTGCATTACTGATATTGCCCTTCGTACCATGAGGTGAGGCTTGGCAATCTTTATACACTCACATGTTGTTCTCTAATCCTTATGCGTATTCTTCCACTTCACCAATGTACTATGCTTTTCCTGTAACTAGCGCCTAGATGCCTCAGGGCTTTGTGCGATGAAATAAAAACATATAAATAAAAGGGGGAACTTCTGTCCCAGTACCTTAGTGACCCTCCAATATGTCCGTATAATGACACTAACCGGGCTCAACAGCTGCCCAAGCTCTCAACCCCCTCGCCTCCCAGTAATACATATGCCTTTAAGGGGGGCGGACTCAGCCATGATCCAATCCGTAAGTCGTCTGCATGTGGGTGGACAAACCAGTCCACCATGTGTTATAGCACCGATGCCCAATAGTACAATCTGAAGTCTGGCGCCCCTATTCCCCCTCTGCTGGCCGGTTGCTGCAGTGTGCCCAGCAGCCCTCCTTTCCATAGTAATCTGAACATAGTTCTATGCAGGGCACCGAAACAAGCTGCTGCCGGTAGTACCATAGGCATCAGTTGAAATACATACAGCAACTTGGGCAGCACAATAATCTTTACAAGCGCAGCACACCCTAAGAGGCAAATGGGAAATCGTGCCAAGAAGTTTGCTAACTTGTCGAAGGCGACAATGGCCTTATCCACATTCTGCTGATACACCCAATCCCAGTCGACACTGATCCGTGCACCCAGTGTTACGCTCACCTGGCTCCCACAGGGGCTTCGGTCGGACCCGGACGGCGGCGGTCTCCACCAACGTGATGCGTAGTGCAGAGATGACTGACTGGACTGGCCCTCCTAATCTTGTCTGCTTGACCCATAGAAGTATTCTCCTGCAAGTGGAGAGATGGATTTAGCCGCCCGTGGATTCAAGTGATGGCACCCCCCACAGTCCTCCCCACTAACCACCTCCGAAGTGCCCTCTCAGCAATCTCACCTTATACTCTTGAAAGATGAGCTCTCCATCCTGCATGGATTGTAGGGGCGCGTTGATGCCAGTTACTTCAATGGTTTGAAGGCGTGGGAGAGTTCCGGAGAGTATTGACTCTGAGGTTCCTGGCGAGGACCAGTAAGTATCAAGTTCATAGAGTTCAATATGTCCCATGTTCACTCTTGTTCCCCCGTTCCTTCCTTGTCTTGCAGCTGAGTTCGTGAGAAGATGCTCTCGTGGTAGCTGGTGGCGCTCAGGTAAGAGTCTGTATTACCCGGCGCTGTCCGGTAAATGTTGCACGTGTTTAACGTGTTGTTTTTCTCTCTCTTTGCAGGTGCGGCACATGAAGATGTGGAGTTATAGAATGATGCCTCT
The DNA here is from genome assembly GCF_040938575.1 of Ambystoma mexicanum. NCBI lineage: Eukaryota > Metazoa > Chordata > Amphibia > Caudata > Ambystomatidae > Ambystoma > Ambystoma mexicanum. Next base: position 397,329,191 of record NC_090933.1, read on the forward strand.
GGTGGTAAATCAGGTAAGTCTATGGTGATAAGAGTTATATTTATTGGTTTTCTCAGCTTACCTTGTTTTCTTTTGTCCCCCAGGTGCCGGAGTTCGGCGAAGAAATGATGGAGGCAGTGCCGAATCGAAAGATCCTGCGAGGACTGGTGAGTATGGCGCGGCGCTGCAGCTGGAGATGCAACGCGTACTGAAATGATGTTCTTTCCAGGTCCAGAGGCGAGATGGAGCCCGGAATCAGGTGAGGAATTCGAAAATAGTTTGTTTTCTAACCTTGTTCTTTTCTTTCCTCTTTGTTTTAGGAGCTCCAGATTCGAGGCGGGCGTGGCAGAAGATTGGATGCTGACTGCAGGCATGGTGAGCGTTACGCTGCTGGATGCATAATAACGCGCAGCGTGTGCTGCTGTTCGGGCGTGGTTTAAATAGCCTCCAAAGTAGTTCCAGGTAAGAAGTTTCCCCAGAACCACTCCCGAGTAAAAAATAGTCCCTGTAATAAAATAGTCCCATCCAGGCCTCACGTTGGCTTGGACTCACTTGCAGCATGGTCTGCATCAGGTAAGTAAAGTCTGTGATAGGCGCCAGGACTGATTTCTATGATGAGCCTGGCACCTAAGGCGCCAGGACTGAACCCAAACAGCCCCCAGCCAAGGCTGTTGGGGTTTTAATAAGTATCTGGATGCCTGCTCCCGGAGCTGATGGGCTTGGTCCTGAAGAGAGAGAGTTAACAGCCCACTGCAATTTCCACATGCGATAGACGCTTTAAACCTCCGGTCTCATACAGTTCCACCCCACAATTCTGTGTAATGTACAGGCAGTTTTGAAAAATCTAATGTATTTAAAGAAAAATCCAAAGAAACGTGTCCAGCCTTATGCCTAGTTAGCAAAACCTTTTTTGTCTGCATCTCACTGTTTTACAGACAAGCATTTATTTCCATAATCAATTCTGTAAAGAAAGGGACGGACGATGTCCTCAGTTGCCCTCAGCACCTCTCCCTCTGTATGTACTGTCCGCTTGCGTTTATTTTTGCTGTTGTAACAAACTCTGTGCTAACCCCGGGTTTGGGTGTTATATAAATGCCATAAATAAATTATAAATATAAATAAATACATAGACATTCTAAATACACTTTTATTACTTAGAAATAAATGTTACTCATGATTTTTAACTTCACAAAAGCAACTTCACCAAATATGCAAGCTTACACTAGCAAATCTCACCTTCACCTCTGACACCACGATTTACAAAGTCCGCTCACTGTAAATACCATAAATGTGGGTCACATGCTTTGCAACCTGTGCGTGCGATTTTCTGAGAAGATTTGTGTGCAACTTTGTTTACTTACATTTATTTGCCTCCCTATCTAAAGGTTCTGTGCTAGAGATCTAATATTCTCCATTAAAAGGTACAATGGTAAAAGCACCCATGTCCTTTCACATCACACACAGGTCCTTTGAAGGCATCATGAAGTAGATACAGAAAACAGAATAGAATTGTATGTACAAACATTTATTAACTAAACGTTGAGGGTTGAAAAACGGCCTTACTTGCCCTATACGAAGGTGGTATTTCCCTACCTAACTTAAACTAATGATAGTCTGTGTCAGGAAGTCCATAGCAAATGTCTGTCTGTGTCCAAAACCTATACTTGCCCTCACCTATAATTGCATACAATGTATAGGGATGCCAGCATCAAATAAAAAGTGTTCAAAAGGAAAGCTCAGAGCTTCTTCCAGTCTTTGGATGGTAAAACAGGGTTCCCTTCCCCAAGCTTCAACCAGTTCACTTCAATAAAGAGGGATTCCCTTCCCCAAGCTTTGAAGTCTATCGCAGCTCCACAATAACACAGTTCTTCAGTATTTTCAATGTTCCAAAATAACGCAATTCCTTGGGACGCTTCCCAGCTCTTAAGTTTGGTTACCTTTCATCCGTTTATAAATTCAATTCCTTTATTCCATCACCAAGTGACTTGCCTTTATTTAGGAGGGTGTATTCCAACTATATGCAGTTCTTGGACCACACAGTCCACCCATTGCAGGTCACACAACCGACACACCTTTCTTGCCTCTGTTGCAGTTATTTTGCCACAGTTCCAGATTCGCAATAAGGCTTGACTTCCTCTCACTTGTCCTTGAAGCTTTGTTTCGTCTTTCATCACCATTCACTGTTTTGTTAGCTTTCACTCTCAATAACCATTACAAGCTTCCCAGTACACTCGCCTGCTAGGAAACGTATACACTGTTTCAGCTTTCATCAAAACCTCTGATGCTTTGGATGTCCAGTTTTCCTTATATATAGGTTCACTGTTCTCAATCTTTCACTTCACAGTTCCAAAAAAGAGCAAGCATGTCTTCTTACCTCTTAACAATGCTCACTTGACTCTTAGCAATGCTTATTCCAAAGATTCACTTATTGTTGATTTTCTCACTTTGCTTATTAACATTGCTTTTCCATCTCAGCTTCCGCCAAATTAACTTTTTTGGTATTAATCTTTTCTCTGGATTTATCACAGTTCATTACTTACCTGTCGCACTTATTCGGCATTTATTTAAAATTTACCTAAATGAGGGATTTCGCGTCATTGCCATCTTTTCCCTTGAGCTGCTTGCCATATATTGTAAATATCCCCATGAAAACTGTGTCAGTACACCCCGTTACTCGCAGCGCTTCTGGGCGACTCACTGGTGTTGCTTGCCGTATCCGACGAGTGGTCTGGGGCTGCAATGCTTGTCGTGCGTCTTGAAAGCATTCTCTGTCCTTTCAGCCCTCCCGCGGCTCCATAGGCAGCTTCCTTCTCGCCTGCCCCGTCTCACCGATGTACCTTACTGATTCTGTGCCACCGCCAGCCTCCGCTTCGCTGCTGTTTGTTCAGCGGGGCTCCTATGGCTTTTCCCCGATCTCTCCAGCTGCTTCTCCGGTTCAGAGGGAAGCTCCGTCTTTCCTGTACAGAGCTCTCTCGTGTCGGTCTTCTTTCCACCTGGTTTCCCGCTGCGCTTGCTCTGCATCCCTCTCTGGCTTCTCTGGACCTCACAGCATTTCCACGACTGCACTCAGTTCCTTGACAACTAGACTGCGCAGAGCGAGTGCTGCAGTCTGTTGTCAGTCTTAGTCGCATCTTCCTCATCCCAGTACCAAAGTGGTGTTTGTGAATGTAATGTATGTCTCTAGTGTGTCTCTCCCTCGTCTCAGTACCAAAGTGGTATTTACTGGGAGATGCATTATTGAAAAGCTAGGGATGGGACTGGTAATGACATATAAAGGCCTGGGGGACGTTGGGTTCATCAGAAAAGGGAAATGGGGTATACTGTGTCTCACCCAAGGGTGCCTCATCCCCACTCTCCAAGTCCCCTCCACCCAGGTGATCCTCCTGGGTGGAGGGGACTTGCATATCCACCCCCAGGGTGAGGATTCGATGGCCTTTACCTGACTCCCTGGGAAGAGCATAAGTGAGGACGCCCTCAGATTACTCAGTCTACCTGTTAATTTCAGGATAGATTGTATGGGTTTTACACTTTGCACAATTGTCTCTGAATAGAATTAATTCTCTGAGCCATCTTCTGTTGGGTAAGTATCTATTTAATGACTAGGCTCCTACCAGTGGCATTTATAAATGAATCTTTGTCAGGCGTGAGAAACCTGACTGTATTCTCTTCACCTACCGACCCGGGATCTTCCATTCAGGTAGCCATAGCTTTTGGATCTCTACCCTGGGGGTGGGCAAGCGACGGAGGATCACCCGAGTGGAGGGTCACAAGGGATTGGGATAAGAATGCCCAAGAGCGAGGCATGGTATTCTCCCCTAGCCCCATTTTCCATCAGAAACCCCTTCCTCAGCCTACATGGGATGGTTTATAGTGATAATTTCGGAAACAAAAATTTCGAAAGTCAAAATATAGAGAAAAAAAATATCGAAAGAAAGTCGCATTTTTTTTTAAATTATGTTTTTTATTCAAAATGATGGGGGTTCCCCCCCAACCCCCCTTTTTACATTTTTTGTTTTTGTTTTACCCATTTTATTTTATTCCCGGACCGCAAAATAAAAATATAATTTAAAAAAAATGCAATATTTTTTTTTTCGATATTGTTTCGACATTATTGTCTTTCAAAAAAATTTTTCTTGAAATTATCACTGACCACCACATGGGATATTTCCAACCCCATTCCATCACCCATTCCACATTTCCAACTAATACTGGGAAGAAGAGGCAACCAACAGTAGTGAGGATTACCTATGAGAAACACCCTGAGAGACAGAGGGAAGACTGCCACCTGCTACCATTAGGTTGTCCCAATAAAAATAGTCGGGCATTTAACACTGACCATTCACACCTGACTCAACTTGACTCTCTTTTCAGGGCGAAAGGACAGGCTTGTCCTGTTAATTGGAATTTTGGTGGTCAGGCAAACCCATCCCTGAACACACACCTGCAGCCCATTGATACAACCCAGGTGTGTAATAGGAGAGCAGGAAGAGAAGCAGCTGGGGAACAGAAGGGAGGCTGCATGGCTGAGTCCTGCTGTGGGGGATCCCTTCTCAGTCACAAGCCAGATTTTGTAATTAAAGCGGAGCAAGCTGTGAATCCTGAAGGGAGCAGAGAAGCCAAGCAGCAGGGAGCTTGAAGGTAGGGGAGCCTGGGGGATACGGAGGAGAGCGGCATGCTGCAGCGCTGGCCCCAGTGCCTGTGAGGGGCTGCAGTGTGGCTAGGGAGCCGGATTGAGGCAGCCTGTGTTCTGCTGGCGGCGTGTGAAGGAGTGCATGTTCCCTTGGGACGTGTGCCAGTCCCAAGGGGTCTTGAGGGGCAGGTAGTGAGACACTGACCTCGATCCCATATGCCCTGAGAGCACCGCTCGCCAGCGCAATGCTACCTAGTGGGTTTCAAAGGGTAAAAAGTGATGAGAAACTTGGGAGCGTGCGACTTGCTGGTGCGGAAGGAGAGAAGGACTGATTCATGAAAAGCAGCACCTAGTGGAAAGCGAAAAAAAGACAAACGTATGAATCCTTTTGTGAACTTAAAGTCCATTATTGTCCATAGGGAGAGTGGCATTGTGGGACTTGTATTGAGAAGCCAAGTTATATGAGAAATCCAAAGGTGCCGGGGACCGCATATATGAGAAAGTTAAAGGGTTCTGGGATTCATGTAATGAAGAAGAAGAAATACTTGAAACGCAAGCATTGCCTCTGCCAAAAGGAAGCCAGTATCATTTCAAGGAAAGACAGAAATAAGAGGGTGTGAGCGACCCAAAAGGAAAGCAAGAATAAAAGTTCAAAGGTGCAAGCGGCACGGAAGAAAAAGTTAATGTGCAAGATCTCGAACATGCCGGCAGAGGGGGAGCGATGCTCGGACCCTCCCTTCCCCCCCCCAAGGTGAAGGCCCCAGGCGTCCAGAAGGTGACGATGGCCTTAATTCACCCTGCTAAGACCTCGATTGAGGATGTCGCCGCGGCCCTGGCTCAGCCTGTGGAGGCTACACCAGTGGAGGCGCCCTCAGGACCCAGAGTCTCCCTGCCACCGCGGAGGGAGTCTTTCAGGCCCATTGAGAAGACCCCCACGAAGTCCTCGTTGGAAAAGGTGGGGGTGGGGCTGGTGGCCATCGTGGCTACGGACACGCCCTCTGAAGAAGAGCTCATCGAAGTCGTGGAAGAGGCCCAGCCCATCGGGAGGGATCCCGACGAGGGCGACGACGAGAGCGACGGAGTCGACGACAAGGCTCCTCAAGAGCCCTCGCGCCTGTCGTTTCCGGCGCCGCAGGACACTTCGGCAGCCATTTTGTCAGCGATTCAGTCCTTATGTTCGGAGATAAGGACAAGGTTGCCCCTCCCCCCAACGGAGGTACCTGAGCCAGACCCGACGGAGGAACCGGAGCCAGGACCTTCGGAAAGTCCACCGCATAAGAGGAGGAGGACGCATCCTACGCCACCTCTCCCACCTCTGCGGCCTGCTCTGCCTTTCCCCGGTCTACTACCCATGGGGATGATACAGGCACGGACACGGCTACGACAGGTACAGATGACGACGGAGGCAAGGACGGGACGTGTCCCCCATCGCCCACCGCTCGGGCTTCGCCGCCCGACGATATTGGATCCTTTCATGCCATGATTTCCAGGGCATCCGAGCTCTTCCAGCGCTGCCCAGAAGAGAAGAAGAAGGAAGGGTTCCTTTACCAACGGCGCGAGGGAAAAAGGAAGACTGTACTCGCCGTACCGCTTCTTGATGACATCTGGGATGAGGGGCTCGCCCTCCTCAAGAACCCTGTCACGGTGCCGCCAAAGAGGGACCGGTACGAGAAGAAGTACCGGGTCCCCAACGCTGCCCCCTTGTGCCTTCGGGCGCAACCTACCCCGGATTCGGTCGTCTCGGCGGCGGCAAAGAAGAAAGCTGGGGGGGCATCGGCCTCAACATCAACTTCCCCGCCGGACGGCGAGGGCAGGAAGCTGGACACGATGGGACGACGGATCATCTCATCCGCAGCGACGACTATCAAGGCGGCCAACGCCCTGGCTATCGTAGCCCGCTACGACGGAGTTGTGGTTCAAAATTGCCCCTCTGTTGGACTTCCTTCCGGACGCCAAAAGGGCTGAGGCCCTTGAAATCCTACAGGAGGGTGAGATTGCTTCGGACCACGCCATCACGGTGGCAACGGACATCGCCGACACCGGTTTCCGTCAGTTGGGCAACGGCGTTTGCTTGAGACGATGAGGATGGCTCAAGGCCATGGATTTCCGCCAGCCGTACAAACCAAGATTTTGGACATGCCCTTCGACGGGAACAACCTGTTTGGGAAGGCGGTTGATGAGTCCCTTCAGGCCATCAAGACGGACACAGAGACTGCCCGGGCACTGGGAGTGCTCCAACAACGACGGCCGTCCTTTCGGCAGACAAGGTGCCTCCAAGGGATCCGGCAGTGGCTCCTCCACGTACCGCCAAGTGGCAAGATCTTCGTCCCAGGAAGCCTACTGGGGACGCGGCAAGTCAGGTGGTGCCCGTCGTCGTCGACAGGGAGGTCAATGAGGCACGGCAGCCTCCAAACAAGATTGAACCGACCGTGGGGTCGGGCCCCCGCCGAAGCACCCCAGTGGGAGGCCGGCTGGTGAGGTTCGTCAGCGTGTGGGAGTCCATCTCCACCGACCGTTGGGTGCTGGACGCCCTGGCCCAAGGGCACGCGCTCGGGTTTCAGAAGAAGTGCCCTCGGGTTCCACCCGTGGCCAGGAAGGAAAATCACGTCCCTCAACTAGTGTTGGAAGTAAGGGCGATGCTCAAAAAGGGTGCCATCGAGCTCGTCCCAAAGAGGCTTCGGGGCTCCGGAGTTTACTCAAGGTACTTCCTCGTAAAAAAGAAGACAGGGGGATGGCGCCCCATCCTGGACCTACGACGACTGAACAAGTACATCAAGGCACAGAAGTTCCGTATGGTCACCCTCCAGCACGTGCTGGGACAGCTGGAGGAGGGCGATTTCCTGTCGTCGTTGGACTTGGAGGATGCGTACTTCCACATCCCCATTCTAAAAAGACACCGAATGTTCCTCGGGTTCATGGTCCAAGGGCGGCACTACCAGTTCAAAGCCCTCCCGTTCGGATTGAAGTCGGCACCCAGGGTGTTCACCAAGTGCCTTGCACCGGTGGTGGCGCGGCTGCGCCTACAGGGGATCCACGTCTACCCCTACCTGGACGACTAGCTCATCCGGGCAAGGACAAGGGAGCTCGCCGTGGAGCACACTGCGAAGTCCGTCCAGCTGCTCACGGACCTGGGATTCTCCATCAACTTTCCAAAATCCCACCTGGTTCCGTCGCAAGTCGCCCTGTTTCTGGGAGCTAAGCTCGACCCAGTGGCGCGGCTGGCCTCGCCGTCGGAGGAAAGGACCAGGACCATTCTGGGCAAGGTGCAGCGTCTGCTGGCCACGGACATGGCCAGGGTGAGATCTATCAAATCCCTCCTCGGGATGATGTCCTCCTGCATTTATCTGGTGCGCCTTTGCAGGCTTCGGATGCGCCCCTTACAAGAGTTCCTCGACGCCCGCTGGGTCCAGTCGACGGGCAGCTTCGAGGACAGGATCCCTCTCAATGAGACGTTCCGTCAGGTGATCCGGTGGTGGGGTACCCGATCCCATCTGTCGGCGGGCACGGACTTTCAGACCCCAGCTCACCAGGTGACGGTGACGACGGACGCCTCCCTGGAAGGTTGGGGAGCGCCTTCACGCGAGAGGCCTTTGGCTCCCGGAGGAGAAGTCTCTCCACATCAACATCTTGGAGCCACGCGCAATGTTCTGGGCCCTCAGGTCCTTTCTTCCGTCCCTCAAGGGCAAGGTGGTGAGGATCTTCACCGACAACACCACCACGATGTTCTACATCCGGAAGCAGGGCGGAACCAGGTCCCCTGCCCTATCCAAGGAAGCCCAGGATCTGTGGCATTGGGCCGTTGCCCAGGGGATGTTTCTGGTGCCTCTTCATCTGGCAGGAATAAAAAACACGATTGCCGACTCACTCAGCAGGGAGCTGCGCTCGTGCCACGAGTGGGAACTACGCCAGGATCAAGTGGATCGACTCTTCCGACAATGGGACGAACCACAAATCGATCTCTTTGCGACGGCGACGAATTCCAAGTGCTGGCGGTTCGCCAGCAGGTCCCCCCAGCCGAGGAGCATGGGCGATGCTTTCTCGTTCCCCTGGGACTACCTATTTCTTTATGCGTTCCCTCCGCTGCCGTTGCTGCTCCGGCTCATCAACCAGCTCAAGAGGTCCCGGTGCAGGATGATCTTTGTTGCACCGGCGTGGCCGAGACCGATCTGGTTCCCGGACCTTCTGGACTTGTCAACGTCCCCACCAGTCAAGCTACCGACGGACGCAGACCTTCTCTCCAGAGAAGGAGGCACCATTCTTCACCACAACCCGGAGTCGCTGAACTTGCAGGCCTGGCTCCTGCAGCACTAGAGTTTGGAGGGTACGACATCCCGGCCGACTGCAGAGAGGTTCTTGCAAAGGCCAGGGCATCCTCAACTCTCAAGTGCTACGGACATAAATGGAAGAGGTTCTCTGTCTGGTGCCGTGCACAGAAGATTAACCCTCTGCGGATTACGGCCCCTCAAGTACTGCCATACCTACTGTCGCGGGCCAAAGCTGGACTGGCTCACGCCTCCATCAAAATACATCTGGCTGCAATCTCCCGATATACCAGGACTACGGGACGGGCGTCCTTGTGGTCTCATCGCCTGGTGAAAGAATTCATGAAGGGACTATTCCGATCATTCCCGCCGGTGAAGGCTCCTGCCCCGGCGTGGGAGCTTAATGTGGTGCTGACCAGGCTCATGGGGGCCCCATTCGAGCCTATGCATTCGGCGCCTTTGAAGTTCCTGTCATGGAAGACGGATTTCCTCGTGGCCATCACCTCCGCACGACGAGTGGGAGAGATCCAGGCCCTATCTTGCAAGCCTCCATACTTGACTTTTCATGACACGAGGGTGGTGCTGAGGACACACCCTTCCTTTATGCCCAAGGTGCCGTCGGACTTCCACCTCAACGAGCCCTTGGTGTTGCCAGTTTTCTTCCCGTCGCCTTTGTCGCCGGCCGAGAGGACTTTGCACTCGCTGGATGTAGCTAGAGAGCTGAAGTTCTACGTGGACCGCACGAAGAGTTTTCGGAAGACGTCACAGCTGTTTGTGAACTTTGGGACTGTGAATCAAGGGAAGGCTCTCTCGAAGACTTCCATTTCCAGATGGCTCTCCGGCTGCATCATGCACTGTCACCGGTTGGCAAACCGACCGCTGCCCGGCCGTCCGAGAGCCCATTCGACCAGAGCGATCGCTGCTACCACGGCGTTCCTGTCTGGTGTGCCCCTGCTGGACATCTGCAGGGCTGCGACGTGGAGGTCGACGCACACCTTCACAAGATTCTACTGCGTCGATCGGGACTCCAGGGTCGGCCAAGCAGTGCTGCGCAACCTGTTCGCCTAAGGTGAGCCTGGTGAGGAGGTAAGAGTTGCTTAATGTTGAGTTGTTGTATTGCTTAATTTTGAGCCTGTTGCCACCTCCCGTGGTTGTGCATGTGTGTACTGCTATGTATTCTCTTATTCATGAGCATGTGAATCCATGCCAGACCCCATGCTGGAGAAGGAACAAGTTACTTACCTGTAACTGTTGTTCTCCAGCATGGGTCTGGCATGGATTCACATGCAAACCCTCCCGCCTACCCCTCTGCGGCTCTTCACTTGGTCATACTGCCACTTTACGTGCTACCAAATCTGAGGATGGCTGCCAGAGACGGGGCTTAGGGAGAGGGCAGTCATTGGCTGGGGCAGTATGACCCAGAGACCAGTGATTGGTTACTACTAAGAAAGACAGATCAGAAACAAAACTGATACTGATTTTTTTCTATACCGAGGATTCCCGGCCTAACGACGGGGAATATTCATGAGCATGTGAATCCATGCCAGACCCATGCTGGAGAACAACAGTTACAGGTAAGTAACTTGTTCCATCTTGACAAGTTGAACATTTTGTTTAAAACTGAAGAAGCCTAAGCTTTTATATGGTGAAACAAGGAGGCATAAGCTCGGGGAAGGGAACCCTGGAAGAAACTGTTATATTTGTGTTTGATTTGAAACTTGGAATGAGTGAAGCTTGGGGAAGGGAATCCCCCAGGAACCAAAGACATTGGGAATTGTTGAACAGAGTATACAAACTTTGTGGAGAAGAGCTGATGAACACATTTTTTTGATTCTGGCAAACATTGTTGATACTGCCAAGCCACACCTTGTGGGAAGACCACTCGAAACCAGCCTTGGTATATTTTTCTTTTTGAACCACTATTTTCTCCTTAAAGAGACTTCCTACCACATTTTATCAGAGATTGAGGGCAAGCATAGGTGTAGACCTAGACAGATTTTGGCTTTGGACATAGATGGCCCTTAGAAACATCAATTGAGGGAACCATCCCTTTAGAGTTGGGGCTAGTTGGGTATTACACCAACCACAGAATTATGGTAAATAAAGTTTTGAAACTATAACACTTGAGTCTGCCTCTCTTGATACCATGCGTGTCTCACTCAGGTGATAAAGTTTCATGCCTACTTTATAGCCCGAATAACTGACTGTTCCGGCGGAACACACAGATTCTAATTTTGATGGTAACCACCCTCCTGCAGAACAAAATTGCATTTACTTTTTATAAAATGGCAGTTTTGCACCCATGCATCATAAAAGTCACTTGCTTTTGCTGAACATGAAATCTCAATTGTACTTTCAAATATAAAACATAGAGCCTTTTTATCTTAAACTGTCCCTGTTAAAACTAACATTTCCTTTTGCTTCAAGGTCCCCTTATTCTCTGGATTTACCATGGACAATATATATATACCCAAATAAAGTTCCTCCCAAGGGGATGGCCCTCACAGAAGATTCAACGCCAGAAATGCTCCTTCAATGACGTAGCCAAACAAAGGATCGACTCCTTGTAGTATCCAGTTTTTATTTTGACATGTAGTCAGAAAGAAGAGTAAAACACAGTACAACGCGTTTCACAGCGGTCCCACTGCTTGTTTGCGTACTTAGACTTGATCAGTGATTGACATAGAATATATGCATATACACTCGATCTCTATAGTTGTTTTTTTTCATTTTGTCGACCCTTTTCCCTTTCTACTATATCTTGAAAACAAGTGTTTCAGAAACAGTAAAGGGCAGTGGCCATTTTTTAACAGATGACATTTGAATGCAAAACCTACAAGTAACGCGGTTAACTCAGTAACTCGATCACCGGTACTCATGACAATTATTTATAATGAGAATGATTATATCAAAGTACTCCATTTCATAAAAGATAAAATAAATATAAATACAATATCTCATGTTTAGCAATTTAAAATGCCATAGAGGTAGTGAGTTTGAAAACAGTTTTTACAGAATGTCAATTACAATCTGCCAAGGTGCTTAGTGCATGCAATTCATAGCTGCCAACATATGGTTCAGGCAATAAAGTGCTTGAGCAGTAAGGTGCATAGTGCATGGATGTTACAATACATTAAATAAAGTGAATAGTGCATTCTATGGTCATTGCACTTTATGTACAACTGCCTTATTCTCAAATTAAATGTTTCAGGCAATAAAGTGCTTAAACAATAAAGTGCATGGATGTTACAGTGCATTAAATAAAGTGCATAGTGCATTCCATTGTCATGGCACTTTGTTATGTATGAATGCCTTGTTTTCAAATGAAATTATGAATGGCGGTACAGCATAACAGCTTGCCTTAATGATAAAGTGCATATGTGTTTACCTAATGCACAAATGCCACATTATAGACTGTTAGGTCTAATCTATAATACAATAGGTTCACTACAGGGTCAGTGATATAGCCGTAAAATGCCAAATGTATAAGGATTTCAAAGCATTCCATATAATATTGTAGGGTCTCCTTTAATATGCTCAAACACTGGGCACATGAGATGGAAAGGGGTATGTATTTGTGGGATAATACGCCGGACAACAAGAGAAAGAGATTGAGGAAAATGGAAATTTAAAGGTTTTAAAAAAATAACGCAATCCATTTGGGAGTGCGCAGTCTCATGCGCATCTGGTGAGGCGAAGGAATTGAATGAAAGTCACACCCACTACTGAGGATTATGGATCTTAGTGTAATTACAGACCTACACCCTAGTAGTTAGCACAGACAGACTAGAGAAAAGAAAAAGGAAAAGAAAAATGCATGTTAATCTGTACTTTTTTACGTCCCCAGAAACGTATAAAGTGCTTTGTCGAGTTTATGTCCCTTAGGGTTTTTTTGTTTCATGGTCTAAGATGAACTTTGTTGCCATCTGGCACAGTTCAAGTTGGCGATTGCCCCCTCTGGGATTTTCCTTGACATGATGTAGTCCAAAAAACTTTAAACTTTCTAACTTCCCCTCATGTATGTCTCTGAAATGAATGGCGATGGGATAGGAAGGATGAAAGTGTTTGGTAACTCTCATGTGTTGTAAGATTCTACGTTTGAATTGCCCAATGGTGCTTCCTATGTACCAAAGTTTACACAAACACATGAGAGCCTATACAAGATATTCCGTATTGCACGTAATTTTAGTTTTTAGTTCCACTATATGGCTTAACAGGGGTTGTATATAGTTCTGTAGAGGGCATGTTTACATGCTTTGCACTCGTGCACTTAAAGAAGCCAGTGGTTTTCGTGCTGAGCCATAGAGAAGATTTAGGGGTTTTGGTAGTTGAGGGCATGAAGCAGCTTACCAATGAGTCTTTGATGGCCACTGATTTCCTGAATGTTATGTTAACGCGTTCCTGTAGAACTGATGACAAGACTTCATCTACTTGCAACACATGCCAATGTCGATGCAGTATCTTGCATACAATATTGGAGTGGGTGCCGTACGTGAGGATTAGTCTGGTTTTGGTGTCCTTTTCTGATTCCTTTGGCTTTCTGTTGGTCGATAACATAGAGGTCCGATTAAGCTTGTGGGCTTTTAAAAAAGCTCTCTCTAAGATGGCCTTCTGATATCTGTTTGACAAAGTTCATGGCGGTGTATTTGCATTCTTTGTCAAAACATTCCAATTTGGTGCAGTTTTGTCGAATCCTCACAAATTCACCATACAGTATACTCCACTTAAGCAATGTCGGATGGTTGCTGCTAGTGAAAAGTGTCATATTAGAGCTAGTTGGTTTTCGTTGAAGTTCGGTGATAATTTCTTCTTGGTTCGATTTAACCACAACATCCAGGAATATTATGGACTCACTACTGTGCGTCTCTGTACATTTTAAGTTGAGATTATTTACATTCAAAGTTTGTAGCAAACCGCGCTTAACCTCTAAGTGGGTACGTCCTGGGTGGCCCTAGTTGCTGATCATCTTTGTGGAAAAACTGTATTTATAATGCACTGGTTACTTAAATAAAATGCACAAGTGTTTTAGCACAACCGAATGCCCTGGTTCTTTCTGTTTGTTGGATTGAAATGGTATCCTAGATAATATCAGGATGCTTTTAAGATCGAACAACAATTTTCTTGCGAATATATATATATTTTTTTTAAATCGTTGCTTTATGATCTAATTGTCGTTATGCATGCATAGATTAAGAGAGGTAGAACAAGAATGGATTGAATAGGGAATTGAGGTAATTAAATGCTCCCCCATTTCCCATGTAGTCCACACATATCTGGTATGACTAATCTTCTTAATAGCCAAGTGTGACTGTCTACGTTTGGTACAACATTCAGTAATTTAGAGAGAAAATAGACCTTGGTAATCCCTACATTGAGCTGATTATAACTCATAAAATGGGAGCATTTAATTTGAAATGCAACGTATTAAGCACTAAGCACCTGAGATAAACCACATACCTTGACAACCCCAATATACAAGTTAGTTCTAAGCAAGTAGCATTTTAAAATATAAACTATTACGTTAAGATACATTATGATGAATAAGGCACTATATGCGATTCTTAAGAACAGTGGGTGAATGCGTAAAAACCAAGAACAACTGAACATGTGAAGCACTTTGCATTTTATGAAACAATTATGCACTTTACAATTAAGAGGAAGGGGAACTACCGAACACAGATACCGAGGATGACCCTCTGGGAAACAGTATCCATCACTACATAGTCATCTCCTTTCAGGGGAAACTGGGATACATATGACGCTCCCACAGGAGACATGCCAGAAGAGACCCCAAAGCAATCACCACCGGATGAGATGGGTGCATTTCATTCCATGATTAACAAAGGGTGCCAGGAGTTTGGGCTCACGCCAACGGTGGAAAGGGATTGCTTCCTATTTGACTTGACCACATGATCAAATGTAGAAGAGTAATAATCTTCATCTCCATCCTCCACCACTTCTGGGAAGAAGGCCTATGAACAATAAAACACCCATTGATGAAACCAGCGGTAAAGGGCTGGCTTGAGAAAAAAATGTAAAGCCCCAGAATCTACGTCTAAATGCCTTGCCTCTCATTGCATCCCCGAGTTTGTAGTCTCTGCGGCGGCAGGAAGAAAGGTCCACATGCAGTCGCAGAAATGCTGAGTCTCTCCGGAGAATTAAGGATGAAATATAGATGCGTTTGCGCAAAAGGTTAACCATTGGAGCCACCATAGTAAAGGCGGCACAGGATGACTGAACTGGAGCACTTGCCAGAGGAAAAAAGAAAGGAAGCACATGTCACCCTTAAAGCGGTAGAGGAAGCTTCAAATCACAAAATAGTGATAGATCTAGCTGAAACTGGCTTTAAACAAATAGGAATTGGGGTGATAATCCGGCAACAAGGCTGTCTCCTCTGTACAGACTTTCTACCAGAGGTTCAGCATAAAGTCATAGATATGCCTTTTGAAGGGGACAACCTGTTTGGTACTAAAATAGACAGCACCTTCAAGGCAATGAAGGCAGACAATAACAGTCGGATCCCTTACTACTCTACAGGGCAAAAAAGAATTTCAGTCCCTTCAGGGGAGCATCCGGCAGAACTACCTCTTCTTCCTCCAGAGGGCGAGGACGATATTGTAATAAAAGCACCTACTTCTCGCACGGTTACAAAAGGAGTTTCCAAGGGTACCAGATGTCTAAAGACTACAGGTAGGCACAACATCGCTGGGGATACTCGTCTGCTTAAAGAGGAAGGCATGGTAAAACGTAAGCATGACTCGTCGCAGTACATAAAAAGGGCACAAATGGGGGGGGGGGGGCAACATCACAAACTACGTGGCCGAATGGAGCAATATATCAGACAGGCAGGGTCCTAGATGTCATCCAACAAGGTAATCTCCTAGAGTTTGCCAAGCCTCCTATTATGCCTTCAAAGTAGCAGGGGCTTCCACACCTAGAAATTGTCCAACAGTGAGGGTAAGAACTGCTACAAAAATATGCCATAGAAAAGGTGCCCCCACATCTCCAAGGCACAGGTACACCAGGTACTTTGAGATAAAAAAGCCAGATGGCAAATGAAATCCAGTCCTCAACCTAAGAAGGTTAAACAAATTCAGAAAGAAACAGAAGTTCAAAATGATTACACTGCAAGAGGTCATAAGAGCGGTGCAACCTCAATACTTCCTAGCGTCTCTCGACCTGTAAGGCTCTTATTTCCATATTCCAGTGCAGCAAAAGCACAGAAAGATCACTACCAGTTCCTGCTCAGATTAGCCCCCGACCCTCTGAACATTCACAAAGTGCCTCGCAGAGTATCTCGGGAGACAGGGCCACCACGTCTACCCGTATTTGGACTGGCTAGTGAGGGCACCAACGCAACCTCTTGCAATACAATCCATCTTGCTAACAGAATAGACCCTATCCTCCAGGCAACCATCCAAAGAACTAGTCTTTCTTGGGGTTCATTTTTCCACAAGGGATGCGCTAGTACAGCCGTTGGCAGACGAGATCAAGTCCTTCACATCAATGGTGCCCACCTTCCAGCAGGGACAGTGTATTACCTTCCAAAAATGCATGCAGCTGCTGAGAACAATGTCCTCCTGCGTACCTCTCCTTCCAAATTGCAGACTGCACATGAGGCTACTGCAACAGGTGGTCCCAAATAACTGCGTCATGGGAATACAGGATAATAATCACCCCCATGCTGACAAGCAAGCTGAAATGGTGGTCCTTCACATGCCACATGAACTTGGGGAACCCCTTACAGGAACCAATGTACCGAAGGACCATGATGCATCCATGTCCGACTGGGAGGCTCTAGTCGGTCATCTCCACATCAAAGGGCAGTGAACACCATCGGAGACAGCACTACATATCAACATCCTAGAGTTGTGAGCGATCGGATGGGTTCTACGATCATTCCTGCCGGTGCTACAGGGGTCAACAGTGAGGGTTCTCATGGACAATACAACTACGATGTATGACAACTGAAAACAAGAGGAACCAAGATCCAAAACTCTGTCCCAGGGAGCTCAACAAATATGGCACTGGGCGATCACCAAGCGCTTCTCCCCAAGTGCACCATTTCCCAGGAATACAAAACTCTGTGGCGGACTGTTTCAGCACAGCAACCACACAATGCCACAAGTGGTAACTAAATGACACACAACCCAGGAAAGTCGTCACGTGATGGTCTCATCCAAAGATAGATCTGTTCGCAACCAGACAAAACAAAGTGCAAATAATTTGTGAGCAGGGTTCCCCCAAAAGGTATCGATTGGGGGGGGGGAGGAGCTTTTTCCGTATCATGGACAGACCTATTCGCCTATGTGTTTCCCCCAATACCAGGGATGGTATGGTATTGTTTATTTGTAAAGCTCCTATACACAAAGCAAGTGTTTTAAAGCGCTCAAGGAGGGAGGAAGAAAGTAAAAAAACAACTGTCATTCAGAGCCCTTGAATTCCTGAATTCCTGAATGATGCAAGTCTGCACGGGCAGAGTGGGTGCATGGAACAAGTGCATATAATGCATTTAACTATGTAGATAATAGCAAGTAGGTCTGACAACGATTCTGCAGTTTTTCCAAGTGCATTGAGGCGCCACCATGCAAGGAGGGGAGACCAGGGAAAAACAAACTGGGGGAGGGGACCAAGTGCACCCAGTCAGAAGCTGGGGTAAGTGCTGAGCTGAGAGATGCCACTCTTATGGGTCATTTACCAAGTGCAGTAACGATGAGGCAAGTGCAAGGGCCGGAGGCAAGTGCGAGAGGACTTGTGAGGGTGTCGGGGACCTGTGAGACTCTGAGGTACACCAGGCAGCCAGTCAGCAGGCTGCGCGGAAAAGAAGGGCGAGGGGGATAGAACTGAGAGAAAGATTAGCCGGGTAGAGGGAGAGAGAAAGAAGAGGAGAAGAGGAATGTGTTAAGGAGTTTCCAGAACTTAAGGAGATCAGGCTCAAGACGGAGAGCGGCAAGGATGCAGATGATAACCCACCTGCACCACCTCATTCTAATAGCACCAGTGTGGCCATGCCAACTGTGCTATTCAGGCCTAGTCGAATTATAAGAAGACCACACGATCTGGCTACCGGGCACCCCCCGATTTGGTGTCCCAAGACGAGGGGAGGATACTGCACCACAACCATCAGCCACGGAAGTTATCGACATGGCTCCTGACTTCTCAGAATTTGGGCACATAGAGGTCCCAGAGGAATGTGAGAAAGTTCTGCATGCAGCAAGAGCATCCTTATCTAACTGTTCATATGAATTCAAATGGAAGAGATTTTGTACGTGGTGTGTGCAACAAGGCTTACAACCACTGACAATATACCCAGAACAGCTCCTTTCAAACCTCCTATACTTGGCTCAAGGGGTCCTCTCCCATTCCTCGATTAGGATTCAGCTGGCTGCCATATCCAGGTACAACAGGAGGAGAGACTGAGCACTGTTATTCAGAAACATGCTCATTAAAGATTTCTTAAGAGGCCTGTTTCATCTGTTTCCGCCTACCAGGAAGTCAGCACCTCAGAAGGTCTCATGAGAGCATCCTACGAACCTCTGGCCAGGGTAAATATCAAATACTTATCATGGAAAGTGGCTGCCATTTTTGGTGCTTATCACCTCATCAAGGAGAGTGTCTGAGATAAAAGCTCTTGCAGGGAAACCTATTGGCATTTCGGAAGGGATAAAGTAGTGCTTAGAACCAACCCTCACTACACCCCTAAAGTCCCTACAGATTTCCACATGAACTCTACCATCCTACTACCAGCTTTTTTCCAAAACTCCACATCACCAGCAGAAATTGCCCTGCACTCCCTCGATGTGACAAGCGATTCAATATTACCTGGACAGGACACAATCTTTCAGAGAGACTACACCACTATTTGTGGCTTTTTGCCCTTCCAATAAAGGAAAGGCGATCTCAAAACAAGGTATCCAGGTGGATCTCATCAGCGATCTCCCTCTATCATTCAAATGCAAATAAACCATTGATGAGCAAGGTCCATGCCCATTCCACAAGGGCCACAGCAGCGCCCCCGGCGATGTGGGCAGGAATTCCGCTGACAGACATATGTCAAGCTGCCTCCTGGGCAGTGCCCCACACATTCACCAAACCTTACTGCCGGGAAGGGCAACAAGTGGCAGATGCAAGCCTACAGCTCCTGTTCCATTAAGGTACGCTTTTACCTGTGTCTCCTCCACCATAATGAAAGTACTGTTGTATGTTGTCTTCAAAACATGTGAATCAAGAAGGATTCAATGCTGGAGAAGCAATACTTTTCTTCATTGGTATCTTTATAATCTTAAATAGATTCACATGCTCGCCCCCAACCCCCGTCTGCCCCCAGCGTAAAAAGGCCTATTCTCAGGTAGTGCAAAAGGTCAGCACTTGCCTGTTAGAACCTGAGCATGGTCTCCTGGAGAAGGTGCTTACTACTAGACATCCTGTTGGCTGGGACCAAAACCACCCATAAGTAGGGAAGGAAAGACTATACTATACAGCACACCTGTTTTTTCCTTTAAATAAATGTCGGTGTGTAACCAGAGATTTCCAACCTGACAATGGTGAATATTCAAAGCATGTCAATCTGTGAAAGATACCAATGCTGGAGAACTGGAGTTACAGGTAAGAAAAGTACTCCTTATTCTGTGTTCAAAAGTTGCAATCTATGCAGGCATAAAGGTAGTGTTTAGCCCTTTTCACAAAGGACAACACATTTTCCCTGTCCCTCGTAAAGGCAGTGTGGTCTTGATTTAACGAGTATGTTTCCCACTCTAAAGCGACAAATTCTCATATCCTTTATATTCAGTCATGTGCTGTGGGAACTTGGTCACTCTTCCATCTTTGAGTGATTAGGAGCCATACCTCCCCAAGTATTATAGACACTGCAATATTTTGGCTTTGGATTGAGGGGCTATCTCTGTGTCCCACATCCCCAAAAGGTAGAAGGATACAGAATCCAGGACAGGGTAAGTGAATATCTTCTGGATTAATGCCCCAATTGCCTTCTACTATTCCTGTGTCCTCTGACATGTTCACAGAGGGATATTTCTCCTCTGTGAAAGGGACAGTGTGCTAAAGCCTTGGTTGAGACTCTCCCAGGGGCCATCCACCCAAGAACAGGTCAATGGGCTGTGTTCGTGCTGGTAGGGAGACTCACAGACCCCCCTTTGATTTGCATATTAAGTAAGTTTGGGTCTCACCCTAAGCTACCAGGAGAATCCAGACGTGGGCCCCAAGCTCACTGTTATTAGAGAGGCACAGCTCCACCTGATGAGGTCCGACTAGGCCGAAATACGTGTCTGGGGTTGCTGTCTGTACTCTTGTGAAGAGAATTGCCTAGCATTTCAGTGCTGGACTGCCCATGGCAGGTCAATGGGTTGTGTTCATGCTGGTAGAGAGACTCCCAGACCCCCCTTTGATTTGCTTTGAAGAATGACCCGGAAAAGAGACTGTTTTGGCCCACATTTGAGTTATTCTTAATAGTGGTCGGGTTAGGTAGAGTTAGTAGAGTCTGGGACTGCAGGCTATTACTTTTGACTTGATGACCCGTAGCCCAGCACCTTTAGTTCATTTAGATAGATAAGGTTAACCCTCTAGTATTAGAGAGAGATAGCCCTTTACCATTTATTTAATTAATAACCAAAGTATCATCCTTCTTAGGACCCGCCATACATGTCATGGTCTCAGTGAAAGACGTGGAGATCAGGAGCAGCGCAACGCACTAGACCTGATAGCGTTGCACTGTTACATGTCTCTGAAACGCAGAAGAATGATGTGGCTGAAATCGATCTCGCCGCGCCTTCGGTAATCTCCACGAAAGTTGGTGGGCCCCAGTGTAGTATGCCAGGATACGCGGGGAGGAAGTAGTATTTCTAACACCTTGTCATCTAAGGATAGGAGGACTGCCGGGGTATCCTTCCTTTTATTGTCTTCGTTTCTTCGATCCTGTAGGTCTCTAGGTATTAGTTTCTTCACTTTTGCATCGCATCATTGCTGCATATGCAGATTTCTCGGCTCATCTGGTTCTCTTTAGTTGTAAGTGATCTATGGTTCGTCTGTAGGCCCTAAGATTGGCTCTGGAGGGATTTCTCCCCATCACTTCCTTTAGCGCATGTAGTTCTCTCCCTTGATGGTCTGCTCTAGGGCCTTCAGTTGCTTATCCCTTTGTGAATTCAGTGATATCAATTCACCCCATATAACAGCCTTGAAAGCGTCCCAGGTCACGCTTTCTGGCATGAGGCTTATCTGCTAAATAGTTTATCTCTTACTTTCTCAGTCTTGATTGAATCTGTAATGGGTTCACCTAGGAAACTCCATTTCCACATCCCTGTCTTTTCTCGAAGAAGACGGTCGCTTGCACCGGGCGTGATCTAACAGGGAAATTCTATCTATTGTAGTCTCTACCACTTTGCCCATTAGTGTTGCTGAAATCCAAATGTATTCTCCTAGATAAAGTATGGTGAACACTAGAAGAAAAAAAGTGAAATTTCGTTCATTGACCCCTAACCTCTATCCACACCTCACTAAGATTTAGTCTTTCCATATCCCCTTCAAGACGCTTGGACCCACCCCACAGTCCTGGGCCTATCTTGGCTTCTGTCAAGTGTTTAAGACCAAGCCACATTGATGTCAACCATAAGGATTTTGTCACCCTCTGTAAAATGTCCCTACTGGACCAGGGTCTCCAGTATGAATCCTTCCTTATCTGAGTTAGGGGCATACAAAGTAGTGCTATTGATATGTTGTAACCCCAATTGACCCATGTGCGTCTTCGTTGATCTTGTCCACTTTAAAGTCTAGATTATCCCGCAAAGCTAAAAGGACCAGCCACGTTTTGCTGGTCGTAGTTGAATGTAACACTTGTGAGTACTGTCTAAATTTCAGTTACGATCTAAATGTACAGAGGGAGGTGGGTTCCCTGTAGGACAACTAGGTTGGTTCTTCCATCAATGAGATAGTGGTCTATTTTCTTTCTACTAAATGTGGAGTTAAATCCCCTTATGTTTTGCGTTAGTAACCAGAATTTATATCCTTATGTAGCGTATCTCGTATATGGTCCTCCATAGCGGTTTCCACATTTACATCCCAAGTGCCTCTTCATATCTAAGTTAGAGTAGATAAGAAATGCATTTGTGTAGCCCCCGATCTCCATTTGTACCCCATCCTCTATCCCAACTTCTCACACCCCCACCCCACAAAAACATTACAAATCTAAAAGACCCAAAGTATTTGTGGGTAATGCGCTCAGGTATAGACCCAAATGACAAAACTTTGAGGATGCCTAAGGCACTCAAGTGGATTCAAGCAGATTAACCCCTCCTCCTCGCAAGATTATCTAAACAGTACTGATACTCTGCACCTTATACCAACATGTTCACATAGTGGCCGTAGCCAATTCGATTCTCTGCATGTCGTTCCCAGAAGGAAGGATTGCTGTTCTGCCCCACGGAGGATGTTGTAGTTCAGTCAACTTCGCATTTGAAGAGGCAAAAGGGGTGTCGCTCCTGGCCTAATTGTACCTGTGGGCTTTGTGGGCCTTTTTTTGCAAGTTAATTGATATCCATGACCATTCACATGGTTTCCTATTTTGGTTCTTCATTTGACCCACTGTGTTTAGCTTGTCTTGTCTTCAAGTTGCAGTAGGCCCATACCTTTGCTTAATGTAGTTCTGCAGTGTTGAGATCCTTCCTGTTGAAAGGTTAGGCCAATTGTAAAGGTCCACTGATACCCAATTTCTCGTTTGGCAATGTCTCCCGTTATAGGAGCCATCTCTGTGTTTTTGTTTTGTAAATAATGGAATAAAAGGACCTCCGAGTCCCCCTCACATGTAGGGCCCTCCTGTCTAGCAAGATGTGATTTCTTCCTCCGTCGCGTCTTTTGAGAGGTTCCTTATTTGGATATTTGCACACCTCGATTGATTCTCCAAGTTTTCGCATTGCAGTTCTAGTTTTCGCGATGCTCTGTTGAGATGCTCTTGCAGCTCACTATTGCTCTGGGTTGCATCTTAGATGTCGGGGGAGGCTCTCTCTCTCTCATTGGTATCAATCCTATGGTCTTGTTGCGCCAGCTCTCCCTTGATTTCCAGAATGAATTGTGTTGGGTCCACCTTGAGGGAGTGGAATTGTTCTTTGAAGATCACCGTATACGAGTCGTGTAACTTCGGGAGGCAGTATTGGAATACTTTTTTAGCAAGGTTTTCGATACTGGCTTCTCCTTGATGGTTCTCCATTGCCAGTTTCCTTCCTTGTGGGCAGTTGTTCATTTCACTGGACGTACTCCATCAGTGTTGTAGACCCCATCTTGTTGCCCGAGCCCTGCAAATGGGGGCCAGGGTACATTCTTTTACTTATTATTTCGTCATTTGTGAGGACCCCCTCCTTAGGTTAGCAGGTTTCCATGGGCTACTCTCCCACTTGCCAGCTTCTCATTTCTCACGGCCTGGAAAACTACGTGTGGCGGGGGGGGGGGTCACAGAGGGTACCACAGCTGCACAAACAGTGCTCCAGTAGCTGTGCATCTGAGGTTCTTATGGTGCAACCCCAGCTTCCTCGTAGGCAGGTCAAGATTGGGTCTATGATGGTCCAGCTCCCACGGTACTATTTCAACACGTGCAAGAGCGGAGGGGGAGTGAAACGTCTCAGAATGTTCCTTTCTGGGCCTAGGCGCTGCAGGATCCATGGCCCTGGAAAGTTGACAAGACCGATGGTGTCAGAATGCTCCACTGCTATGTGTTGTCTCACCATTCGGGACAGAAAAGCACCATCTTTTCCTTGGCTTAAAGGTCCAGTTCAGCGCTGTCGTCACAACCCTCTGTTCCCTCGCTTCCTGGTATGCTCCATGTCCGCTCTGGCAATTTGTAGCAGAGCGCATGCCATCCAGGGTCAGTGTGTGGTATTCTCTCCTGGCACCGAACCCCCGATTATGGATTATTCCTTAGGTAGTGAGTATTGGGCCACCCACATTCTTTGGCCAGGCTTAGTTTCATTGTGTCTGTAGGTGGGAGAGCTTCATTCCAATGGTTCTCCGGACAGAGCTGAGAGATTCGCATCCGCTTCTTGTAGGGCACCATTTTTTATCCCAGTAATTACATTTTAAATGGTCCTTTCATTTTTGGAAATCAACCTCCGCCCTTGTTTGGAGTGCCTCCAACAGCAATGTCCGTTTTAGCTGCTGTGGCATGACTGATACAGACTGTTTCTCCTTCTGCATAGAGACCTGTTTCTACAGCCTCTTTGGAAAACTAGCACCACAGCCAGCCATCTGCTTCCCAGAATATCCAGAATAATGCTGATGTCTCCGCCATCTGTGTGATAGGCATTTTCTTCCCCATATATTGTGATTGAAATGTGGGGGCCATTAACTTATTGTCTTGTGACTGGCAAGGTGGGGCTATCCACCCTAGCCTTGTGACTTGAAAAAGGTGGGAGTTGCATCACTCATGGAGAGGCATTTTGTTTATGTAATATAGCTGCTGATGTGAATGTGCTTGTTTAATCAAATGAATACCATTACTATCTATGCATCATGATGGACAGTGAGAGACTCTACATAACTGAGATATATATTTTTCATAATTTCTATCATTATGAAGTAGTCAATTTTGTATCTGCTAAGCAAACTTTTCCTATAAATCAGAATTTGTTTCATATTCCAGGGATCTGCCACAATTTATAGATGTTAATCTGTTATAGTTTGGGTTGAAATTCAACACATGGAACATTTGGTTCCGCTTGACAAATGCCTGTTCAATCAATGCCACTTTTGCCCACCAGATACTGCTGGTGGTAGTTTGCAAATAAGCTCTTAAAACTGCTATAAGAAAGCTCAAACATGTAATTCTAATTTTACAGGCACATTGCATGATCACAGCCTGGCCCTGCACCTGATTTGAAAACCATGAGGTAGGTGATTCTTACTGGGGCTAAAACAACAACCCATGATCTGATGAGTGGTTTGACAAAAATGCCTATGGTGGGAACTCCAAGCTGAGCGCAATTTGCAAGTAATCAACTCAGTCTTAAACTGAACAAATTACAAGATTAGTCCGTTATTGAACTTCATATGACCTTTCTTGTCCTCATTATGAATGCATTATTTTTCTCTTGCCATTATTTATCTGACTTTACAATTGGAAAGAAAGAAATGCATATTAAGTTTACAGATTTATTATCTCTATACATGGCATTGGCAGTATAGCAACATGCTGAGAAATTGAGATTTTTTGAAGCTTTAGCGCTGCACAATTAGCGCTGTAGGACCCAGGCTAAGACCTTTTGCTGGTAATAGTACTCCAAATACTTGGGCCTTAGTACTTTTACATGTGGCAAAGTTCAGATTTTCACAATACAGTGATATTGTCATGTCTTTGGCATAACAACCCATTTTCTGGACGCAAAGGTCTTTTTGAAATTATTACAGTTTGTGGAGTTCTTTCTTTGTTGGAAAATGTCTCACTTGCTTTATGCTGAAGCAACCTCCATGTTTTCAGTTTAAGTCAGGGAAATGGCACTCTGCTCCACAATTCCCGACACCATCTATTATTTCTACCATGGATATGGGCAGGATCAAAAGTGTATCACGAGGGCAGGGGTCTGCAACCTTTGGCTCTCCAAATGTTTAGGACTACAACTCGCATCTGCACTATCCAGCATAGACAATGGTAAGTTATCATGGGAGTCATAGTCCAAAAAAGCTGCAGGTTGCAGACCCCTGCTTTCATGTGATGGGTGGTGGCGGCACAATTGCTAAGTATTTTCATCTGTGTAGATGGGCAGGACCAACAAGCTAAAAGATAAACTTTAGGGGCTTGTGTGGGGAAGTTCCTCTGGTATTGGAGGATGCCAGCTTCCCAGGAAAAGTAAACTTGGCGGTTGAAAATACAACTTTTTACTTTGCATTTTAGCTGCTGTATGGATCTGCAGGCTGATTGTGATCTCTCCATCTCATGTCGCTCTGTTTCACAGTTTGCATGTTGTTGATACATTGGAGAAAAGTTGAAGTAAGCAAAATGGTTACAAAACATTTGTAAATTAGATGGACGGAAAGAGTTTTGAATATGAAACTGTCAGAACCTGAAACCTTAGTGGTAAAAAACATATTGTGAGTGCGTGACTCTGTAAGGTCACAAACATTGGTCGAATTGGGAAAGACCTATTACAGGGTATGATGTTGCTTTACTTTCAGAAAAAATGAAACCATCGTTCCCCTTAATTCTTTCCTCTGGTATACAGTTTCTGGATGGTGGATGCCGCTCCCAGTGGATTTTCAAACCTGTGTCCTGCAAGTAATGCAGTGGTGTCATGTGAGCTATTTCTCCTGGAGAATTTTACTTAAGTTTATTTCATTTACCTTCTAGGGGCATAAAGCCCATTCCCCATGCCTCCTCACAACACTCATCCACATTGATCAGTTTTTCCCAAGTATTCGCGAGAGTAACTTCCCAGGACGTTGGATTGCTGCAAGCATGGCTGTGTGTGGGTAATGGGGAGGGGTCTGGTGGGGGTGGGCTTCTATGTTTTTTTTTTTTGTCTCCTTTACGATGTGCCAATGGTAGACAATTGGAAAGTAAAGTAGAGCATATATCTACATGTGTGGGGAGCAATGACTGTTAGCAGGTGATCATATGATGCATTTTCTTTCATTCTCTTTATTGGAGGGGGCGTAAAGGACCAGCAGTATGTTGGGAATAGAGTTTGGCTTTGCGGGAGGAGTTCAATGTGCGGTGAGATTCTGCAGCAGAGGAAGGCGGGTGGCATAGTTCCACTACTGTTTTGCACATTTAATCTTCTGGTCACAAAGATGCCTAAAAAGGGACATCTTTGTTGAATGGAAACATAAATGCAGCCAGTTTCCCTTCATAAATCGGGGAAGGAGAACACTAATCTTTAACCAAACCACAGGGAAGTTGCAATGAAATTCAAGATGCAGAAGTTGAGGCAAAATTCTATTTTTGGGGTTCTTTGGCTTGTACATTTTGCTAAATTCTTTGTTATAACTTCCTTTTTCCTACCAGCCAGACTTAATCTAAAGCATTTTTGGGAGAGTGGCTCTATATGTTTGTGTTCTTCTTGAGGTATCCTTGTGGTTTCTTATATTTTATACCACTCTTACATTGTAAATTAAACCTTACGCCCTCAATGGGGATACAAATATATGCTAAGTACATACATAAAATTACATTCTTCTTTAGTTGCAATTGACCAGTCCACAAAATAAAGTACCCATCAAAGTTATATGAAAGAATGTAAGACCTTTTTTAACTTGCTACAATACAATTACTTTCCCAATATCGCGGATAAATGGCCAGCCAGTGCTAACTAGTGCAAGTAACATCTTTTGCCTGTTCATGCAGTTTTCCAAACCGTTGATGACTTTAAAAACTGTTCGCCTCTAAAACGTTTTAAAATATTCACTTCTTGTGGCTCAAGGCTTCAGAGATGCTCTAAAGGCTTTTTTATACAAGTCTGTTCACGAATCCTAGATTTTCTCTCATCGTGGAGTTTGTCTAGGTCCTATTACTTCCTTTGTTTTCAGTAGATTAAATCTAAATGTACTAAATGTAATTTGTCATTTGTATAGCACCATTTTCCATTGGTCCTTGGGGGATCGAAGGCCAAGGTATGAGGAATTTGTCGGAGGAGTTTAGAATGCGTGTGCATTTTAGCCAATATGAAGATGGGTAGAGGTGGCCAAGTCCCTGCTAGCAACCCAGATTGAGCTGGCATGTGAATGGGTGCTGTGAGGTTGTCTGGAGATTATGCGAGTGTCCAGCTAGGTCAAATTTTTCTTTTTGGAGATAGCTGCATTCTTATGGCAGATGTGCTGTACGAGGTGTGCAGGTGTGCAGCCTTGCCATCGGCTGTCTTCCGTCAGCATGGAGTGTGGAACGTACCTGTGTGTTCCGGCTGGTTTCTTGGTCTAGTGGAGGTGCCATAGATTCAGTCCTGGTCTGCTGGAATTTTCTGTCGCTCGGTACATTTCATGGCGGGCTCATTGCTGCCCTGGCCTATGTGAGGGGTGGTAAAACAACCCGGAATGTGGCCTGGGATCGTCAGGAATGCAGGGAAAGGGAGGGAGAGAGGATCCTGGTCCAGAGGGCCCTCCGGAATGCATGGTGATCCTTTATGCGTTGTATGCTAATGGGGATAGTGTTCCAGATAGATGAGGCTTGGAAGGATAAGGAGGATGCCCCTATTTCTGCAGATTATAAGGGAGGGATTACAAGGAGTGTGGTGCATGATCGCAGGATTCTGTTGAGTTGGTAACAGGAGAGTTTCTGTTGAAGATATTCTGGGCATGTCTTGTGGAGGGCGCAGTGAGTGATGCACATGGCTTTGAAAGTGTCCCTGTCACCGGACAGGGAGCCAGTGGACACCACAGAGGGCAGTTGTTGTGTTTTCTCTGGGGCCAAGGTCCAGGAGGAGCCTGGATGCTGCATTTTGGATCCGTTGGAACTTTCTGGAGCCCATGTGAAGGGAGGAAGGAGAGTAATTTGTGATTTTGTTTACGAGGAATGAGGAGATCTTCCTTAGTGCAGTGTCCCTTATGCCAAGTGAGAGGCGGCTGTCTGTGAGGATATTGTGGTTGATGCTGTGAAAGGCTGCAAAGAAGCCTTCTGTGTCTGCGTTGCTTTTGAAGTCATACCAGATGGACACTGGGGCGATTCAGTTCCATGAAGGAGGTCTGAAGCCCCCAGCGTGACTCCCTCCCCCCCTTCACAGACCTTGCTCCTATAACCTTCCCTACTGCCTGCCCTCCCTCGGACTCCTTCACTCATCAGCCTTCACATCCCTAAGCGCCGCTCAGGCTTCCCTCACCAACACCCCATCGTCAGACACCCGGATAACCAACACAGACATACACACTATATTATAAATCAGAAGACCCATAAAGAATAAGCTCAAGAGAGTGCCTAAAAGTGGAGGAGACCATAACGTTTGCATTATTATTAGCTAAAACCTCAAATGCATGGTGAATTAAATCAAAACGCTGTCCTCTCAAACATGACCCATAATTGAAGAATAACGTCTAGTCATTAGCAAGAAACACAGATCTGACACCTGCCTCACTCCTTACGCGTATTCCCAGACACGAGATATCGCACAAGGCTAAACTGCAAAAGCAATCACCCAGGCTCATGGCCTAGAAGATGAGGGGCGGTATTTTTTTTTTTAAGACAAGCAGCCCCTTGACCCATCCTCCCCTACTCCCTTTTGGCTCATGTCTTGATGACTGGTCAGTTGTCCAGGGTTGGTTAGTACAATGTCAACCAATTAAAACTCCTGCTGACAATCCGCCCATTAAGTATTCTATTATGCAATAGTTAAACGTATACACGTAGTCTTGTTGTTATCAATTTAGAGGGTGTCCTATGAGGAGCCATCTGTTAAGCATTGTCTAATTAAAAAGTTTAACCCACATAGAAAATGCATAGTCAATTTCAACCCATATAGAAAATGCATAGAGTCAATTTCCCTAACCAATCCCCAATACCCGTTAAGTATCGTATCACTAGGCCGTCATTCTGATGTGTTTTTGATATAAAAGATGTTTTGTATGAAGTGCTCAAAGTGACAATCCTGTGTTTGCATGCAGTTTTGCTTTATTTTTGGGTGTTAATAAAACTGGGTTTTGCCTTTCACTTTGTCCATTATCGTTATTGACCCCAGGTTTTTCTGGTTCCTGATCCTCTGCAGACATCTGGTGTTTTCCAGACCATTGTTACAGAGGAACCAGGGTCATAGTAACTCCAACTTGGCAGACTCCCTGCTTTCCTCCCTTCCAAATATGCCAGTCCAGAGAGGTTTGCCCTCGATCAGCCCTTTTGACCTATGGCTCTTCAACGCCCTCAAACCTCCAACGCCTTCCAGATCAGCTTCCGCAGACTAGGCCCTTCCCCCAGAATATTCATTCATTTTCATTTTTTTCCACTCTCTTGCTCACTCCCTTCCCTCCTCCCCCCTCCTTCCAGTCAACTACAGACCTATCCCCAACACCTGTTTCTTAGCCAAACTTATTGGCCAAACAGCCTACTACCGGCTTCACCAAATCAAACCTCCTCGACCCCGCCTAGACCCCCAGTGGCTATACTTTACATGCAGGTGAAATTTAACATGGTGGCTATACTTGGAATGCAGCTACAATTGACACATTGGCTATACTTAAAATGTAGCTAAATTGAACACAGCTGCAGACCTAAAACGCAGCTAAGTTGAACACTGTGGCCATACTCTGGATGCAGTCAAAATTCACACCATGGCAAAATCCAAAGCGCAGTAGTAGTTAGAACAATTAGAAAATAGATTGCTATGGGAGATAAAGATTTTTTACTCAAATGCGCCAACCTTTAGGGTTAAATTTGTTGCGGTGAGTCTTCAAATTATAGATCCAATTAACAATTTTAGAAGAAAGAAAAAATCTTCAATGTATTCATTCTGTTCTATATTACTTTTTATTTTGAGTTCCACATGTTACCATCACGTGTAAAGTACCATTCAGTCCAAAAGAATATCAATTTTCTCACTCAATATTTTTGTTCCCACTCGACACGTGTTTCCCCATTGATAATTACAATGGTTCATCAGGAGTGCAAATCCTAGTCTAATTAACATTGTTATGAAAAAAGAACAAAAAGGGAGAAGAAAACATTGTTAGAATTGTTGTTTAAATAAAGATTTTTTGATAATATTAAATGATGTGTTACTTGACTCACCCTATTTATTTCCTTCTTGCACACTTTGTGTGGTACGTTAACTTTGTCCAAGTTAGTTTAACTTATTGTTGAATAGATGCAATTCCTGTATATTTTTTTTGTGGTAATTTACGTTGTCCGCTCTCTGCTGGTGATTCTTAACAACTTCTGTTAAATAGAGAAGGCTTGTTTAGAAAATGGAACGTCTTTCCAGATTGCTAAGGTTTAGTTAAAGATGGCTTGGAAATATGTTCGCTTTCCAATACAGAAATGCCTACTTATAAGGATCTAAGTAAGCTTACCTTGGTTTTCTGTTCATTTTAGTCTTCTAATAAGCGCACTTCCTGTTCCTGGTATTTCGCAGAGTGCTGCTGGTTGCTTTCGCGGCATCTCTGCTTTGAAGCGCTTTATTTATGCCTCGTGCGAGGCACGATGACGTCATCACGCCATGCGCTACGTCGTTACGCGCCACGTGATGATGTCATCATGTTACCTAACGTAGAGGCGGCCATTTTGTTTGTCATTGCAGTATGAAATAATCTTTTCTATGGGTTTACTAATTTTATATATATATTTTATATATATATATTTTTTTGTTGATGTTTCTAAGTTTTCACTTTTGATGGTGTTCATATTTTAATTACCAGGTAATCCTACTTTCATTTTTGAAACATGACAATTTTATTAATTAAATTTTTGTAGCAGTATTTACACTAAAACGAAATATTTTTTTATCTTCATTATTGCAGATATATAGATAATTATTTGTAAATACTGGAATACAAATTAAAAAGATCTTGAACATAATTGCTGCATTGTATTCTATTAATGACAAATTTTACTTTGATATCATTTTTTAAGCATTAACCCATCATATATACAACTTGATCTAGTTAGAACAATGGCAACACTGTTTCAAGTAGATACGAGATAGTGTCTACATTTCAAATTATGGTAATGGAGGTGCAATGAAATGGTCAACTCTTACGCTGAAGTTACTTCAGGGTGTTTTTGTGGCCTGGATGCGGCGCCCTGAGCAAACAGGCGATAGAGGTGCCTACAAGAGCTGCCCTTTGCCTTTGGTCCTTAGCCAGCTGCCCGAGCAAGGCTGCCCTGAGGGAGCTAGTGATAAAGGACAATATCTAGCTCAGCTGATACAGGGAAGGACCAATCCTCATGTGAGGGTGGGAGTGGGAGTGGAGGGGGGAGGGCCGGAGGGGAAAGGGAGGAAGGGCCGACTTGTTGGACGAGGAAATGACACGGGAGCCGAAGGCAATGGCGAGGTGGTCGCAGTCCCAGAGGAGAGAGCTGCAAAGCAAACAATGGAATCCATTATCGAGGATTTGGCAACTTTAAATCATAGGACTACTAGAAACGTTACATATGCCTGAACCAGTTTTGTAAATGGTTTAGATTTTCATTCCAATCCCACTGTTCCTTCTTTTTTAAGTCTTTAATATCTGAACCCAGGTCTCCCTCTTTATTTTGGTAACATTTCCCTCTGATTTACATACCAAAGTTTTTCATGTGAAGTCTTAAACTAAGTTAATAGAGTATTTCCCCTTTCTCCATTGCCTCTTTTACAGTTGCTAACATTGAAAACAATCTCGCGTTCGAATTTGTGTAACACATTTCTTGCAATATGCAACTTTATTTATCTTAATAAATAACATGCTCTCCTTACTTTGACTGTTGTTTCAAGAGATGTAATTCCCAATTCTGATAGGGCCAGTGGACAATATTGTCAATGGCCCATAATGGGCCTTCATTATTTACACTTTTGCCACTGTGGCATGCTTCCTAGCTGGGCCTCCATTCTATATA
Source organism: Ambystoma mexicanum (assembly GCF_040938575.1). NCBI lineage: Eukaryota > Metazoa > Chordata > Amphibia > Caudata > Ambystomatidae > Ambystoma > Ambystoma mexicanum. Next base: position 397,361,559 of record NC_090933.1, read on the forward strand.
CTGCCACTAGCCTTATTTTTTTTTTCTAATCCGGAATTGCTGGCCTTTGTAATTACCTGCCATGTTGAGCAACAAACTCCTTTAGGACCGCGATAGCCCATGCTATTATACATTTTTGTTTTTTCATGGGATGCTTTTGAACTATTTGCTTTCGAAAATTGTGCCCAAGTAGCAGTATGCCCCTGTAACCTCCACAATATATGCCAACATTTCTAGGGATTTTTTTTTCTTCTGCTGAAGCACATTATTTTTGCTTTTTGAATATTTATTTCCACTCTGTTTTCAATTGAGAACTTCATCACAGCATTACTGTTTATTTGAAGTGCTATTCAGTTTACCTCTAAAGGGCCAAATCATCCATATGCCCTAACCATGGCATAAAGGACTTCCCTAATTTAAGTGGAAGTGTATGAGCAGCGCTCAAGGCTATGTTCACGTCTGTCATATAAAGATCACATAATAGTGACATGAGTAATCACCCCTGTTTTTGACATCTCTTGATTTCAACCAAGTTCCTTTATGTCCCGTCAAGGTCCTTAAGAATCTGAAGGGGCGCCCCAGACATGCCCCTTCCTATCGTAAGGTGGTGTAATGAATCTGATGTCATCGCTCCTTTCCCAGAGGTAGCCTCTCTCATGTGGCCTGGGGACGGCAGCCACTTCCTGATCCCAACCTGGGGAGGGTGGGCTGGTCACTATTCGAGGGAGGATCACATGACTGGAGGCGACCCTCCGGGGGATGGACAGGCGTCATCAGATGAGACATGGTATCCCCTCTTTCCTTTTAGGGATATCCCCTCCATCCCCCATACCTTGATGGCGTATTGTGATAACTCTACAATATCCTGCAAAGGCTGCTGATAGAACTTGTGAACATTTTACACCTATTAAGCATCCAATGAAACTAGGAAGAGAACTGCCATGAGAGAGGGTGGAAACCGATGGCAAATGCAGTTTGCCGTGCACAGCAGATGGTGTCCTAATCCGGGAGTGAGCTCCGATGGTAGGCGAGTGGAGGCAGCGAGAGAGGGAACTGACCCAAGCACTCCAGGCTGATCGGACAGACAAGGAAGCAGAGGGGGACTGAGAGCTGTGACTGTAGAGCACTGCCAGCGGGTGGAGAGGTGCAATTCAATTAGTTGTCTCCTAACTGGATGTGTATAGTTTGTTCTGTTCAGGGCATACTTACAGGCTTTGCATTTAGTGCATTTGTAAAATCCAGTAGGATTTGCATTTAGCCATGAGCTGTTCGATATTTTTTCCACGGGAGGCAGGAAACTGCTGACTAGTGAGTCTTTGATTGATGGAGATTTTCTGAAAGTGATATTAATACGATCTTTGAGGATGGTGGAAAGTACTTCGTCAGATGGCAAAATATGCCAATGTCGATGAAAAATTTGACGAATCATATTGACATGGGTTCCAAACGTCAAAATTGTTTTTCTCAGGAGTACGATTGGAAGAGAGCAAGGTATTTCTGTTAAGATCACAAGCTTTCAAATAGGTTCTTTCCAAAACTGATTTTGGATACCGCTGTTTGGCGAAATTTGCAGCAGTGAATCGACACTCCTGATCGAATTTTTCCATTGTGCTGCAATTACGTCGTATTCTGACGAATTCGCCATAGGCAATACTCCATTTTAAAGACACCTGATGGTTGCTGGTTGCAAAAAGAGGCATATTGGAACTTGTCGGTTTCCGATGCAATTCAGTTATGACTTCCTTCTGATTCGTTTTCACTAGCACATCCAAAAAGACCAACTCGTCTCGGCTATGGATTTCAGTAAATTTCAAATTGATGTTGTTCGTATTTAATATTTTAACGAAATCCAGCCAATCACTCTCATCTCCATTCCAAAGGATGAAGTCATCAATAAACCTAAGCCACAGGACCACTTGATTTGTGTATTTGATGTTACGTTCAGTCCATACTATAAATTTCTCCCACCATCCGATGGTCAAATTTGCATAGGATGGTGCAAAACTCGTACCCATAGCAGTTCCTCTGATTTGGTTGTAAAATTCATTATTAAACAAAAAGACGTCGTTAGTGAGACACAACTCTATCATTTCAACTATCATTTCACCATTTCAAAGATAGTTGAGAGATCTTGTGTTCAAAAAATATGTACAAGCCATTTTGCCGTTCTCATGCTGTATAGAGGTGTATAATGAAACAACGTCTAATGTGGCAAACATGTAATTTTCTTCCCATGCTATTCCTTCGATTTTACTGAGGAAGTCTTTTGTGTCTCATAGATATGACGGTAAAGTGAATACGAGAGGAAGAAGAGTCTGATCCACATATTTGGAGATGTTTTCTAATGAAGCTCCATTCAGGGTAACAATGGGACGGCCTGGAGGATTGGTAGGATGTTTATGGATCTTAGGGAGAAAGTAGATGGTTGGAATACTTGGGAATTTATTATACAGGAATCTGCAATCGTCTTCATCCAGAAGGCCCAAATCGAACCATTTCTTTAGAAGACACTCCACCTTAAGTTTTATTCTTTCTGTCGGATTTCCTTCAAGTTTTTCATAGCAACTAGTATCCAATAATTGTCTTTGAGCTTCTCTGATATAGTCCACTCTGTTTTGTATAACAATATTAGTACCTTTATCAGAGGCTTTAATGAAGATACTGCTGATTTCTTGTATTTCTTTCAAGGTTTGTCTTTCTTTGGCGGAAAAATTAGGTTTGACTTTAGTTGTTTTGAATCGTGCTTTTTGAAGATCGTGAATCACCAAATCTTGAAAAGCTTCTATTTTACCACCAGGTTGAAATAGTGGATTGAAACGTGATTTTACTTTCAATTTGCTTTTCATGGGCCAATCTGTCTCTATATTTAATGTTTCTAAAGAGATATCTGACATGGCCTCTTCGTCATTATTTGTTGATTCCAGTTCTGCCAAATCAAGTAAAGCATCAAGGTCCTCTATACAAATAGCTGTTTTTCCAGTTGATTGACTTTGCATTAAGCATTGCTTCTGTGCTATAGGTGATAATAGGGACGAATTTGTGTCTGTAGTGAGCTACGATGGGCTTAAAAGAGAATATTCCGTATTTGTGATGTATGAAACATCCTTGTCGTGCTAATGATTGTGATTTCTGTTCGATTTTGTCTAGCCATTGTTCTTCTGTTTTGGACTGGTTTATCGGAACTCCAAGGTATTTAAAGCTGGTAACAGTTTCCAGTGGTATCCCATTTAGAATAAAAGTAGCTTGTTTTTCTTTCTTGAATGGGATCTTGGCCTACGTCATTATCTTGGTATGTGCTATAGGTGATAATTCCTTATATGATATATATATATCTTTTTACTCATTTCTCCAGGTACATAAAATTGAAGTTGTCTCTGTTCTCCTTGAAGTCCAGATGAGTTGCATGAATATGCCATGTGCATGTGTGATGTGACCAAAAATGGTCACAGGAGGCCACAGCCATAACCATTTCTGACTGTTACATACGGATGTGGATTTCGTCTTCCTTTGTGTGAGACCCCTCCCTATGGGTTTGGTGATGTAAGTTGGTGGCCAGCCATTGGCTGGCTGCACATTTTATAATTTTCGTTAGTGTGATAGGAGACAGGTTTTTCACCAAGCCTCCCATGTGAGGAAAAAGGGAGACCTCTTGCCCACTTACCGTATTTTTCTGTTGGAACACAAACCTGCACACCTGGAAGGCCTGCTGCTCGAAGAAGGGGGACTGAATCTCTACACTAGGATCTTAAGTGCTCCAAGAAATCGGAAGGCAAAGTTCCGGCTCATCAGGAACAAAGAAGGAACAGACTGCTGCGCTCCATCCTTCCCATCCAGCTGGATCACCACATTTGCCCAAAGGCCCTGTCTCCCAGAAGCTCCTGGCCGTACCTTCATCACCTACCCCAGAAGAAGGAGCCCCTTTGCTGCAGGTGACCAGGTGCTCCTCTGTGACTGCTGGCCGCGACTGACCTCTGCCTGGCGCCGAGTGCTGCTTAATATGACTCGTCTACTGCAGCCTTTACTGTGAGTTAAGGCCAACTTTGTAGCAAGCATATCACTGTGAAGAACGTTACTTTTGCCTCATGCACATTACTGTGAATACCGTTATTTTTGCTTTATGGACTATACCGTGAGTTTCTGATGGGCTGCCCGTCTCTGCTAGATTAACACTTGCTTGCTTTGGGTATCCCTCGATTCTCTACTTAAATGCTGTATTAATTGTATTGCCCAGGATTGTATTGTTTAGCCTCTCCTAAACATCCGCTCGCCAGTAATACACACTGCTTTTTGGCGCGCTATCATGTTTGTACTGCATTCCCTTTTTAATGTGCCTGCCTATGTACTGACAATATCAGAGCCCATTGCAGGACGGTCAGCTATGCCAATAGTTAACACTTGCCAAACGCAGCATAGATTCACAAAATTTACAGGCGCAACACTATGAGCATTGTTATGCCTACTATTATTATTACAGTATGACAAATATCAATCACAGCTTACTAACAAGATTGCAGTAGCCACACATTACAACCAACTCACTATGCTTCTCCAACTTAACACCAATAGCACTGATTTCACACTATGCTCCAAAGGTGCATTCTTCCAGCTAGGTACAGGACTAGCACGCTTATACTGCCCCAGACACCATCCCCTACCGTGCCCCACACCATTTCTGCCCAATACACCAGCCTTCATCACGACACCACCTATCACCCCCCATAACACAAACCTTTACGCCTCTTCTAGGCATAGCCTGTTGCCTCAGACTCTCCTCCAGAACGTACATCTTTGTCCCACGCACCAGACCTTTACTAAGAACCACAAGAAAAACCAGACTCTCCTTCCGCACTACCAAGAACCCCACCTTCTAACACTTCCTTAAAGACCTAGCCAGCTATCAAGCGACTGACACCCACAAATCCAACAATTGTAGTTCACCAGCACACCCCAAACTCACAATCACCAGAAAATTCAATGTAGCATCCCACCTCCCCTACCACTACCTACAACCCGAATTTGCTGTTCCCCACCAGTCACTGAACCCTTAAAGGGTGCCCACTCAATGTCCGATCCTTAGGTGCACATGCCACTGACATACATGACCTTATTCTCAAATATAAACTTGACTTTCTAGTAATAACCGAAACTTGGCTTCACTCGGCATCAGGCCAGTTGCTCACACTAGCTATATCACCTGACTATACATTACTTGGATCAGATCGCCAGGAGGCCACCAGAGGCAGAGTTGCCATCATCTCAAACTCCACTCCAGTTCAGAGAATGTAAAACTGAAACTGTACCAGGCTACGAACTGCTAGCCCTTGAGCTAGCCATAGACCCTAAAACCAATATTAACTTCTTAATAGTGTATGGAGCCCCCAGTTCTACCAATAACCCGGATACTGAACTGCCCCTGCTCATTTCCCACTCCTAAAACCCAATACTAAATGTATCCTCTTAGGAGACATCAATCTGGGATACAACGACCAATCTGACCTCAAAGCCACAGCCTTCCATAATGCATTCTTAGAAATGCAATTTAAACAAATTGTTAATGCACCAACTCACTCAAAAGGACGGATCCTTGACTGGATTCTAACACTGAACACCACAGTCCTCCTATAAGACATCATAGAAATGTCCTGGACCGATCACCTGCTCATCAGATTCAATATCATCACAATGAGGGACCCCACCCCACCTGCCACCCCCGCACTACCCACCCTGATGAGAAATTCGAGGAAGCTCACCCCTGAAAACCTAACTCACCATTAAATAAGTTAATTAATACTCAACTATCGCTAGATCCAAACCCTGATGAGATCTCACTACATTATCATACCTGCCTGAAGATAGCCATTGACGAAATAGCCCCTCTGAGATCTAAACGACCTAAACATAAGCGCAGCAACACATGGTTCAATGATGACCTCATTGAACTTGGAAGGAAAAAAAGAACGCTAGAACACCTTTTTTAGAAAATAAACCACCAGTCAATCCAAAAGAGAACACCAGCTAGTATCCAAATCCTATAAACTGAAAGTATATACTCAGAAAGCTAACTCCCTAAATTTGAGCATCTCCAGTGCCACCTCAAAGAGCTATTCACCATCATCAAAGAATTGGAAACACCCATCCGACGTCCTGGTACAGTCAAAGTAAGCAAAGCATGGTGTACCAGCATCCAAGACGCACTAGCCGCCAAAATAAACACTGCAAAATTAAATCGATTCGCAAGATAAAATACTAGGAACCACCACAACCGGAATTCCACTTTAGCCCCAGTGACCGCAGATCAAGTACTAAAAACGATAGCTTCACTCAAACCCTCCAACTGCAAAGGAGACAACTTTCCTGCCAAACTAGTTAAGGACTGTGCCTCTACCCATGTACCCACCATTACGAATTTCATGGATGCCTCCTTTGGCACGAATACCATTCCAACCAACATCAAAGAAGCTTGGGTTGCCTCCCTCCTTAAAAAACCCACCCTATATCCCACCATCCCCACCAACTATAGACCCATTACCACAGTCCCCCTTCCTACTCAAAATCATAGATAAAATTGCCTATACTCAAGTCCAATCCCACCTCGAAAATAACCAACTGCTAGGGGAAAGACAATCTGGCTTCCGGCCCGGACACAGTACCGATACAGTATTGCTGGATCTTAAAAAACCAGAGGGACGCGGTCAGGGATTCGGGGAAACTATGCATTCTGCTACTACTTGACCTGTCCTCGGCATTCGATCTAGTAGATCATAATAAACTATGCCTAACCTTAGCGAACAACTTCCACTTCTCTAAGGAAGCCACCGCCTGGATTAAATCATTCCTCTCAGACCGTACATCCAGAGTAGCCATAGGCGATGTAGCAGCAGACCTCGCCTCAGTCCCGCTGGGAGTTCCTCAAGGATCCTGCCTATCCCCAACGCTTTATAATGCGTATTCAAAATTAGTCTTTGCAGCGATAGACGCAATGGGAGTAATATATACCAACTTCGCTGACAATACTCATCCCAATATCAGGCAACCTTGAACAAGATGCCATTTGTGTGAATAAAATGTACTCCATCATCCAGAACTGGATGGTGGCCTACAGCCTCTGTCTAAACGGAGAAAAAACAGAGATCCTCATAGTAGGTGCACCCGCCCGACTAGCCAAACTTCACCCACAATACCTAGCTATAGTCATTGACGGTACCCCTATCACCATTTCCAACCAAGTAAAAACCTTAGGGGTCTATCTGGACTCTAGTCTTACCATGTGCAAACACATCCGTGCTCTTGCCTCATCCACAGCCTATACTGCCAAAAGTATTGCTTTGAGTCGACCCTTCCTTACCCAGCAAAACTGTATCGCCCTCGCTAGAGCCCTCACATTAGCCAGTATTGACTACTGTAATATTCTCCTATTAGGTACCTCAAAACAAAATATAAACAAAATGCAACTACTCCAGAACAAAGCTTTAAGAGCAGCAGTAGGCATAAAAAAAGGATCACATATCTCAACACAGGAGAGGGGCACATTGGCTACCTATCCAAGCCAGGATACTCTGCAAAACTCTTACCCTTCCACATAAATGTGTCTCAGGTAATGCCCCCCGCTATCTCAACAAATGCATAAGCCATAAAACCACAACCAGAACTTTTAGATCCAATGCAAATACACACTTACACATCCTTTGCTAGAAGAATGCAAGAACAGGCAGCTGTTAAGCTCACCTGGTCTCTGCAGGGGTGTTGGGGCACGGTTGGAGCCCTCCCTCAACTTGGCTCCTCTGTATCGGCGGTCTTCCCCAGCTGCTGCAGAGTATGTTGCTCTGGATGCTGGTATTGCCCCTGAGAGAAGAGGTGAGGCAATGAGGATGGCGCAGAGGTGTTACGAATTCCCTCGCCCCTTTCGTGCCAAAATGGAGTGTGCAAGAGCCTTCCCATGCAAGCTCACCTGTTATTTTGGAATGCTGTGTTCTCCGTCCTGCTTCCTTCAGCAGGGGTTTGTAGAATGGGCCTAGTCGCTTCACTAGTCCGCGAAGTGGTGATCCAGACCGGCTGTGACCAATCCACTTGGAGGGGTAAGTCTTTGGTTATAGTTATTTTTCGTTTTTCAATAAGGTCTTTAACAATGAGTCTTGACTTGATGGTAAGTAATAATGATGTCTTGCAATGTCTCTGCTCTTCTCTAGGTATGAAGATGATAGATCGGAAGCGTGGAGCGGAACCTGGGATTCCCCTAAGGATGATGGACTATCAAGGTCAACAGGTAACTGGCCGTTAAAGTCAAGACTCGGGTATGATGCAGCCAAGAGTTAGTTATTATGAGGTACTAACCTGTTGTGTTCTTTTCCCCTTGTAGGAGCGGTCCGACGGCATTGAGCAGAGTCTGGATGCTTGAAGACAGTTCAGTGGCTCCGGAAGAAGATACCGCGTTGAAGCGGAGAAGAAGCAAAGACTCCCGCCTCGCTGGAAGTCCAAATCGGGCGAGAAAAGGCCTCGACTCCGTTGGAATGCGGGTAGGGTGCGCACACAGCGATGCAGTGGCTGGAATCAGGTAAGCGCACCTTCAGCGATGGAGTGGCTGGAATCAGGTAAGCGCGCCTTCAGCGAGGAAGTGGCTGGAATCAGGTAAGCGTGCCTTCAGCGATAGAGCGGCTGTAATCAGGTAGGTGCGCCTCAGCGATAGAGCGGCTGCGATCAGGTAGGTAAGATGATCTTCAGAGGATGGAGTAACCGGAATCGAGGTGAAGAACAGCAGTAAGCGTCACGCTGCAAAGCAGAGTAACGCGAAGCGAGGGCATCTGGTTGGGCTGGCCTTATATAGGCTGGCTCCGGCCCCTCTGTTTAGCCACGCCTTGTGGCTCCACCTTGCCCCGCCCAAGGACTCCAGCACATGCCTCCCAATGCTGTTCTCTGGCCACGCCTGGCCCTGATGCATGTGCCTTAGGCACAGAGTGTGCAAAGCACACATTTCCATGAGCCTGGCGCCAAAGGCGCCAGGATTGGGTCCATGTGGACCCTGGGGGTGATGAAGACCTGGGCCCTTGCTCAATGGCCATGACAGCAGCTCCAGCTTCCCTGTAGCAGCCCCCAGAATTTGGAATTCATTCCCAGCAAATATTAATAATGAGCCCTCACTCCCTCAACAAATTTAAGAAACTCCTCAAAACCTGGCTCTTTAACGAATACTAATTCCACGACAGATACATAGCAAGATATCAGCTGATCCCTGCCCAGCTCAGACAACCTTTGTAAAAAACCTCTCCCTGCCATGTATATAAGTACTGTATGTAATCTGAATGCAAGGTTGTAAATATATTCACTATGTATCAAGATTGTATGTCTATTGGTAACTAGCGTTAGCACCATCATCATGATAGTCTACCAAGTAAAAAAGTCTCTTATTTAAGTAACAAGTCTGCAATTAGCCTAACTACCATGTAACAAAACGTTTTATCTCTTTTCTTATGTAACTACACTGAACCACTGCAGTTTTCTGTACATGTAACATTAAGACCAAGTATACCTGTAAAGCTACGCCGTGATACCCTTGTGTTTGGGCCTACAACAAATGCAATAAATAAAATAAATAAATCTAGGGATATATGGAAATCTCCCTATTCCTATGTACCACATCTGGGACATTGCAAAGGCCAGTGGGGCCCTTAGTTGCCGCCCCATCAATGACTCTTTCATCTTGGGTTTTCAAAAGTAGCTAGCTCCTCTCGTAGTCCACTGACGCCATCACTGGATTTCCATTACTAAACGTGTGAATGTCATACAAAATGAGCATCTCCAATGAGTAAGAACTGTGAATCCGGAAACGTGCCACCTACTTCCCGCACGTCAGGCTCAAACCCTTGGCCGAGTTGGCTCGGAAGCTTGAATAATCTGCCATCCCTGGGGTCTGCTTGACTACTGTACACTGGTGCACTGTCGTAGAAGTCTGTGGGTGTGGGTTTCTGAAAAACCATGTCTCTGGACCATGCTTGTTGATGCACCTACTGGGACTGGCCACTGGACTCTGAAATCCATCATCCTTCCCTCTGGTCAGGCTGACGGGATTCTTCTTCTTTGTCTCTGGGTCCCCTCCTTGCCAAGAGTCTGCTATTCTTCAGCTCCAACTGGAATATTGGGACTGCTACTGGTAGGGCTTTTCACCATGCAAGGCTGCACTACCTGTCTTTGTCCCCTTGGTTTCCGTTGAACTGACTGTTCCCCCTTTCTGGAAAGTTAGGAAAACCTTTCCCTTTTCAAAGTTCCCACCATTCTCTGAAATGAACATTAGAGAGCTGCCAAGAACCTTTAGAGACATTTAATGTTATTGGTTATTTTTCACATTTATCTTACAAAGGTTTTCCTTACCTTTTTAACTCTAGTGATGTTTCTCTTTGCCTTATCTATATAAAATATATTTTTCTAAAGCTATATTGTGTGGACAATCCTTTTCTGTGCCTAGTCAAGTGTTAGCTGTACCTTCTGACCACCCAGCTCACCTCCTGAGTTAGACCTGTGCTGCTCCGCCACCCAACCCCTTGAAGAGCATTCTGTACTCCAAGGATGTTTATAGTAACAGGTTTCCTCGGCATGCATACTTGTTTTGACTGGTACTACTCTCAAGGCCTTTAGACGGGACTCGAAGAATTTAATAAATCAATCCGATGATACACTTTTAAAATCCTAGCGTGCACACAATATACCTATCTAAAGTAGTGTTATTCCATATTTTTTTCCAAATGATTGAATCCGATTTTGTTCATTTCTCAGATTTATTTTTTATTTAGTGTTCTTTTGTTTCAATGATCCGTTCCTCCAAGGATATTGTGTGAACCAAATGAGGTGGACGGACCTTGGCCCTAGAAACTGTGCCTAAGAATAATCCTGTCCAACAGTGGCCTAAGCTTCTGTCCCATGACCATATGTTTGGGTGGGCCAAGAGTGAGAATGCTGGGAACGAGGTGAAACGAAATACCAGTAGACCAATGAGGCCCTGTCATATCTTGGGTTGGTGACCATGAAAAGAGTATGAGGCAATGTGGAGAAGCTGTGGAAGATGTAATGGAGGAGGCTGAGTGTCTGAAGACTGCATTGAAGTGTTATGAGAGGCAATAAACCATTGTGTTGCAATTTGCAAGGTGTGAGGCATCTTTATTTCTGACCCACTCATGGAACTTCCCACCAATGTGATGAAGTCATGAGAGGTATGAGAAAAGGAAGAGAAGCAGCAGAGGGAGAGAAGTTGTAGAGATGGCAACATAGAGGTAGTAGCTGCTGGAGCAGAGAAGCTCCAGAGAGTGCTATGGTTAGGAGGAGCTCTGACTTCAGTTGTGCTGGGCCCAGTTTGCAGACTGTACCAGAGAGCCTAGTTTGTTGGAGGCACTCTAAGACCCAGAAGCTAGTTGTATTATATTTCGATTTGTAACCTGCATAAGTCCGAAGGCGTCGGAGCGCACACAAAGATATAGGACAGCAATCAACAAGACAATTACCAAAAGCAGGGATAAGGCCCTATAATGCAAGGGATTAAAGAAACGGGGTCTTCAACTTTTTACAAAAACAAAAGTAAATTCGTTTCAAGCCTACGATCACTAGGTAATGGGTTCCAGGGCAGCGTGGCCTGCACTGGGAAAGAGCGGCCACTGCCTCTTACTCTCTTACTTATGGGGCAGATCAGACGCAGAGCTTTAGTAGACCTCTTAGTTGTTTGTTGAGTTAGTCTTTGCTTGAGGTAAAAAGGTGCAGATCCAAATAGGCACTTGTGTATCATTAGTGTTAAGTTTAAATTGTATCCGAGATGCTATTGGGAGCCAATTGAGATCCCTCCTGTGCTCCAAGGTATGTTCCAATTTTGTAACATTTTTGACCACACAAACTGCATCATTTTGCAGTATTTGCAATTTGTTTGGAACATTTTCACTGACGCCACAGAAGAGAGCATTTACACCAGTCTACTCTGGGCATAATAATAGTTCTAACCAGGGTTTGACAATGTTCTTGTCATGAACCGTCGGATGCGTCCCTTTTGGACTTCCTGGTCCCTGACGCATCGAGGCCTGCACTCAGTAGTACTACCATCATGGCCGACAGACATGGAATATTGTTTACCAGCTTCCGCGTCGGACGTAGCATTCTCTATAAAGAAGCCACGCCCCCGCGCGTCTCAACACTACCGCTTGAAGTGGCTAGACGTGCATTGCCGTAGTTCGCTCTCGCTGACTACCTGTTCCCGGTTCCTAGACCCTTTGTTCTTCCTCCTTCAGTCCCTTCCTTTCCTTACCTCCTGTGTCCTGGACCCCCTTGTACCCGTCTCGAGTACACATCATCATTTCCTGGATTTCCCGGACATACTGAACGTTCCAGGAGTCGAATCGCCGATCACACGCTGGAAACCGAAGAAGCCCACACGGGGCTGTACAAGACCCGTACTGTACGCAAGAAAACTCCTTCAAGGAGCTCCAGTAAACCACAGCAACAGGTGAGAAGGGGGGAGACCTGTGACACATTGAGACGCCAACGAACCAAAATAGACACAAACATGGAGGCGGCGCTTCAAGATCTTATGCGTGGCATGCAGGAGTTAACGGAAGTACAGAATCTTAAGGCTGAGAACGCTGCGCTAAAACAATTAGTCTTGTCCCAGGATTCCGCAACCAAGGAAAGTGTATTGTTGGGCGGAGTAGTTGATAAATACGACGGTTCTTCAAAAACCCTTCGCGGATTCCTTGACTCGTGTTTAGTCCATTTCACCTTCAAGCCCTACTACTTCTCCACCCCCAGGGCAAAGGTAGGCTTCATGATTTCGCATCTCTCTGGGAATGCTTTGACTTGGGCCACGCCCTTAGTTAATTCTGGGGATGCCCTCCTGGATGACTACAACAGATTTGTACAGGCTCTAAAGACCATGTTTGACCGCCCAGAACAGGTCTATAGTGCCCAGGAACGCCTACTAGATTTCCAACAAGGTTCCCAAGACATGCTGACATGTGACACGCTTTAAGCAATTGGCCAAAGAAGAGGATTGGTCCTCAGAAGCCTGCTTTACCCTTTTTTTCGAAGAGGACTAAATGAAGAGATAAAAGATGAGCTAGCCAGAGTGGCTCGTCCAGGCACATTCCAGGCTCTCATGGATCTCTCTCTACAGATAGACTTCCGTATCCAGGAACGGAAGGCAGAGAAGACCAGAATGTCCTTCCAAAAGACCTCCATGGAAACTTCCTCGAAGGATGAGCACGCTCCTACCCCTGCTAACGAACCTGAACCCATACAACTCGGGGCCTTTTGCGGACCCATATCCCCGCAAGAAAGAATGCGACGTATTCATACCGGGCTTTGTATGTATTGTGCCTCCAGATAAACACCTAGTGAGAGAGTGTCCATTAGCCCCTCCACGGTGTTCGGGAAGCGCCAGCTCCCGATCCTAGATGGAGCGCAGCTTCAGGAGAGAGATGTTTGCTCCACATCTATTCCATCCTTGAACTCTCCTGGACAAAATAATCTTGTGGTTTTACAGACATTTCTCTTGCCATCCAAGAACGAAACCTACCCCATTTGGCATTGGTGGATTGTGGAGCCATGGGGATATTTATAGATCAAGATTGGGTCACTGGCCACCACATTCCTTATGAAACTCGAGGCATAACAACCTGTAGAGGCGATTGACGGAAGACCCCTTTCTTCTGGACCCATAACTCTACAAACCCAGGAGTTGCAACTCTCGATAAATCACCATCGAGAGTAGACCAAGTTTGACATCATTAAGTCTGCTCACTACCCAATGGTGCTGGGTATGCCCTGGTTACAAAAGCACAACCCATACATCAACTGGGCAGCAGGTTCCTTGTTCCTGGGTTCAGAGCATTGTATGTCTCATTGTCTATCCCTGGATTCCTTGACGACATCTTCTGGAGGTACACCGTCAAACCAGCAAGGGCCATTCACAGTCTCAAATATAATCCAGGTTCCTAAGGCCTATCAGGACTACACCGATGTGTTTTCAACTGCTATAGCTCAGGCCCTACCACCTCACAGACTTGAAGATTGTGCTATTGACACAGAACCCTCTGCCGTGATTCCCTTTGGAAGAATGTTCATTTTATCCGAACCGGAAAAGAGAGCCCTCTGTGAATATTTGGATACCAACCTTGAAAGTGGCACTATACGACCCTCCAAATCACCAGCAGGAGCTTTGTTGTTTTTCGTTCCTAAAAAGACACCAAGGAGCTTAGGCCTTGTCTCGATTATCGCGGGTTAAATTAGTGCACCCTGAAGGACCGCTACCCTTTGCCCTTAATCTCAGACATCCTGGAAGCAGTGAGAGGAGCTGCAGTCTTTACAAAACTGGATCTCAGAGGTGCCTACCATCTGATCCGTATTAGGGAAGGAGATGAATGGAAAACGGCCTTTGAATGCCTTTTGGTCACTTTGAGTACCTGGTCATGCCCTTTGGGCTCGCCACTGCTCCAGCGGTACCTAGACGATATCCTAATATTTTCTAAGGACCATTTTCAGCATGAAGGGCATGTTAAGGCAGTATTACAGCGGTTACGTGAACACAAGCTCCTGGCTAAACCTGAGAAATCCCTTTTTCACGTCTCTACTGTTCACTATCTAGGATTCGTCCTTAGCCCAGAAGGAATCGGAATGTACCAATCAAAGGTAAACGCTATACTGTCCTGGCCTGTTCCGACTACTGTGAAGCAGATCCAATCCTTCCTGGGGCTTGCCAATTTCTACCGGAAATTCATACCCTCCTTTTCCGAGATAGTCCAACCGATCATTACATTGTTGAAGAAAGATACTCCTTTTCGCTGGACCACATCCCAAGAGGAGGCATTCCAACGATTAAAGACAGAGTTTACACAAGCCCCCATCCTGGCTCAACCTGACATCAATCGACCATTCCTAGTGGAAATGGATGCCTCTAACTACGCCATTGGAGCTGTTCTAAAGCAGGAATTCGAGGATAAATTGGAACATCCCATCGCTTACCTTTCACAAACTCTAACTCCCAGCGAAACCCACTATTTCGTTTTGGAAAAGGAATTGTTAGCCATCCGTCAAGCCTTCACAGAGTGGCGCCATCTACTTCTAGGAGCAAAACGTCCTGTACAAGTCCGTACGGACCATCAGAATCTTCAATTTCTACAGTCACTGGAATGTAGAAACAGCCATCAGGCTCGCTGGGCCTTCTTCTTTGCCCAGTATCAGTTCCAGATCCACCATGTCCCTGGAACACAAAACATAATTGCTGACGCCTTATCCCGGCGTCCCGACTATGAAACTCTTGAGGGTGGGTCCTTCCCAAAGATGTTTACCAACACAATTTTTGTAGCCCAAGCAGTTCGCCTCCTGGAAGACGTTTGGATACAAACCCAGTCCTCTTACTTCTGGAAGGAATTTACAGGGAAGAATTGCTGGAGTCTAAAAACTAAGGACGGGTATCTGTTTAAGGATAACAGCCTGGTAATCCCCACACAGAAACTACAACAAAGGATCATAAATCTCTGCCACGATACCCTTCACTCAGGACATTGCGGCGTCACCAATACCCTCTGTCTGATACAGAGACAATTCTGGTGGTCAAGAATGAAGACTGATGTTCAGCTGTATATCCAAGCCTGTGCAGTCTGCAATCAAAATAGACATGATAATAAGCCGGCGGGTCTCCTACTTCAACCTTAGTTACCGACAAGACCTTGGGAAGTCATTGCTACGGATTGCATAGTAGAATTACCCCCTTCCAGGGGATACACGACCATCATGGTCACCATTGATTTAGTCACTCACATGGCCCATTTTACTCCACTGTATAAACTACCATCTTCATCAGAACTTGCTGGAATCTTCCTGGAACACATATTCCCACTTCATGGACTCCCCTCCAAGATTATTTCAGACAGAGGGCCCCAATACATTTCTCAGTTTTGGAAACACTTATGCCGAATACTAGGGATCCAACGTGCCCTCTCCTCTGGTTATCATCCACAGACCAACAGAGCTACGGAACGGGAAAAGCAAACTCTAGAACAGTATCTCCGTTGCTTCACTACTAAGGTACAGGAAGATTGGTCACTCCTAATACCCCTGGCTGAATTCACCTACAACAATTCGGACCACTCAGCTGTCAAGACCAGCCCTTTTTTCTGCAGCAAAGGATTCAATCCTTCAGTCCTACCTTCCGTTCTTCCACATCATACACCAGTACCCACACTCGACACCTGGATCGAAACTCATCAGTGTACACAAGGAGGCCAAGGAACACCTAGAAAAGGCCCGAAATCACACCAAGCAGTATGCGGATTCCAAAAGAAGACCAGGACCATCCTACGCAGTGGGTGATAAGGTTTGGCTATCCTCAAAACTACTGCCTCGCCATCTACGACCTAATAAGCTGGCTCCCCGTTACTATGGCCCTTTTTCCATAAAGGAAATCATTAATCCAGTGGCCTTCCGTCTCAAACTACCAGACTCTTGGAAGAAGATCCACCCAGTGTTCCATACGTCTTTAATTAAGCCATACATCCAATCCTCCCGGACTGCCCCCAGGCCTAATCCTGTAATCATCAATGACCAGCTGGAATACGAAGTGTCCATGATATGTGACTCCAGGTACAAACGTGGTCAGCTGCAATAACTGGTTGAGTGGAAAAGGTGCCCTCCTAGTGAACGCACCTGGGAACCAATCTCAAATTTAAATGCTCCCAGATTACTCAGAAGGTATCCTCTCATACACCCGGGCAAGCCTGGAGGGACGGGTCTTCGGAGGAGGCATGCAGTCATGAACCGTCGGATGCGTCCCTTTTGGTCTTCCTGGTCCCTGACACATCGAGGCCTGCACTCAGCAGTACTACCATCATGGCCGACAGACACGGAACATTGTTTACCAGCTTCCTCGTCGGATGTAGCACACTCTATAAAGAAGCCACGCCCCCGCGGGCCCGTGCGTCTCAACGCTACCACTTGCAGTGGCTAGAAGTGCGTTGCCGTAGTTCGCTCTCGCTGACTACCTGTTCCCGGTTCCTGGACCCTTTGTTCTTCCTCATTCAGTCCCTTCCTTTCCTTACCTCCTGTATCCTGGACCCCCGTGTACCCGTCTCGAGTACACCTCATCATTTCCTGGATTTCCCAGACATACTGAACGTTCCACGAGTCGAAGCGCCGATCACACGCTGGAACCCGAAGAAGCCCACACGGGCTGTACAAGACCCAGACTGTGTGCAAAAAAAATCCTTCAAGGAGATCCAGTAAACAGCAACAGGTGAGAAGGGGGGAAACCTGTGACAGTTCTTGAGACACATATGGCTTCACTAATCTTAATAGCCTCAGGTGGTACTGAGATACGGCATCAGAACCTACTGAGGCTTAAAGCACGAAACCCAAGGTTTTCACTTTTTACTGGACTGCAATATCATGTCTTTCGATAAGAAAGCTAGAAAACTGCAAATCCAGTTTAGCTCTGTCTTGAAATGAACCAATGATAGGAAGCTCTGTTTTAGAGCTATTCAAAGATAGCCAGTTTGCTGACATCAATTTTTCAACAAATTATATACACTTTGGACCTTTGCTGAATAATCACCTGATGGCTCAGTCAAGAGCTCAGTGTTGTCAGCATAGTTGGTATACATGACCCCTAGTTCATCCAAAAAGTTACATCGGGGCTGTAAATAGATATTAAATAAAGCTGGTGACAAACAAGGACCCTGAGGCACACAACAAGCAATACGCACTGATGGCGAAGACACATGCTCCAGGGCAACTTGGGACATATGATTATCAAGGACGGAATTGAACCAATCCACAGCCTCTCTGGAGCAAGCACCGACTCTAGTGGACAAGAGCCGCTCATGAGCAACAAGATCAAACGTGGCCGACAAGTCCAAAAGCATAAGCAGTCCGTTTCTACTATTGTCACTTTATCTTGAGCATCTGTGCCTGCAGATCAACCCGGGCGCTCTCCGTAGCAAAGTTGGAGCGAAAACCGGATTGTCACCACTACTTTTTAAATTGAGTCTGGTACTGTTTTATGCTTAAAAAAAGAATTTGTAAAACGAGTCAAAATAGGTGCAAACAATTTAAAATAAATTTTGAAGGAATAGCATCATTCAGACTGGAAGTGGGTCGCATGCTCAAGAGAAAGTGTTAAATATCCATAATTGAGATGGGTTTAAAATAATGTAACAGGTCTCATGGGAGAACCACTTGGGATTCCGT